>NW_004444120.1:1710467-1752351 GCF_000243295.1 Trichechus manatus latirostris
TAAGAGCTGGGCTGCTAACCAAAATGTCGGCAGTTTGAATCCACCAGCCACTCCTTGGAAACCCTATGGGGCAGTTCTACTCTGTCCTATAGGGTTGCTGTGAGTCGGGATCGACTCAATGGCACATAACAACAATAACGACATATAGAAAACACCATATGTACTGTCTCCTGTATATTATTATTATTGGTGGTGGTGTTAGTGTAGTTATAATTGATGTTCCGTCATACTCCTCCTACAGGTGCTTTATAGAGGGGTTTGATTCTGTGACATATGACATGCTTGTCTTTGCTACATAGCAGAAGGAACTCATCCTTGGTTAAACTTTGTTCTTGGTGGTATCACAAGACTCCTTCACACTCAGTCTCCTGGCAACCAACTTTCCTCCACCATCTTGTGTCATCAGATCAGCTCATGAATTAAAGCAGCCCAATTCTTACAGCTCTAGTTATGGTTCATGACTTTATCAAAGGGCTGAGTCTTCCTCTGTATTAAACCTGCAACCACCTCATGATATGAAATCTCAATAGAATAAGTAAGACCTAGCATTTACATGTAGAGGAAGCAGGGACCTTATAATCATCTTGTAAAGACAAGGAGTTTGAGGCTGACAGAAGTTGAGGACCTTGGTTTGGTCTCAAAGTTCATAAGAGGCAGAGTTGAGTCTCAAAGCCATGATGTGTGGGGCCAGATTCTGCTCTTTTCTCTGCTCCATGCTGCCTGCTGATGCTGATGCTCCCCGAATCTCTAGTCACATCACTCTCCTCACTTTATCTGTCCTCAGACCAAACAAGCGAATCCTGCCCATGGCTCACTGTCTTCTTCCCTGCTTTATTTCAATTCTCTCTTTGTGACCTGTGGCTCTTCAGGGTGACAAAAAAAAAAAAAAAAAAAAGAGCTTCCCACAAAAAAACGAACAAAAATTATACTGCTTGGGACCATTCAAAGTGGGTTTCCCCTGGTAAGATGGGTACCTTGAAGAAAAAAAACAGTTGAGAATTGTCAAAGGGGGCTATGTTCAGCAAAAGGTGGTGTTTGCTAAATAAAACAACCTGAATGACTTATGTTTGCTGGAATTCTTTTCTCTTGGTTCACCTCTTTGACCCATTTTTATGTCATGTAGACTCATTGATTATATTTGTCCTAGTACCTTAAAAAAGAATCATACTAGGTTTGTCCAAACTCAAACACTGGCTGCAAAAATGCAGTCAGTAATGTGATGCTTTCAAATATAGATGGATCTTACTTTCAGCAAACTCGAAATAACAAAATTCTAAGTAATTTAAAACTGATAAAATAGGCAGTCATTAAAAGAAAAGATTTCCTTTCATAAAAAAGATTCCTGAATTATTTTCTTCCATATTTAAGATCTCTGCAAATTACATCACATTTTAAATGCTTAGTAAAAAGAGCAACTGACTTTAAAAGTTCAATTACTATACAGCTTTCCAGGAACACATTCATAACACAGGGCAAGGGGTATTTATACTCATTTGTTTGAGGTCCTGTAGCAACATGCTTGATGGCATGTTCTCCATCCAGATGTTTTTGTATCTTGGAATTAGGTCCTTAAACCACTTCAGAGAGATAAAGCCTAATCTTTTTAAAGACTTCCAGGGAAATGGAGTCCTTAACCCTCTCTGATGATCTTTTTCGGTGCTCACCAACTCTTATTTCATCTTGCTTCAGCCTGAGTCCATTTCAGTCATCATTTTGAGCTGGAGTTGGGAAACACAGGACAACGGCCTCTTAGGGAGAGGTCTTCATATTTGTGGCATTCCCTGCTAATCACCCCTCGTCCTACTCTTCCCTCAGCCGAATAATTCTGGTTCCCATAGCCCAGCGGTAATGGAATAATTCTGTGATTGTAGTCACAACCACGAATAGCATGAATCAGAAGAGTCACGTGACAAATGCATGCCTCACGGATCCAAACAATTTAGAGTGAGAACTTGAATCGTCGGTGAGAAAGGCACCTAACACTTAAGAATGACTACCGTCTCTGTTTCGTGGTCTTAACCTGTCCATATAGGTCTGATATTACAGCTCTTTAATCATCTTTGTGGTTTTCCATGGAATCTCTCCGAGGTCCCCACACTTCTCATTAATGGATCCTAGAGCTAGAAGGGGCAGACCGACCTGTACTGAGCACAAGCGTGCGGCTGTTCTTGCTGACCGCATGCCTGTTCGTGCAGTGTGGGGCTTGTGTCTTCAGCAAACAGAAACAAGGACAGTGATAAGCTAGTTTTCCACCGTCGGCTCGGGATCTATTGAGAACGCTTAGGGTTTTCAAGTTACTGCTTGTACTCTCCTGACTCTTACTATTCCGTATCTATTTGTATGTTTTTCCTAGCTAGGCATACTCCTGCGCTTTCTACTGAGTTTTATTCATTCTTCTAATTTTTGAATTTTTACTTGCCCCAGGTTACCTAAATTCTGAGTCTATTTTCTGAGCCTAAGTTTCTGGTTTTTCTGCTTAATCGCAGAGCAATCTCTATGCTCTTTACTACACTATTGGCATATATATATTTTTTTTCACCAAATGTCATATTACAGTGGCCTTGAAGACCATTTGCAGAATAATTTTTGAATCATGCTTGAATAATAAGTTTAGTCCTGACCAGACCAGGGAACACGGTAGTGCCTCAAGCCCTTGCTCTTCATCTCAGACACTCCTTAGAGTGCTTGAAACACTTGCCTTATCAGTATTTTGGAGGCACGGAATATCGGTCACTACAAGTCCCAGTGTGTACTGGGTTGTTATGAAACTCCAAGAGTTTTTTTTTTTTTTTTTTTTCTCTCTGTCTGGCTTTTGTTTCTTGGAAACATAGTTAAAAAACAAAACAAAACAAACGCAAGCAGTTTTATCCTATCTTCTGCTGATAACTGTGAGACGCAGTTCCAAGAAAGGTTGACTCTGCAATTCTACCACAAACTTCACTGACCAGATTATGCATCACAACAAGCAGTTAAAAACTTTTATAGGAAGCACGCATGGTGTCAATTTCCGACTCTCGGTCAAAGGAGCTGAAAAGAATTGATGGATGCATCTATCTGAACAGGATTTAATTTGAATATGTAATTACCCATAGACTACAGCTCAAAAAAGTGTACGTACTTAAAAGGAAAGCTTCTATTAATTTTTGAGCTTAGTGAACATTGTATGTGCTATACAATATATAAAATAACACCATCTTTGCACATTAGAAACAAATTGTGAGAAATCAGATGCCTATTAAGACACAAAACTGACGTAAAACGATGATATTGGGTTATGAATAATAGGCCAGATGTTTCATACAAGAATTAATGAGTTTTGCCATATTTCCAGATAACTGAAATTAGCTACTATTTCCTCCAGGTTGTTGGGGGTCCAAGCATCCTTGTTGTCATGGATAATGTATCTTATTCCTTAACAAAGTATAGTCAGCTAGCTTGGTCTTACATAAGGATAAAAAATTATTATCAAAATGTCACATAAGCAAGTTGCTTTATTCCCACTAATGACTATATATCTGAGCCTTAGCCAGGATTCAGATTTAATGGCTCTTACTGTTGCTTTTTGTTAAACCTGGAAGAGTTTTAAGCAATGAAGGGTTTGAAAAGTAAAAATCCAGAAGCTATTGGGTATTGTGACTTTAATGTGGTGATGAGCCCTACAAACCAGTTTATTATTATATCTGGGTAAATTAGCTTGGGGACTTCAATTTTATAAGTGTCAATCACTGTTGCCAGGATTGACTTCTGTACTAAATGGCCAAAGCAGCCCCAGCCTAGTCTGTGGCTGGTTCACTCATTTTATAGTGGGTGCCTTTACCCAGCATGCATACTCAGAGCCACACCCTCATTATCTGGAGCCTTTGATTTCATTCCTGTTTTGGTCTCTCCCCATAAATCTCTATAGTTTGGAAGAACTGATTTTTAATAAAAGTTTATTCTTGATTCTGGGTGTCTTCATCTCCATGCCTGAGCTACAAAGTCACCCACCTAAAATCTGACCCACTCCCTTTTTGTTCCTTCTTGGCTCATCCTGCTGCCCCATTTCTCTCCTGTTTCTCCCACAGGGGAGCCTCCCCGTTCCCTGAACCCCCTGGAAAGTACCTCTTGAGAACTCTTGGTTCTCCACTCTGAAGCTGTGTTGGTAGGCTGGCACGGGACAAGTGTTGCCTTGTAAAGGACGATCCTGCTTACATGAACTGTAGAGAATGCAGAGCTCGGGTATGATGTACAGAAGAAGGAAAACCCATGCGTTGGTGACCAGAGCAATGCAAATGATGGGGTCATCCCACTGGGGCTGCCACTGGAGCTGTGGGTTGCCCCTCATAAGCATGGAGATCCATGTGATCCAGATAATGATGGAGATGAGCATAGTAACAAAGATGAGCCTTCCATGCTGCTTCCAGTTCTCACATGGGCCACAGAAGGTGGCTTTGGAGACAAAGAATGTGAGGGCCATCAGGAAGAGGACATAGACCAGGAGTACCACAAAGTCCACATTGAGCTGATAGGGTGTCATGTGCACAAACATCATACCTCTGGTCATTATGAGAGTCACATACTCAATGGCAATGATCGTCTGCAACAGGCTGCAACCAATAGCAATGCACAGAATTGTTGTCCAAGTGAAGGAGACTCTACCCCGGACCAGCTTCACCAGGTTGGAGGCATGAGCCAAGAGACATGAGAAACAGACAGCAAAGAGTACCCCAAAGAGAAAGTAACGGACAGGGGCAGTTTGCCGATTGAGCTGGACGATGAAGGCAAAAGCAAGGCCGAAGAGCCCCAGCACACCCAGAAGGAAGAGGAACTGGGTGGGGAGGACATTCCACTGGCTGCAGTCTTGAACCTTTCGCATAAGGAAGAGAAATGCCAAGAGCAGTATAATTGTAACCACTATGCCAATTGCTGCCAGGGACTCCAGAACAATGCCCCATGCCCCCTCAGTGTCACAGAGAAGGTAATAGTCCCCACTGGACTCAATGCAGTCATCATACATGGTGACTTATAGTCGGCCCTTGAGAGAATGGTCTTCTGATCCCCTATAGAAAAAAGGTAAGACAAACTTATCACTTTACATTCACCCACATGAACACCGTTGCATAGTCCTGGGAAGGACACTATAATGTGCCTCATTCCAAAATGAAGACCCCTGGGCATAGTGAATAAAATGGCTTTCCTCAAATTGTCACTAGGACTCTGGAGAGAGCCAAGTTATATTATCCATATGCTATGCTTCCCTAGGAAAAAAATCAAATATAAATATAAATATATATATATATACATGGTCCAAAGGGACAGGAAATACTGTCACATATATTACCCCCAAATTTATAGCCCTTGTGTATGCGATGCCAGTAAAAGAAATGAGAGAAACAACCCCAAATCTTCAAAACTAGCTGAGCTCCATCCTTCTGCTGGGCAAAGCAGAACAGACTCCCCTTAAAGGCTCTAGATTATTCATCCATATCTATGTCACAATCTCCACCAAGGCTTTCTGAAGGCTAATGCAGAATCTTTTTCATAAAATGAATATAACAATGTTTGCATGATGGATGGAAATCCAGTTATACCGGCTCCAGAATAAGAGTTGCCAACATTAATGGATCACTGGGTCATTTTAGGCACCGATCCACTGCTTGAAGAAGTCAGGCAGGTGATTTTTCCCGTAATTTTAGTGACTGTTCCTTCTTTTAACTCAATTCAAGTCAACCCAATGCAACAGGTTGTTATTAAACATCTACTATTTGTTGATCAAAGAATTATACAAAATGGTGCTGGCTTTCAAATAACTTTTTGGACAGTTTAAAACCAAAGTCCACATCCCACATACTCACTTGGAAAAAAGTACTTCACAATTAAATACTCCTAGTTCTACTCCCCTTCAGTTATTCCCAAGCCAGATGGCTGGAGTGATCCAAGTTTATAGCTGTGGGCATGGCCCCTTACCTCCGACACTTACCTTCTCTGTGTCCACTCTGGCAGCTGAGGCTGTAGTGATGGCGAAGTTGTAACTGCCAATGAGTAAGGAGACAACCTCAGCTTCTTTAATCTCTTCCCAAATGGGCGGAAGAACCGTATGCCCTCACTCAAGTTCCTGCAGCATCAATAAAAAGAACCGCAAGGACAGAAAGACACACCTATTCCAGTTTCACAGCAACTTTGCAGAGAACAATTATTTTTCATTCTACTGCTGACCAGAGGCACCTTAGCCTGAGGTGGGTCTGAAGGGATATGAATTTAGAACTCTGTTTCCTCCCTGTACACTCCATGTGCTCAGGAAGCTATGAGAGGCCCTCATTTGGCCAGGACACTTCATTCTTCTTCGGACACACTGTCTAGAAAAGCCATCTCCAGAGATTTCCCCACAGCTTGATTTTGATTGTAAGATCCAAAAGAGCCTCCATGTCAACAAAGGAACAAGAACGATTATGTTCATTCAAAAGGGCAGTGTTTGGTAAAATTGTGAATTTCCAAAAGAGAAAGTCCAGTCTACTACTGTCTTTTCCTCTGTTTTGGAAATCATTCTCCAGGTCCTGGCAGTCCATCAAGTGTGGGCCCCTAACTGGGCCAGTCATTTCTGGCATTGCCCAAGGCTTTGGCTGTCGTTTCCCTCCATCCTTGCCCTCCTCACCTCCATCAGAATGCTCTTGTCTAGGTCTCATTTTATCAGGACATTCCTAGGTCTCAGGATAAAAGAATTCACAATTCAAAGTGATATTGGTATCATGTATTAATTTTCTCCTGTGGTGGTATATAATAAAGACCACAGGTCAGTGTCTGGCCTATGCCAACTGCTCCCCAAAATTTACTCCTTTGTTCTTTTCCTGCATAATTGCATTATGACAGAAAACTTCTGAAGACCCCGAATCACTGCACATTAAACATGTTAGTCTGGTTTCAAGATGCTCCATGATCTGGCCTTGCCTTTCCCATCCAACCTTTATTTCGTTCAGATCTTCAGGCCCTGCGGTTTAGCCAAGTTTGTTTTCCCATTGCGCCACAAAGAAACGAGCTCATACCTGCTTGTCTACTCTTAGATGTTGCCCTCTGCGGGACTGCCTCTTGCTTTACTCCCATCCATCCTGTTTACCCATCCAAATGCTTTCCCTACCTCTAAGATACAGTTCATCTTATCTCCTCTATGAAGCTTTCCTTGATCACGCTCATCCTCACTGATCACTTCCCACCACGAACTCTAGAATACTTAGGGTCTGTCCTAGCCAAATTTATAAAAATTGTATTTTCTGCCTCGAATCATTCGCTGCTGTTCTATTTGTATGAACCTCATCCCCTGATTAGATTTATAGCTGCCTGGGGGTCAGGCCCCCCATTTCATGCTCCCATAGCACCGTGCCCAGTGCGGGGCACTTTCTAGGTGTTGGATGGATTGATTAATTGGATGACTCTAATAATAGAATTCCAGGCTTTTGTGGAAGGCACTTTTTAGTAGTCTGGTCTTTCACAGATGCTTCCTCATGGAAACCACCTGCAAATAAGTCAGGAACTTAACAGATCCTTGACAAATCTGTTCTGAAGTGGTGTTCTATCTTTAGAGATTCCTTAACTTTAAAAAGCCATTTTCTCCTTTGAGAGAAGAAAATTCTAGAGACAAGAATCCTCCCCTTTACTTGCTTTGGGCATCATTGTGGTTTGTCTGAAGCTGTGAAGGCTGAAGGAAAGCTTAAGTTAGGGGTAAAGGGATTTTCCAGATGACGAAATGTGACATCCATGAGAATTCACTCAAAAAGCCCAGTGAGTGGTTAAGTGGCTGCCAGTAGAACACTAGGAGGATTTTCCATCTAATTCTTCCACGAGAACTATTTTGGTGACCCTACCCCCAAGAAGGATGAAAGGGACCCCTTCAGGCTGTTCAGTCACGGTCATTCCTCATTGTTGGGATGTTTTCTTTCTGGCTTGCTAGTCTTCTCAGGTGACTCCTCCTCACCCTCCTGATGGCTTGAGGTGGTGAATTAATGGGTTAATTACCACAAAGCCCTTTGAGCACCCTAGATAAAAGGACCTGTCCTAGGTATTAATTACTGTGATTTTAAAATCTGGGGTTATAGAATTAATCCATCTGTTGCTAGGCCTTAAGGAAATGAGGGCCCCTTTTACAAGTCCACATTACTCACACCCCATTTCTTTTGCCTTTTATGTAGCAACAGCATCAGTCCAAACAGCTCAGTACAGCTTTGATGAA
The DNA here is from genome assembly GCF_000243295.1 of Trichechus manatus latirostris. Taxonomy (NCBI): domain Eukaryota; kingdom Metazoa; phylum Chordata; class Mammalia; order Sirenia; family Trichechidae; genus Trichechus; species Trichechus manatus. Next base: position 1,718,668 of record NW_004444120.1, read on the forward strand.
TCAAAATATATCGATTACAATGAGTTCATTAAAAACGGAGATAAAAGAAGCAGGAAGCAAAAGGTCTTTTGCCAAAACACCTTTTTGCATTGTTTTCTTCTCATGGAACAGAGCTGTAGGTGATGTTAGAGGTTAAAGGGTTAGGTTCGCTTAACCCTTTCATTAATGATTAATAATAAGGGCGCCAGTATTATAATATGAGTAATTTCACAACAAGGAATCAGACACCTAGAGAAATGAAGGGATGTACCCAAGGTTGTAGAGTGTTAGAGGAGACAGCTGTGGTTGCCTGACTCTTGCTCGGTATTTTTGCTGCTATCCCAGACTGTCTTTCCTGATGTTTTCCAGCTCAAAGGACAAACTCTTAGGGAAATACAGGTGTATAGAGTGTGGGACCCCCTGGGATCAGAGACAATTGCTTCTTGGTTAACAAGATTCTACAAAAAACGGTTGTCTTTGAGTTGATTCTGACTCATGGCAATCCCATATATGTCAGAGTACAATTGTGCTCCATAAGGTTTTCTGCTTTTTTTTTTTTTTTTGGTTACAACTTTTATTTATTTATTTATTTTCAAGGCTGAGTATCTTTTATTGTATCAACTTTTTGGGATAACTTTATCAATTTCCTTTAGCTTTTTTTAAATAGAATTTTATTTATTTTGTTGTTGTTGAGAGTATACACAGCCAAACATACACAATTTAACAGATTCTGCGTGTACCATTTAGTGACATCAATCACATTCTTTGAGTTGTGTAACCATTCTCACCCTCCGCTTATGAGTTATTCCTTAACATAAACCCACCGCCCCCTAAGGTTCTATCTAATCTTTCGAGTTGCTGTTGTCAATTTGATCCCATATAGATAGTTCTTAAAAGAGCATAATGTGCAAGGCAAACATTTTTTACTACTTAAGCTAAAATATTGTTTGGTTTTAAGAAGACTTCAGGGAATATTTTTGGTTTAAGGTTTCAATATTAGCTCAGGGAAATAGTTTCATGGGTTCATCCAACATTCATGGCTCTAGGAAGTTGGATTCCATGAGAATTTGAAATTCTGTTCTGCTTTTTCCCTCCTTTTGATCAGGATTCTTCTATAGAATCTCTGTTCAAAATGTTCAGTAATGGTAGCCAGGCACCATACAGTTCTTCTGGTCTCATGGCAAAGAAGGCAGTTGCTTATGGAGGCAATTAGCCACACTTGCCATATCCTCCTTTTATTCCTGACTCTGACTCTCTTCTTTCTCTGTTCTTCCAGTTGAATAGAGACCAATTGTTGTGCTTTGGATGGCTGCTTGCAAGCTTTTAAGACCTCAGGAACTATGCATCAAAATAGGAGGTAGAACAGAAACACTAAACATGTTTTTAGGCCAGTTAACTGGGATGTCCAATGAAACCATGATCCTAAACTCCAAATCAAGAAATCAAATCCCATGAGGTTTTTGATTGTACATAAGCTGCCTCAGCAGCTATTTTTTTTTTTCCCGTTGTTGTTGTAACATAGCCGTTTTCAACGGCTGATTTTTCAGAAGCAGATCACCAGGACTTTCTTCTAAGGAACCTCCGGGTGGACTTGAACCTTTTGGTTAGTAGGTGAATGCATTACTAGTTTGCACCTCCCAGAGACTCCAAGTGAGAGTCCAGGTGCTATTAATATAGAAGCGCCAGGCTGGCCTTGCCTCTTCAGTCCAGGGAGGCCTAGGTTTTTGCCTCTGCTGGGACTTGAAGTGCTCTTGGAAGGTGGTGTGGTGTAATAATGGGAAGAATTTAGTGGCTCATAAATACAAAGAAAAAATGTAGATTATGAAAGTGCATCACATTTTTTTTTTTTTGGATACACAGTTTTATTAAGTTTATTGTATCACATAGTGTTCATCTTGCAAATCATACTGCAGCTATTCTGCTTGGCCATGAGAGACAGGATGCATTGGCCAGGAATGGATAATTCACTTTTGGGCTCACTGACATCTCCAGGGCTGGTTTAATGGGTGTGCCACCAGTGAAGCTGCACAGGGCTCCATGCTCAGAAGAGTCCTGTGCTGGAAGTTAAATTCTCTATGGTCACCACCTTGAAGTTCTCAATAATTTTATCTTTGAATTTGTGTTTTGTAAGTGAAGTTGGATGGGACAATGGAGCACGTGCTGGGGGTTTGGAGCCTCAGCTCCTGCACAGTTCTGCCTCCCATCACCTCCCTGGGACAAGTTCTAAGCCACCCACTCAACACCACCTCCTGGGGTCCTGGGTCACTCAGGCTCTGCCTTTCTGCCTGTGCCCTGTGACCCCCGTCACCCTTATCTGGGGCCACCCATCCACCATGGGTTGGGATGGCAGGCCCTGGAAAGGCAGATTGATATTCCTGACCCTAGCCCTAGGTGGTCCTGCATTTTCATTTTGCACCGGGCCAGCAAATTATGTATCTGGCCCTGGGCATCTGTAAAAATGGCATGTGGGCAGTGTCTGACCTCCTCTAACTTCACAAGTGGGAAGGAGAATTAAGATCAACAGCCCAAGGCTGATTCCTATGAGGCGGAGGTCATACATGCCTCCTCTCTCCGCCATCCCTACCAATTCTGACACCAACTGTCCCTCCCATAGCACTCTCTACTTCTCTGCTGGGTTCGATAATTCATTGCAATGGCCACACAGAACTCACAGAAAATACTCACGATTATGGGGTTTATCAGGGAAGTAACAGTTACAGTTCAGGTTCAGGAACACTCAGCATACAGTTCTTCCATCAGGACAGCCTCTTCCCAGCCGTGCTCACAGGCCTCTGCCCAAAGGCACTCAGCTTTCTCTCTCTGTGGGCTGGGAAGCCTACCACGCCGTCTTCTGCTGCTGGGTCTCTGCTGCCAGGTCTCTGCTGCCAGGTCTCTGGTGACGCTTCTCACTGCCTTCAGCGTTGCAGCTCTCTTTCTCTGTCTCCTGCATCCAGGAGTTTCTCAGCGCAGGGATCCCGAGTCCAAAGGACATGCTGGCTCCTGGCTGTTCTTCCTTGGTGGTGGTGGGATCCTTTCTTTCCTGCCTCTGGGGTAGCTCATTTCAAGTCCAGCGGGATGGCAGAGCTGACCAATCCCTTTGGTGGGCCACAATTACCCTATCACCCAGTCCCGCCCAGTCACTTGGGTAGGAATTACAAGACCATGACGAGAAAGGTCTCACAAAAGTGATCCATAGCACCACAGCATCTCATTTGATTTTCTGGTATACGGTGGTTAATTCGATCAATTCTGTAACAGGAGTGCTGACATCGTACAGTTTAATTGTATATTATATACAATGATGTGATGTCAACAGTTAATGTGATCGGCTGCTAATTGAAGGTTTGGAGGTTTGAGTCCACCCAGAGGTGACGTGGAAGAAAGACCTGATGATCTAGTTCTAAAAAGTCAACCTGAGAACCCTGTGGAGTGCAGTTCTCCTCTGACACTCATGGGGTCACCGTGAGTTGGGATCCACTGGATGGCAACTGGGAATAATGTGCAGTTAGTTGTAAACTACAGGAGAATTTTATTTGAGTCAGCAAATTGTTAAGACTCTCAACTGACTTTCAGTTATGAGTATTTTTTGGAAAGTAGTCATCTGACTTTTTTTCCAGTTTGTGACTACTACGATATTTTAAATGAACTCGTATAAATTGTTCTTACATTGGGTTGTTTTATTATTATAAGATGAAAATGGATAATGTGAAAAATATAGAGTTACCTTCAAGTTCAACTGCTGGATCTGGAAGTGTAAATCTGACAATATTGAGAAAAAATGTTGACTTTAATACATTTTTTATTTTATTTGAACTGCATTCTAAAAAGGAAAAAAGAGGTACAAGACTTTATAATGAAAATTATTTGTGTGATTTTGTAAAATACACAAAGCCTAACAAAAAGGACAGACCCTATGCATTATTGATAATAATATTCTTACGAATGAGAACTTAAAACTTTCAAAATTGAAAACACACCTGGTAAACAGTATGATATACTGTCAATAAGCCCTTCAAATGTCACCAAAGTTATCAACACTTTCGTAGTTGTTCAACTACTATTAATGAAAAAGCCTTATTATCATCTAGTTAGTAGCATACAGGACAGAAAGAAAGCTGCTCATACAGCTGTTAAAAATTATTTTCCAGGATATATGGAATGGTACCTGTGATTTTTGATGATAAAATGATAAATCAACTGTTAAACTAAAAATTACACCATAATAGCTCATCAGATCTGCACTACTGCCAAACACAGAGAAGCAAGGCTTTTAATGCCGTTACAGCCTGGTATGGATTTTGTGACTCAACTGGATAAAAGCACTGACGTTTCAAATTGCCAACATGTTTAGTTAGATCAGATAGGAGTGATGAGACAATTTTATGGAGGGTTTGCATTGTTTACATTTAAGTTCACTTCAGCTGAATATAGTCTCTGAGTTGAAAAAGTACATTGTTGATTCAATACAATTTAAACTGGAAAAATTATAAAGAGATTACAAGTGTGGACAACAAATATGACCAGAAAATATGGCAGAGTTATTAAAAATTGTTCAAAACTACTAACCACCATGTTTTATTCATCATCACGAATCTGTGGCATCTAAAGAAATTTAACTGAACTTCATGGATTTGTTGAAATCAAATGAGATGCAGTGAGCAAAACTTAGAAATAGTTTGTTCAGATTTTGGAACCGACCATATTCACTTGACCATAGTATAGCCAAGTTCCTGGCTGCCGCGAGAGAAAGTACTAAACTAAGCATGGAACATAAACTCAGAAATAGTATTGAGTTTTTTTGAGTTGAAAATGATCTCATTTTGCAAATATTTTTGGACATGATATTTGGATAATCAAAGTGCATATTTACCTGATATATTTGACATTCTTAACTGAAATCTAAATTATGGGAGAAAATGATGATATATTTTAACATGTTAAACACACTTAAGGATTCCAGAATTATGGCAGTTTTAAAAGCTGACTGCAATACTTTGACATTCCTCCCGTCAAGAGGTGGGATCTAATTCCCATCCACTTGAACCTGGACTAGCCTTAGTGACTCTCTTGTAACCAATAAAATGTGATGGAAGTGATGATGCATGAATTACAAGGCTAGGTCAAAATAAGCTTAGTAACTTCTGCCTTGTTCTCTTGGAATACTTGGCCTCCAGATGCTCTCTCCTGGGACGCAGCTGATGTGCTCTGAGAATCCCAAGCCACGTGGAAAGACCACATGGAAGTTCTCTGGTCATGGCTGAGCCCAGCCTTCCAGCCATACTTGCCAAAGCATCAGACACGTGAATGAAGAAGCCATCTTGGAAATGGATTCTCTTGTTACAGCTGTTCAATTGAACTTCCACCGAACAGAAATTTATGTACATGTCTATATGCAAGAATTATTTGCATTGTATCTGTTTTCTACAAGTTAACTTGTATCTCTACAGAGTTGTAAAATTGTGTGGCCAAAGCTAAAGGCGTGTATTGCTATAGGATTAGATAATCCCAGAGGCATTTGCATTCCATTTAAAGGATGCTCATGCTAAAGTCTTAGAAATTTCCTTATAAATGTAATAATTCTAGCTTCTGAACGTTCCCAACATTGTTGCACCACATAGAAGGGGACATTATAAAATCAGTTTGAATGAAATAAAATGAAAGATATTGTTACATCTTACTTTGGTCTCAAAGTCCCAATCATTACTTTCCAAAAGAAAATCTGAAGCTTGAAAGAAAAGCATTTGGGTAAAAGATCCATTTGCTTCTCAAAACCCTGAATCAGTAATTGAATTAAACTTTGTGATAAAAGAAGAGAATAAATGATTGCATTTAATTTTTATACTGAAGAATGATTAAAAGATAGTATGCTTATTATCTGGATTAAGCTTAAAGAAAAATTTCCAGTGCTAAATAGTGTAATACTATCATTACCAAACACAATAACCTACTTGTGCGAATTTTTAGGGTTTTCAACTCTGATTGGATTTAAAAACGGAAAGAATCAGATTCAACAGTGTACCAGATATACACTTTGCCTTGCCCTCGTGTATTCCACTGGAACGAATTTACAACCAGGTAAGCACATCTGTTCACTAAATAAGAATCATGTCTAAATTTTATTTCTCTACCCTTTATTTTGAATTTTTATACTGTATGTAAATATCAATGAAATAATATTTGATATTAACTTTTTAAGCCTTTATTTTACCTTTGGTAGTAATGGTAAATACTGTTTCATAAAACTTCTGTTTCAGGGGTGTGTGTGTCTGTTGGTAAAATGTATTTATGACTGTGGGTTGGAGTAAAAAGTTTGAAGAATGCTAATCTCATCAAATGTGCACTGGTTTGGAGTCTGACTTGGATTTGAATATCTGCTAACTACCCCTCTAATAAAACCAAACCCACTGCTTTTGAGTCGATTTGATGACTCATAGCAACCCCATAGGGTTTCCAAGGCTGTAAGTCTCTATGGAAGGAGGCTGCCTCATCCTTCTCCCATGGAGCTGCTGGTGGCTTTGAACCGCCGACCTTTAGGTTAGCAGTTGATCACTTTAACCACTGCACCATAAGGGTTCCTAGTTTCTTGATCTTTCTGGACTTAAAGAAATGTTTCCTCTCCTTTTCTCCAGGTATATTTTCTGAAAAAGAAAAACATCAATGGTTTTTGTGATGATTTGAGCTGGGCTGAGCTACAGAATTTTAAAAGAAAGTGATAGTATAAACCATATAAAAGGTTAAGCAATACTGTTTAACCTACCGAAGACACTAACACCTTTAAATGACTTTGATACCTTCATTATCAATATGCAAACTATTATGGTGAGTTCAGATATTAAGTCTACTTATTAAAGCAGCCAATTTATTCATTCTTAAGTCTTTCCCGAGAGATATATTGTTAGCATAAATTCATTCATTTGCTATTCATTCTTTTAATGATTGTTTTGAGCATCTTTGTGCCAGGTACTGTGCTTGTGCTTGAGACATCACAGTGAACATGATTTAGGGCCCACTACCTGTCCTCAAGGACCTTAAGGACTGGGGCAGAGTGGAGGGTAAGCAGGTGTCCTGGATTGAATTATGTCCCCAAAAAATATGTGTATCAACTTGGCTAGGTCATGATTCCCAGTATTATATGATTGTCTACCATTTTATCATCTGATGTAATTTCCCTATGATGTAATAAGATGGATTAGTTATATTGATGAGGCCTACAAAATTAGATAGTGTCTTAAGCCAATCTCTTTTGAGATAAAAGAGAGAAGCAAGCAGAGAGACATGGGGGCCTCATACCACCAAGAAAGCAGTGCAGACCTTTGGACCTGAGGTTCCTGTGCTGAGATGCTCCCAGACCAAGGGAACATTGATGACAGGGACCTTCCTCCAGAGCCGACAGAGGGAGACAGCCTTCCCCTGGAGCTGACACCCTGAGTTTGGACTTGTAGCCTACTGGACTGTAAGAATGAATTTCTCTTTGTTGAAGCTATCCACTTGTGGTATTTCTGTTGGAGCAGCACTAGAGGACTAAGACAGCAGGTAATACAAAAGTCGGTAAATATTCGGTTAATATTCTCTGGGTACACACGAGGAGCGTTCAGGGAAGAGTGCTGAGGCAAAGGTATCTAAGCTGAGTTAAGCTACGTGAAATGAGGGCTAAGAGTGGTCCAGACTGAGAACACAGGCTGCACCATGGCCAGGGTGAGGAAGACTCCAGCCACTTCTTCAAATAGCAACCAATGAGTGTGGCGGGAACACGGCCTGGTAAGAGGCAGGTGGCACGTCACAGGGGTGCAATCATCCAGGGCCTTGTATGCTGTGTTAAGGAGTATGACCTGGTAACATTCAAGAGACACTCTGGAGGTAGAATCTCGTCTTCATGGTGATTTGGAGGCAGAGAGTGAAGGAAAACAATCCCTGATACCACGAAACCTGCTTCACCAGCAGCCTTCCACCTCTCAGTCGATGGCAGATCCATCCTTCTCCTTGCTCAAACCATAAGTCTTGCCATTATCTTGACACCTCTCCTTCTTTGACCTCCCATGGCCAGTCCATCAAAAAGCCCCACCTGCCCTACCTTCAAAGCATATGCCAATGCTGACCACTTTCTGCCACTACATGGTTTCCATCTCTTGTCTGCGTTACTGGGTAGATTCCTAACTGGTTTTCTGTTTCTGCCCTTGTTTCCCACTCCCCCCTACCCACCCAAAGTATATGATTAATAGAGCAGCCAAAGGGATTCTTTTAAAACTTCAGTTTGGTTTTTATTACTCTGCTTAAATCCTGCAATGCGCTCTCCATTTGTATAGAGGAAAGGCAAAGTCTTTAAAAGGGCCTATAAGGCCTTCTGTGACCTGCCCTCACTTCTCTGATCTCACCTTCTCTACTTTCCCCTTTGCTCAGCCCCCTGCATTCCCAGCTGTTCCTCAATCACACAGGATCACTTTGGTTTAGGGCCTTTGTACCAACTGTTCCCCGTGCCTAGAATGCGCTTCCTCAAGATATCCACATGGCTAATTACCTCCACAGGGGTCCCTGGGTGGCACAAACGGTTAAGTGCTTTACTGCTTGGCTGAAAGTTTGATGGTCCAAAACCACCCTGAGGCATCTTGGAAGACAGGCCTGGCGATCTGCTTCCAAAGGGTCACAGCCTTGAAAACCCCATGGAGCAGTTCTACTCTGCACACACGGTCACCGTGAGTCAGAATCGACTCAGCAGCAACTAACAACAACTATCTCATTGCCTTTAAGTCTTTGGTCGCTGTGAGGCTTCCCTGACCACCTAGTTAAACTTTACACACCCTCTCCACGGTGTACTCCATAACACGGCCCGTCCTCTTTATCCTGCTCTATTTTTTATTTTTGCCAGAGTACTTTCTAAAATACCCATGCAATATGCTAATTGTTGCATGTTTAATCAATTTCAGACTGCAGACATTGGCAAAAATCTTCAATTTCTTCATCTTTGGCCTTAGTGGTTGGTGTGAAAATTTGAATAATAGTTGTATTAACTGGTCTTCCTCGTAGGCGTATGAATAGTATCCTATCACTGACAGCATTGTACTTCAGGATAGATCTTGAAATGTTCTTTTTGATGACAAATGCTACACCATTCCTCTTCAATTTGTCATTGCTGGTATAGTAGGCCATATGACTGCCTGATTCAAAATGGCCAATACCAGTTCATTTCAGTTCACTAATGCCTAGGATATTGATGTTTATGGGTTCCATTTCATTTTTGATGATTTCCAATTTTCCTGGATTCATACTTCGTACATTCCACGTTACGATTATTAGTGGATGTTTGCAGCTGTTTCTTCTCATTTTGAGTCATGCCACATCAGCAGATAAAGGTCCCGAAAGCTTGACTCCACCCATGTCATTAAGGACAACTCTACTTTGAGGAGGCAGCTCTTCTCCAGTAGTCTTTTCAGTGCCTCCCACCCTGAGGGGCTCATCTTCCGGCACTACATCAGGCAATGTTCTCTGCTGTTCATAAGGTTTTCACTGACTAATTTTTTTTCAGAAGTAGACTGCCAAGTCCTTCTTCCTAGTCTGTCTTAGTCTGGAAGCTTAGCCGAAACCTGTCCACCATGGGTGACAATGCTGGTATTTGAATACTGGTGGCATAGCTTCTAGCATCACAGCAATACACAAGTATTGGTGAAAAACAAGGCTCCAGGAATTGATGGAATACCAATTGAGATGTTTCAACAAATGGATGCAGCGCTGGAAGTGCTCACTTGTTTAAGCCAAGAAATTTGGAAGATAGCTACCTGGCCAACCATCTGGAAGAGATCTATATTCGTACCCATTCCAAAGAAAGGTGATCCAACAGGATGTGGAAATTATCAAACAATATGAATATCACACACAAGTAAAATTTTGCGAAGATCATTCAAAAGTGGTTGCAGCAGTACATCGACAGGGAACTGCCAGAAATTCAAGCTGGATTCAGAAGAGGACGTGGAACAAGGGATATCATTGCTGATGTCAGATATATCCTGGCTGAAAGCAGAGACTACCAGAAAGATGTTTACCTGTGTTTTATTGACTATGCAAAGGCATTTGACTATGTGGATCATAACAAATTATGGATAACATTGTGATGAATGGGAATTCCAGAACACTTAATAGAGCTCATGAGGAACTTGTACATAGATCAAGAGGCAGTCATTTGAACAGAACAAGGGTATACTGTGTGGTTTAAAGTCAGGAAAGGTATGTGTCAGGGTTGTATCCTTTCACCATACTTATTCAATCTGTATGCTGAGCAAATAATCTGAGAAGCTGGACTATATGAAGAATAGGGCATCAGGATTGCAGGAAGACTCATTAACAACTCGCGATATGCAGATGACACGACCTTGCTTGCTGAAACCGAAGAGGACTTGAAGCACTTATTGATGAAGATTAAAGACCACAGCCTTCAGTATGGATTACACCTCAACTTAAAGAAAACAAAAAGTCTCGCAACTGGACCAATAAGCAACATCATGATAAAAGGAGAAAAGACTGAAGTTGTCAAGGATTTCATTTTACTTGAATCCACAATCAATGCCCACGGAAGCAGCAGTAAGAAATCAAACGATGCGCTGCATTGGGCAAATCTGCTGCAAAAGATCTCTTTAAAGTGTTCAAAAGCAAAGATGTCACTTTAAGAAGTAAGGCACACCTGACTCAAGCCATGGTGTTTTCAATTGCTTCATACGCTCGTGAAAGCTGGACAATGAATAAGGAAGACCAAAAAAGAATCGATGTCTTTGAATTATGGTGTTGGTGAAGAATATTGAACATACCATGGACTTCCAGAAGAATGAACAAATCTGTCTTGGAAGAAGTACAGCCAGAATACTCTTTAGAAGCGAGTATGGCAAGACTTCGTCTCATATACTTTGGACATGTTGTCAGGAGGGACCAGTCCCCGGAGAAGGACATCATGCTTGGTGAAGTAGAGGGTCAGCAAAAAGAGGAAGACCCTCAATGAGATGGATTGACCCAGTGGCTGCAACAACGGGGTCAAGCATAACAATGATTGTGAGGATGGGGCAGGACCAGGCAGTGTTTCATTCTGTTGAGCATAGGGTTGCTGTGAGTTAGAATCGACTCGACATCACCTAACGACAACATACTATTTATCATGTCTTTTGGTTAGTATCTATATCTCCTACTCCAACAGGCAAGGATCTTCCTCTGTTTTGTTCACTGTTACATCAAATTGCGTAGAACAGTGCCTAGGATAGTAGGTAGTCTATAACATTTGTGAAATGAATGAATGAATGGGGAGAAGAAATCAAGGGTAAAGCCAAACACCACCACCACCAAGGTTCAGGCTAAAGTATGGTTAATAGGGAAGGTCAACAAAATGCACGTGGCCTCTCAAAGTCAGTGCCTGGCTTGAACAGAGGGACTGTGGGTTTGTACTCCAGGAGAGGGTCCCTTACTCCTCCCCAGCCCACCCATCCATTTTATATAAGAGAAATTCAGAGGAGCCAGGAGCTGATATATTTATTTCTGCATTTCTGTGCTTTTCTTCTGCATTGCTTTGTGCCAAGTTCCTGTTGGTATCACAGACATGCACCACACTGGGTGGCAGGCAGTCAGGTAGGCTTTCCCTCCTCATCCTCATTTCTCAGCTCTGTTTCACAGTTGTATGGATTGGAAGATGCATCCATTCATTTATTCATTCCACAATCATATATGGGCTTTTGCTATATACTGGCACTCTGCTGGGAGTGAACTGAGAGTTCAGAAATGAATAATGCTGAATATCAGCACTCAAGAAAAGCAGATCTAGTTGGGGAGACATGCTCATAAGCAAGTGTGATTTATGTGCTAAGAGGTATGTGCGACATGAAGAATAAACTGCTACTTCCCTGGTCCCCACTTCCCATCCTACCAGAAAGAGACCAAAAAAGAAGAAAGAAAGAAAGAAGGTGGATCTTATCAATTCCTTATAAGCCCTTACATACATACCATCCCAGCTGCTGTTGAGTCAATTCCAACCGATGGCATTTTGTGTTTCAGAGTAGAACTATGATGTATTTCAGAGTAGAGTAGAACTATGCTCCAAACGGTCTTCCATGGCTGTGATCTTTTGGAAGTAGATTGCCAGGCCTTTCTTCCAAGGTGCTTCTGGGTGGATTTGGCCACCTTTCGGTTAGTAGCTGAATGCTTAACCGTTGCACCACCCAGAGGCTCCTTATGAGCCCTTAAAGCTTTTGGTATGTCTTTGTGCCACTGAGAGGGACTGTTCAGTGTATTTCTTAGCAATGGGCCATTTCCTTCTTCTGCGTGGCTGAGGGTCACATTGTGAAAGGAGATGATGGGATGAAGCAAAATTAAGTCAGGAAGAGAGATGAGCTGGAAATAAATATGTGGGAGTCACCAGGACATAGATGGTCACAGACCGCATGGAATGACCTGCATGGTTGGGGATGAGCAAGCTCATCATATGGCAGAGTATACAGAGTGATAGGATGTGGCCACAGGAGGAGAGAAGACAGTCCCCCTGGAGAACAGGGGAGGGAAAGAGGAGCCTACAGAGGAAATAGGGGAGCAGTCCGAGGGAGGTGCACCCGGAGAACTACAGGTCAGATGCCAAAGGAGGAACACAACTAGAGGTCACAGTGTCAAAGGCACAGAGGAACCATCTCACCTCAAAGACCAAAATGTGCTTGTTGGACTTTGCAACTGGATATAAATTTCAGAGAAAGTCAGTATCAATGAATGGAGTGAATGAGAGGAAAGGAAATGAACACTCCCTGTGTAAATGAATGTGTAAGGCCATTTGTGAAGGAAATGAGACAGTAAGATAGGATTGAGGGAAGACTTTTGGTTTTAGTTGGAAACATTTGAACATTATTTTATGCTAAGAGGAAGGAGCTAGGAAAGAGGGAGAGATTGAAATCACAAAGGATGGAGTAGATAACAGAATGAACTTCTCGAGGATGTGGGAGACTCGGCCCTAAGCACAGGTGACAGAATTAACCTTGGATAGAAGGTGGGATGTCTGATCCTCTGAGAGGCTGATGTTCTTCAGCGATCACTGAGCCTCGTCTCCTAAGAATTAAATCAGCTCCCATAACTCGACTTCTTCTGCAGAGCCCTTGCGCACACTCCAAGCGCTGAAGGTTCCTCTTGATTCTGAGAATGGAGGCTTTGCTGGGCTCGGCCTCTAGTTTAGGACGCCCAGTCATAAAACTCATTCTGCTCACATGGCAAACACCCTGTTGTGAATTCACAATCTGGAAGCCCTTAAGAAAGGATTCTAAAAAAGAGCAGAGACAACATTATTACAAACCCACGTTATATATTCAAAGTTATGAGCCAATTCCAACTCATGGAGATCCCATGTGTGTCTGAGTAGAACTGTGCTCCATAGGTTTTGCAGTGGCTGATTTTTAGGAAATAGATCACCAGTCCTTTCTTTGGAGGCACTTCTGGGTGGACTCGAACTCCAGCCTTTCAGTTAGCAGTCAAGTGCATTAACCATTTGCACCACCCAGGGACTGCAGGCATTATTTAGGAGGGGCAATAGTCCTGTGTTTGGATTGGTAGCTTAAGGACTTTATTTCACTGAATTTTAATCTATAGAGGGAAGGGGAGGGAAGACAAAGGCTGCTAATTTGACAAGTGGTAAATAAGTTGCTGCTAGGTAACCATTCTGTTTCTGGAGTTTCAAGCTCACGCAGTGTGTTAAATCTAAATTCCAGGCAGCAGCATATACCCTAGAGACACAGAGATTACATCACTGCTGCTTTGGCTGAGCAACAGAGAAAATGATCCAGGGAGGAGAGGCATCCACCCGTCTATCTACTCACTTGTAGATACACATCCTGCTTTGTTTCCTTTCTTGCCAAGCAGGGAAACCAGACATTGGACTTAGTATTTACTGCTGCACTGCCGAGTGATAAAACCATAGGCTTTGGAGTTAAACTGCCTGAGTCCAAATTCTGGCTTCTGCACCTACTGTCTGTGTAGCCTGGAGCGTGTTAATGAACCTCTCTGAGCCTCAGTTCCTCATCTGTAAAATGGGGACAGATGAGGGTGCTAGTGACTACCCATAGGATTGCTGTGTAGATCAAATAAGGTAATTCATGTAATGAGTTTAGCACAGTGCCTGGGACACAGTGAATATTCAGTAAATGTTAGTTATTAAGCATTCTTATCTGTTAAAATTCCAGCCAATGTACAGTGATAAAATGGGGTGAGGTATGGACTGTAAATTATAAAGGAAGAGGAGTCTTACTGGAGGGATTAGGGACGAACGTGAAGACTGAGCTGGGACTTGAGGAATGGGTAGAGGATTGATAAGGAGGGACGGGGAATGCTAGGTGTGGGGAGCAGTGTAAGCAAAGGCATGGAGGATGGAAAGTGGGGTGCATCTTAGGGGAACCAGTAATTATTAGGATAAGGAACCCAGGAGAGACGAAGAGGTTTGTATAATACGAAAACTGGCTGGGATTTGAACCAGCCTGTAAAATGATTTTTGATGAGGTTCAAACTAATTTATTGCCAAGGAAAGACCAGGCAGTTTTACCTGAAGCTTGATCATGAGTTAGCTCACTATACAGGACATGCCAATTCTTGTCACACTCTCAGTTCATGCCGACACTTCCACCTTACACGGACTGATTCTTGATTCTGCATTTGTGGATATTGCTTGGGTCTGGGCTCACATTCCTATAACATAATGGTTGGTACAGAAACAAAGAAAAAACTAAAGAAGCTAAAAAAAAAAACCTAAAGAACAAATCTGGAGCTAGTCAAGAATATAAATACAAAGGCAAAGTTTGTGGCATTCAACCACATAAATACCCAGCCGTGTAGCACGCTAAGAAGCTTTAATTACTGTGCTCAAGATCAAAGTAACATTACTCAAGGGAGGAGAAGCCAAATGCAAATTAAGGAGGTTTTCCTTAAACGAGTGATGACCGACTCCCTGACCTCAGCCAAGTGTTCAACTGTACTTATACACAGAATCACCTAATGAGCCGTAACACTCACTTAAGCATAGGAGTATGGTATTGTGTTATGGTCCGTGCAGAATAAATTTCACTGGGCGGTACTCACCAAACATATAAAGAATATTACCACCACAGGAAGATGGCTGCCAGGGAAAGCAAAGCATCCTTCTACATGCAGTTCCAGAGAGGCTACTGCCTTAAGTTGTGATGCTGAGCATTAAACCCGGAACGTAGTTTAGCTATTCATTAATATCTGTCTATTTTTTGGAGTCCCTGGGTGGTGGAAATGGTTAATGCTCTTGGCTGCTAACCGAAAGAGGGGTGTTCAAGTCCACCCAGAGCCGCTTTGGAGGAAAGGCCTGGTGATCTCCTTCCGAAAACTCAGCTGTTGAAAACCCTATGGAGCATAGTTCTACTCTGATACACATGGGTCACCATGAGTTGGGGTTGACTTGATGGCAGCTAGTTTTGTTTTGTTTTTTTAACTGTCTACTTCACTGTTTTCAACTTAATTATACAGCGGTCTAAGATATTAGCTATATTCCCTACTCAGACCCTAGGGAGAGGAAGAGTGAGATGGGACCAAAGGGGCTTTTCAATAGTATTTATATTTGTAAAGAAAATGGCAAGAGTCTGGATGGGAATCAGGAAAAATACTGCTTTACTAGCCCATGGATTGGCAATTAGAAACCCTGCTCTCTGTTGTCTGTTTTTTATTATTCAATCCAGAACAAGGATAAGCCTATTTCATTACCTTAAGTTTCTGACCCTCTCTTCTCTTAACTCACTCTATACCCATCATCCAGTCACCCCCTAAGTCCTCTCTGTGGGGAAAGAGGACTGAAAACCCTTCCTCCTGGTTCACCTTGACCGTGCTCCAGTGTTTGGGGTTGTCACAGGCGAAAGACAGGAAAGATGGGCAAATTAGGAGACACTGGGAGAGGTGGCAGCAGAGTGCCCTGAGCCATCTGCATTGGTTCGGAGGTGAGGATGTAGAATTAAAGCCTTTAAAATTCCTTGCAATCTGGCCTCAACCCTTCTCTCCAGCTATCTCCCACCTCTCAACTTCAGAAGCTCTTGACTCCAGGTACACACACCTACTCATTACCCGCTTGCAGAAGACATTGTTGATTAGGTACCTATTCTGGACATCCTTCTCCCTTGCTGCTCTCTGCTGTAAAACCGAAAACCAAACCCATTGCTGTCAAGTCGATTTCGACTCACAGTGACCTTACAGGACGGAGTAGAACTGCCCCATAGGGTTTCCAAGGAGCAGCTGGTAGATTTGAACTGCCAACCTTTTTGTTAGCTACCGAACACTTGACCACTGCACCACCAGGGCTCCGTTCTCCACTATAGAGGCTGGAAAGCCAAATGCACACTTCTCCCTTGCAGCTGTGAGTGGCTCTGAGTCCCAGTTCTGGTCCATGAGATATAGTGGAAATCTGCTGGGAGAACTTCTGGGAAAACTTTTGTTTCCTTATAAGCTAGGACAGATGCAGCTGGCACAGCCTTTCCCCTCCCCTTGTTTTCCTGCTTTGAACATGGATGAGATGGCAGGAGCTACACCAGCCATCTTGCAGCCATGAGGAAAAGAGCAAAACAACTGCAGAGATGTCAGCATTGAGCCACTGAACCAACATCAATCATTGCCTACCTCTGGATTTCTTGCTACATGAGAAAATAAAAATTGATTTAAGCTACTGTTGGTTCAGTTTTCTGTTCCTTATAGCTTAATGCTTTCATAAATGATAGATTCCTGAGCTTAGTAAACCAGTTGCTGTTGCATCAACTCTGACTCATGACGACCCTGTCTTAGTCATCTAGTGCTGCTATAACAGAAATACCGCAAGTGGATGGCTTTAACAAAGAGAAGTTTATTTCCTCACAGCAAACTAGGCTAAAAGTCCAAATTCAGGGCATCAGCCCATCCTCCCTCATTAACATCATACAGGCAGGATTTACAACATATAAGAAAATCACACAATACCAGGAATCATGGCCCAGCCAAACTGATACACACATTTTTTGAAGGACATAATTCAATCCATGACAGTCCATCCTTTGGCCCCCCCCCAAATCACATCCTTGCAACATGGAAAACATATCCATTCCATATCATAGCAAAAGTCTGAACTCCAAGTCCAAAATCCAAAAATTCCTCTTCATCTGTGAAATCTAGAATACAAGTTATCTGCTTCCAAAGGTACAATGGCAGAACAGGCACACGCTAGACATTTCCATTACAAATGGGAGAAACTGGAGAAAAAGAAGGGATAACAGGCACCAAGCAAGTCAGCAGAACACATTAGCCCTCAAGGCTTTGAAAATAATCTTCTGTTCTCCGAGACAATTTACACAATGGCCCTGCCCTCCAGACTACTAGGTATTGACCACAGTTTCCAGATTCTGAGTAGAGGCCCCTCGGCTCTGGGCTTCAGCTCCGCCTTCCAGGCCCACTGCGACAGCAACTCTGCTCCCTTGGCTTTAGGCGCACCATTCTCCCAGTCCATCTGAGTGGTGACTCCACCCTTAGAAACACCAGAGGTCATGGCTCCACCCTTAGAAACTGAGGCAGCTTGGCTTCTCGCGCTCCTTGTTTCTTCAGCCTCTGCTTCCTGTGGCGTCTCAGCCCTCGGGCCTCACGCCCGCATCTGCCCTGCTGGGGCAAGTGTTCCAAAGCTCTGTAGCTCCACTGATAAGTGCCCAGAGGCACCCACTCCACCAGGAAGCCTCCCGCGCACAGGCACTCAGCTCCCTTGCTCTGTGGGTCACAAGCCTAGCTCCACCGATAACTGCCCAGAGGCACCCCACTCCTCCAGGGAGCCTCCCGTGCACAGGCACTCAGCTCTCTCTCGCTCCGTGGGTCGGCTCCAGTGCCATCTCGCACTGGTCTCCTGGTTCTGCTGCTGCCGGTTCTCTGCTGTTGCCACTTCTCTACCGATGCAGGTTCTCTGCTGCTGCTGGTCCTCTGCCGCTGTCACTCCTCTATCTATTCACAGTTTCAAAGCTGCTTCCACATTTTAGGTATCTGTTAGAGCAGCACACCAATCCCGGTACCAAATTCTGTCTTAGTCATCTAGTGCTGCTATAACAGAGATACCACAAGTGGATGGCTTTCACAAAGAAAAGTTTATTTCCTCACAGTAAAGTAGGCTAAAAGTCCAAATTCAGGGCATCAGCCCATCCTCCCTCATTAACATCACAGAGGCAGGATTTACAACATATAGGAAAATCACACTACCAGGAATCATGGCCCAGCCAAATTGATACACACATTTTTGGGGGGACATAGTTCAATCCATGACACAGCATGTGTGTCAGAGTAGAACTGTGCTCTGATTTTTTGGAAGTAGCTCGCCAGGCCTGTCTTCCGAGGCACCACTGGGTGGACTTGAACCTCTAATAGCTGCTGAGCACGTTAACCGCTTGCCAGGGACTCCCCTGACCTAAGTGCTGAGGATATAAGGGAGAACAAAGCAGGTATGGGCCTCCTCCTTATTAAACTTACAATCTAGTGTGAGGGACAGAAAAAAAAGGAAATGAATAAGTCCAGTAATTACAAATGGTGATTTATGTCATAAAGGAAAACAAACAAACAAATGAAAAACGATGCTATGATAGAGAATTATAGGACAGGCCCTGCTTTAGATAGAGGGGTCAGTGAAGTCCTCTGGGGTTAAGTTAGGGCCAGAAGGATGAGAAGATCCAACCATTTGAAAAGGAGGTGAAAAGGGTTTCAGAAAGACCTAACAGCTAGTGCACGCACCCTAGGACAAGAAAGAAATGGAGCTTGAATTCTAGTCTAAGCGCAAAAGAGGGTTTTAAAGCAAAGACGCCTCCGGATGTTGTGTAGAAATGGACCAAAAGGAGGTGAGAGTAGCAACGTGGAGACAGGCAGTGGTTGCAGGAGTGCAGGTAAGCGTAATGATGACCCGTCCCAGGACGATACAGCAGAGACGGGCTCAAGATGTATTTAGGACTTTTGTCAGCAGCACCTACTGATAGAGCGCTTGTCACTTCCTGATTACCTCTTCCTTTTAGATTTTCTCACCTTCCTCCTACACCAGCAGCCTTTTCTTTTTGATCTCTGCCAGACTCTTCCTCTGCTCTTCACATAAATACTGGGCTTTGTCTGACTTCTTACCCAAATTCTCTTCTTGTGCTACAGCCTTTCCCTGGGTGAGTCCATAATTCATCCACTCTACGGTAGTGATGATAAAAAACCAAAAAACCCTTTGCCGTCAACTCATAGAGACCCTAAAGGATAGAGTAGAACTGCCCCATAGGGTTTCCAAGGAGCACCTGGTGGATTCAAACTACTGACCTTTTGGTTAGCAGCCATAGCTCTTAACCACTGCGCCACCAGGGTTTCCGTAGTGAGGATATCTAACCATGTATCTCCAGGTTGGGTTTCTTTCTTCAGCATCAGACCATACATTCCACTGTTCATTAGATAGCCTCACTCTGGATGCTCTGTAGGTCTAACCACCCCTTGTGGGCCCTGCCTCCCAGTCATCCTGCTTCTCGCCTGTGCTCCCTGCCTCAGGGAGTGGTGGCCTCATCCACCCACTTGCTCAGGCCAAAGTCCTGGGCATTGCACTTGACCCTGTCTCCCTCAGCTCACTCACCTGTTAATCACCAAGTCCTGTTGAACCTCTCTCTCCCTCCAAACTGTCCACTTCGCTCCATGCCTATTGCCATGACCCTAGCTTAGCCACTATCGAGTCCCGTAACTGGTCTCCTTGCCTCCAGTCATAACCCCTTCCACACTGTGCACAGATTCTTCTCTCTAAAATAGGATGGTGTCACGCGTCTGCTCAAAGCCCTTCACTTACTATTTTCCTTATGATAAATCAAAAATCCCTGACATGCTGTAAGCATGTCACAGCAACCCATAAGCCTCCACTGAGAGATGGGTGGTAGCTGCGCCTGAGGTTCATTGGTTGGCTGTCCCTGCTATTGCTTTGGCCCTGAGCTCATTGTGGGAGCACCCAGGGCCCTCAGTCCCCTCGTGTGGGTGTGGGGACAGAGCTAGAACCTCCCTCAGAGTCTGCACGGGGAGTAAGTGGGGTGATGCATGTGAGGCGCCAGCATGCTGACTGGTGGGTTTTACCACACATCTTCAGCAACGGTCACAGCCCGCCCCTCAGAAGGCTGCAGCCCCGAAATGCTTCCCCAAAAGGAGATTGCACAGCTCTCGTTCCTCTCTTCAGAAAATCTCACTTTACGTTCAGTAAGAACGCTTCATGGTGAGGATTAAAGCCCGTTTTTCTTCCTTAGTGAGCACTCCACAGGCCCTTCCTGCCCATTTAGTAACCCACAGAAGTGCTGGTAGGTGCTGAGGTGGGTTTCTCATGGAAAACCTTCTCAGCTGTCCTGGGGAGGGCTGTTGGCAGGATGGAGCCCAGGTGAACCCTGGGAGAATCAGTGCGTCCTCTGCACGGTCCCATGATCCACGGGGCTCTTCCATCCACACTTATCCACAAACCCTGGTCCAGCCCACATACGTTCCTCACCTCCCGCTCACAGCCTTGGGTCCTCTTTCTTTCTCTTCGGCCAAACTGCAGATTGTTTCTTTCATTACTATCTACTTCAGTTAATGAAACTGTAGCCCAGCTTTTTCTAATCTTACCTCCTCACTCTGAATAAATTCTCCTGGCAAATTTTTTTTTTTTTTTTGTCTCCAGGGTTGTCTATGTAGCCACAGTTTGATGATTTTCTCCTCCGTTTGCTCTTGTGACTTCTGGAGCCCTTCGCAGACCAAAGCTGTAAATACTCGTGACTCTCAGCTTAAAATCGTGGAATCACTACAAACCAGTCACAGTAAAATGTCCACGATTTAGAGATATTCAGGCTCGTGATGCCTGTTCTCTTATCATGGGGTCTCTGGGTTTATATTCTGAAGGAGTTTGGAGACTGCCACAACCTCCTCCCACGGAGCCACTGGGTGGGTTCGAACCGCTGACATTTTTGTTAGCTGTCGAGTACTTAACCATTGTGCCACTAGGGCTCCTGCTACAGTAAACACCATAAATTGCTGTTGCTGTTGTCAGCTGCTGTCAAGCCAGTCCCTGACTCAGGGCGACCCCACGCACAATGAAACGAAACGCTGCCCAGTCCTGTGCCAGCCTCACGATCACTTGTGGATTGGACCATTGTGACCCACAGAGTTTTATTTTGGGTGATTTTTGGAAGCAGATCATCAGGCCTTTCCTCCTGGTCCATCTTAGTCTGGAAGCTCTGCTGAAACATGTACAGCATCATAGCAACGCACAAGCCTCCACGGATAGACAAGTGGTAGCTTAGCATGAGGGTCACTGGTTGGTTGGGAATCGAACCCAGGTCTCCCACATCGAAGGCAAGAATTCTACCACTGAACCACCACTGCCCCCGCCCTCCATCAATAGTACTCATAACTATATCATCTGTAAGACTGTAGGACCTTAGATATAATTATACTTAAGATTTGTCTCAGCTTTTTAAGTCAAAGATCTTTATTTTCAGCTTCTTTTTAGACAAAGCACTTGTAAGAATCACATACAAATCACATTTTTCTCTCAATAAAAAAACTACAAATTCAATAATAAAAAAAAAAATCAGTTTTTAGTAACCTAGATAGCTGGGAAAACGGTGCTGGGGTTTTTGATGGTCTAGCACAGAATTTCCTAAATCAATCAGAAGGCCACTGCCTAGCTTGGGTGTGATTTCCCACCATGAGAAAAAGGCTCTCAGTATCTGTAACATGCTTATTTCAAAAAATTGGCAGTGACTGGCTTTGGAAGGCAAGCTGGGTAGCTGGAACTACAGTTGGAATTCGAGTCAATGGCCACAGAGACACACTTCCAGGAGCTCTTGGCTCTGAGTCACTCATGTCTTCATTAGCCAGATCTCATTGCGACGCCCGTAGGGCTTCATGGGAGGGTCATACCCAGTGCAGAAATAGACGTCATTCCGGTAGGTGGCTGTACCCTCCAGGGCGGTGCGCAGCTGGGCAGCACGAGCTACGTAGTCGGCTTCCTTGGCATAACCACCGAACTGCCTGAGGATAGAGGCAAGGGGCTGGTTAAGAAAAGACATGACCTTTGAGAGAGGAGGGAGTCTTTTTTAAAAAAGCACTCACACACCATTCTTACTATGACAAGCACGCTACAGTGGTCACACCGTGGATTCACCACTTCCTTGATGGATGGATTTGGCTAAATCACACCTGACCTTTCTGAGCCTCAGTTTCCTCATCTGTGAAAACAGGATATAATTTCTTTTTCCTCTAAGGTTGTTGTGAGCCTGAAATGCAACAATGGATGTGAAAGCTTTAATGTAAGCCCTAAAACACAGCAGTCGGTAAATGTGAGCTTCCTGAAATTTCCCAGCGATGATACAACCAGTTGCTGTCACGTCAATGCCGACACATGGTGACCCCATCTGTGTACAATTGTGCACCATACGGTTTTCAATGGCTGATTTTTCAGAACTAGATTGCCAGGCCTTTCTTCCGAGGTGCCTCTGGGTAGACTCAAACAGTAGGCTCTGCTAACTTGACTGCCTCCACAGCCATGCCCTCACCCTTTCCTCTAACGCCCGTCTTCCACCCAGCTGCTCCTCTTCTCTGCCTCTGTGCCAGCTGGGAAAGGAGGAAGGATAAAGCGGGGTTAGGGCGGGGGTACAGAGCTAGTACCTCTGTCGTCTGAAAGTGAAGGTGTGATGGCCAAGGCTTCCCCACAGCAGAGCAGCCCTAACTGAGCACATCACAGCAAGGACAGAGCTACCGAAGGCAGGGGCCCAACACAGTCCTGGGAGAGGCCCCCACACAAGCTTTCAGCATGCCCTGAATCAAGAAACCACTTCTAATAAATCCCTTCTCCTGCTTGAATCACAAAAGCCTCCTTTTTCTAGTAAGTAAAGACACTTTTCCTAAATCAGGCTTTTTTCTTGACGGCAGAAGGTGGGGACAGAGAAGTAATTAACGCCTTCCTTTGCAAGATTATTACTCTTTCCCCTACGTCATCTGCCTACGCTCTAAAATTCATTCTGTGGCTACCCTAAATATACCACTCTAAATCTGGGCTGCACTAAAATCTTTATTAGAGTCAAATACAACCCCATTTCTAATGAGCTTTATGACTCAAAAGTATGCATTTGCACCAGGCCAGGATCAGGCCAGATGCATTACTTTTGGCGGGGTTCTCTGAATCATGCCTTGCTCTTTATAAGCGGTTAGTCATGCTCAGCAAGCACCCAGCTCATTGATTATGGGTTACTGGCATGAAAACACTCAGGATTTCATATTTCAGGGATGTGGCGATTCTGATGTCTAGACAACAGCGACAGAACACCAATGGAGCTGAGACCAGTTCGGAGTAGAGGAGGCTCAGCTCCTCAAGTATATCGAAGAAAGATTCTATGGCAGGAGAAGAAAGTTGAGCCCTAGCTTTACTGTGGATCAAATGAGAAGAAACTGGATTAGTAGACAAAAGATAAACATGAAGGGAGGATTTTTCTGGTGATAAAAGCCTGCAAGACACTGGACTTATTTATGAAGAATGGCTTTGGACTGAAAACCACCTGCATGAGGCGAATCTGATGTTGGCTGAGGAAGCAGGTGCTGCGTGCTCTCTGCAGCCCCTTCTAAGGCTGTGATATTGAACTGTGTTCTCTGAAAAGCTACTGGTTTAGCAAAGGCCCAAAGGAGTGGTCCTTGAGTGTCTCCATTCATCAGCAGGAGGCAAAATGGCTAGTGGGTGTGCTCACATCCCAGCTCTGCCACTTTCTAGCTCATGGTCTTCGACAAATTCCTTTAAGCTTCAGGTCCTTCATCTGTTTGTCAAACAGGGATAATGACAGCCATCAATTTCCCAAGGCTGTTGTAAAGATTAAAGGAGAAAAGGCCATGTGAAGTGCTTAGCCCAGAGTCTATCACATAGTAAGCTCGCAATAAACAGTAGCTACTATTGTTACTCTGTAATTCGCTCAGAACAGCCTTTCAACTCTTGGCTCCCAAGGGGAAGAACAGGGCAGCAATCTAAAGTAATATGAACCAGGTAAGAAAACCAAACCAGTTCCCATCGAGCTGACTGATTCATGCGACCCCAGGAGTGTCAGAGTACAACTGTGCTCCATAGGGTTTCTAATGGCTGAATTTTCAGAAGTTGACAACCAGGTCTTTCTTCCGAGGTGCCTCTAGGTGGACTTGAACCTCTAACCTTTCAGTTAGCAGCCTAGCATGTTAACCATCTGCACACTCTCACCTTCTCAATTAGGTTGACTCTCAAAACCCTATTTAATATCGCAACCTGAACACCACCCCACTCCTCACTCC
This sequence comes from Trichechus manatus latirostris, assembly GCF_000243295.1. NCBI lineage: Eukaryota > Metazoa > Chordata > Mammalia > Sirenia > Trichechidae > Trichechus > Trichechus manatus. The sequence continues at coordinate 1,742,929 of NW_004444120.1, forward strand.
CAACCTTCTTCCTTTGGTCTACTTTTTTTAAACAGCACTTCTCACTTTCTAACATACTGGACAATATACTTATTATGCTCATTGTTTAGGTCTGTGCCCCCTGGTAGAATATAGGCTCCGTAAGGGCAGGGATCTTTGTCACTTTTGTCCACTGATGTATCCTGAGCACCTAACAGTGTCTGATACATATTAGACCCCTTGAATAAATGCACAATTCTGGGATAAACAATAAGAATTACTGTCTGCAGGCTGATGGACCCAAATATGATAGTACTTAAGACCTATCAGTGAGCTAAGTTTTTAAGTCTATTCACCCCCATATTCATTCATTCATTCATATAATACCTAAACACAAACCAAGGGGACAGTGGTGGGAATTAGAACAGGAAATATGGATTGACTGGAGCCAGACTGGGAAGGGTCTTGAATGCTATGCTGAGTTTGAACCTGATGCTAGATGCAAAAGTGGACCTATGGAAGGGTTTTAAAAATAAGGGGCTGATCCGACAGACTGTGTTTTAGAAGGATCCCTCTAGTGACAGTGGGGGGCTGGGAGAAGTGGGGGCTATGGAATCACTGGAGGCCCAGAACAGCCACATGTGGGATGATGATGACCTGGGCAAAGGCAGATGTGAGAGGTGCGTGGACGTGGAAGGGAGTAAGGGAAAGGGAAGAGCTGAGGGCTCTCCAGGGCTTCCAGTTAAGCCTCTGGGTGGAAGCTGATACCACCAACCTGAATAAGGAATATAAGCTGAAGAGTTGCTTTAGAGAGGAGGGGTGGGTAGGGTAATGATTTGGTTTGCAGGTTCACTGATATTAAGGTGCCTCTGTGAAATCCATTCATGCAACCACAAGTAACTGCGTACCTAAACGTGTGTCTGGCACCGTGAAACTCTCCTTTGACTTGGGAAGGAACTGGAGTCAGAGATACTGATTTGGAACAGAGATGAGTCCAGTGACAGACATTTGGGAGCCACCAGAGATGTGTGGTGGTTGCTAGTTGCCATTGAGTCGGGTCCGACTCATGAGGAGCTTATGTGGAACAGAATGAAACACTGCCCAGTTCCATGCCGTCTTCCTGATTGTTGCTACGTTTGAGTCCATGGTTGTGGCTGCTGTGTAGTGCCTTCCAACCTAGGGGGCTCATCTTCCAGTACTACATCAGATAATATTCTGTTCTGATCCATCGGGTTTTCTTTTTTCTTAAACTTATTTATTTTGTTGTTGTAAATATTCACAGGAAAACCTATACCAACTGAACTTCTACAGGAACAATTCACTGACTCTGATTACATTCCTCAAGCTGGGCAGCCACCCTCACCCTCCTTTTTGGGATTATTCCTCCACCATTAACATGACCTCACTGCCCCCTGTATCTCCTCTAACCTTTTGAGTTGCTGTTGTCACTTTGATCCCGTATAGATAGTTCTTTCAAGGAGCACAATACTCAAGGCAGACATTCTTTACTAATTAAGTTAAACTATGTTTCATTTAAAGAAAACTTAAGGGGATATTTTTTGTATAAGGTTTAAAGATTATCTCAGGACAATAGTTTCAGGAGTTCATCCAGCCCCTATGGCTCCATAAAGTCTGGATTCCATGAATGATCCATAGGGTTTTCATTGTCTAGTTTTTGGAAGTAGATTGCCAGGACTTTCTTCCTAGTCTGTCTTGGTCTGGAAGCTCTGCTGAAACCTGTCCACCATGGGTAGCCCTGATGGTATTTGAAATAGCTTCCAGCATCATAGCAACACTCAAGCCACCACAGTATGACAAAATGAGGTACTGGCTATAATCATGGGAAGGCGTGAGATGAGGAATAGATGTTGAGCAGACAGACGGTCAGTAGGTTGCTCTTGGGAATACTAATACTCAAGTGGTGGGTGGAGGAGGAGGACTTGGTAAAGGATGCTGAGAATGAGTTGTCAGAGAAGTAGAAGGAGACCCAGCAGAGAGTGACACAGAGAGTGTAATCATTCGGAGATTCTTAAATTCACAGTTGGAAAACAAACCCAACTCTTTATATTTATTCGCAGGATGGCTGAGATGCTTATAATGAGCACACAAATTTCCCTACTGCTGCATTCTGGAAGCACTGCACCAGAAAACAAGCAAAGCAAGGTGGCTGCTGAAGCAGATCTATGTGTCCTCTTTATGCCAATCTAACTGACTAACCCTGTCCTACATCACAGAATCCCACAAACGGGCCGGAAAACCAAATCCCACCAGGCACATGGCCCTGTATACCAAGGAAGCCCAGCTCTGCCTGAGTCAGCTTGTGGTCATAGACAAGTCGCCTCTTTCCTCCCTGCCTCAGCTTCCAATCTGCATACCGAGGATAACAAAATGGCGCCCACAACTTCCAAGTCACCAGCATGTTTGAATGTGAGTTAAGTAACGCTTGTAAAGTGCTTTGAGCTCCTAAGACGAAATAAACATGACGTATACACACCATTTTTGTAAGCCTGTTAATAAATCTATAAATCTACATCTTCAAAGAAGCTCCCCTCCAGGGCACTGTATTTTATCTCATCCAGTATCAGAGACCAGTAATGGAACACAGCATTTGGTTGCCATGGGAACTGAGGAAAGACATACGTGCTCTGGGTTCCAGAAACACAAAGGGAGCTGACTAAAAAGGGGCTGGAAGAGTCAGAAAGGGCTGGAAGAACAGAAAGGGCCAGAGGATGATGCAGGCTTTTGGTCCAAGGAGACAAAAATCATAACCTGTTACCTTTCAGGGAGCGTCTGGTGCAGACATGTTGTGAGGAAGAATGAGAAAATGGAATGACTGAGCCTGACCATCTGAGTTTGTTTACAGCTTTAATAAGTCAACACAAATCTGTGGAGACTCAGTCATGCATGTAGCAGTGTGCTAGGCAAAAGGACTATAAGACTAGGAGCTGGCAAACTCACATCAGCAGGAAAACAGGCTTAACAGAAACAGGTATTCCACTCAATCAGACCCAACCAATGCTTATCAAGTTGAACATCACTAAGCACAAAGCACCAAGCTAGATAACACGAGAGCTACCAAGATGATAAGGATGCCTGTCTACGCTTGGGACGTCTAAGTGTAGTGATCAGGACAGAATTATACATAAAGATTATACAAAACAAGAAAACACTTGTATGGAGGTACAGAGCACAAACAGAATGCAGGGAAGAGGGGAGGAATGACTCTGACTTGGAATGAAGGGAAGGTGTTATGGAGGACGTGACATTAAGCTATTATTTATTGAGTACCTCTTCTCGGTGTGCCAGGTAGAGCAGGAAACAATACGACAAAAATCCTCACAGAGCTTCCAATAGGCAGAGGCTGGGGAGGGGCTGAGGGGAGCTGGATGAGCGTGAGCGAGGGTAGGGAAGCGTATGTTGGCCCACATGGGGGTGGTGAGATGTTCTGAGGTCAGTGGACAGTTGGAGTGAGGCTTTGCTGTGGAGGGCAGTAACTCCACAATGAGGCCTCCCTCTTAGGCTTTACAGCCTGGTTAAACATTCGGGGACCCAGAGTTTACTCACCACCCTCCTCAAGGGAATGCAGTGTTTTATTGCTAGCTTGGGCCTCGATTCAAACCCTACTGTGAGCCTTCTTTTGTTGATTTCTGCTGAGAACCCAGGATTGAAGTGAGCCCAGGAAGCTGAGCTCTAACTTAAGCCGATGTTATAGAACAAGAGGGAAGGCAATGGTGTGGAATGTGGCCACTGGACTAAGTGTGAAGATAAATTCTACTGTCTCTTGTGAATAATAAAAATATTCTGATAGTGTTTTGCATGGAGAAGGAATTGTTATTTTACTCACATCACTCTATCCATCTAAAAAGCCCTGGTAATTAACATTCCGTTGTGGACATCCCTTCCCAAAGTCATACAAAAGGAAGACTAAACTAAGGATGCAAGGCTTTCATTTTAGAATTCATTTTGTCATCTAATGCACTCACTGTGTATTTGAAATAGCACTTTTCTCTTCTACCATCTCATTGGCTCTGCCTTCAACAGAATCGGAACCAACACAAAGTCCTGTAGGGCGCTTATACGTGCATATCTGACTGTGTAGTGACACCCAGTGGCCAGATGTGGAATGATCCTATGCTAAGCTGGGCCATATGTTGTTGGTTGAAAACAACATTTATGTAGCCAGGTCAGACAATGTACTAGGTACCTTCATCTGTTCAGATTTCAGAGAATTAAAAGGAAACTGCCACAGAGACCTGGCTTTAATAGTATCACTTATTCTAGATACCCTTTCCTGCCATAAGGAACCAGGGTTCTTAGAGAAATGGCTAATTCCAGCTCTCGGGCAAGACATATCAAGATGTGCCTGAAACATCTTGTCATACCAGAAAGCAAGGAAGGCACTAAAGACTACCAGAGTTGTATCAAAAGGACTAAGAAACCAGCTTGAAGAGGCTCCCACTGGCCAAAGAAGGGACATCTGAGCATCAATACGAACAATAACTGCCCAAGACTGAGGCGCATCAAATATGTTTAAATCCATATATTTATAATGATACTCGAAAATCAGAAATGAAGACCACCTTTGCAGGATGATAGTGAACAGAATCATTATTCTGAAAATTGGTAAATAAAGAGAAAGTATCAAGTAGTTAAGGAGCCCTGGTGGTGCAGTGGTTAAAGCGCTCTGCTGCTAACCATAAGGTCGACGGTTCAGACCCACCAGACGGTCTGTGGGAGAAAGATGTGGCGGTCTGTTTTATAAAGATTTATAGCCTTGCCAAGGTCATGGAAGCTCCATAGACACATCCAAACTCCAAGGGACCAAATTACTGGGCTGAGGGCTGTGGGGACCATGGTCTTGGGGAACATCTAGCTCAACTGGCATAACATAGTTTGTAAAGACAATGGTCTACATTCTACCTTGGTGAGTAGCGTCTGGGGTCTTAAAAGCTTGTGAGCGGCCATCTAAGATACTCCACTGGTCTCACCCCATCCGGAGCAAGGGAGAATGAAGAAAACCAAAGACACAAGGGAAAGATTAGTCCAAAGAGCTAGTGGACCACAACTACCACAGCTTCTACCAGACTGAGTCCAGCACAACTAGATGATGCCCAGCTACCACCCCTGACTGCTCTGACAGGGATCCCAATAGAGGGTCCTGGACAGAACTGGAGAAAAATGTAGAACAAAATTCTAACTCACAAAAAAAATAATAAAACAGAACAAACAAAATAACCAGACTTACTAGTCTGACATAGACTGGAGAAACCCCAAGAGTATGGCCCCCGGACGCCCTTTTAGTGCAGTAATGAAGTCACTCCCAAGGGTCACCCTTCAGCCAAAGATCTGACAGGCCCATAAACCAAAATGAGACTAAGTGGGCACACCAGCCCAGGGGCAAGGACGAGAAGGCAGGAGGGGGCAGGAAAGCTAGTAGTGGGGAACCCAAGGTCAAGACGGGGAGAAAATTAGAGAACGTCACCATTTTACAACCCCTAATGAAACAAGGCAGTTAGGCAATGACCATCCATGGGCACTGACACCACAAGAACAGGAGACCAGACAGCAGAAGGTCTTAATGGAAGTTCACACCACCACCGAGGAAATAGGCTCGCCAAAAATGCAAACCTGAATCTAGTGAGGCCTATAGTTCTAACTACTACATTTAGAGGCAATACAGGGGGCAGAGGACTATGTTAAACTGCCAGGCAGGTGCAATCAGCTAAGTCCCGACTGTGGGAAACAACAGGACAAACGAGCTACAAATGGCAAGAAAAAAATGAAAAGCGGTGGAGGTGAGGAAAGCTATGGCTTAACAAAGCCCTAACAGCATCCAGTTACAATCGATGAACCTATTTGGAGCCAGAATCAAACCAACCATAAAAATAAATTATGAGATAATGGGGGAAATCTGAACATTGGATATTTTACAATATTAATCAATTATTGCTAATATTTTAGGAGTAATAATTGTGGTTATATTTTTTAAATGTCTTCAGTAATCACACTAAAATATTTATGAATGAAATAATATAATGTCTGGGATTTGCCTATAAATAATCCAGAGCTGGGGCTGGATGGAAGCAGTCAGGGTATAGATGACACAAAATTGGCCTTGAGTTGATCATTGTTGAAGGTGAGAGATGGGTACATAGTGATTTATTATCTTATTAACCCTACCTTTTTATAAGTTTGAAAATTTCCACAATAAAAGTTACATACACACAGACACACACAAAGTTACAGACAAAAGAAAAAGAAAAAATTGTACCAACTTGTTAGCCTGGATCTAGTAAAATAAATAAGGAGCCCTGGTGGCACAATGATTAAGCGTTTGGCTGCTAACGGAAAGGTCAGCAGTTCGAGCCCACTAGCTGCTCCATGGGAGAAAAGACCTAGTGATCTGCTCCCGCGAAGATTTCAGCCTAGGAAACGCCATGGGGCAGTTCTCCTCTGTCCTATAGGGTCGCTAAGAGCTGGAACTGACTCAAGGGCATACAACAACAACAGTAAAATAAATGATTAGAAATTAGCCCCATGTGGTTTAAGCTGTATGCGGACTGACTGAATCGGCCAACATAACTCCTTATGAAATAACAACGGGCGACGGGAAAGAATAATTAACGAAACCTACTCCAGGTCATGAACACTGGGTAATTTATGAATACCCACTGCCGGCGAGTTGATCCCGACTCGCAGCAACCCTACAGGACAGAGGAGAACTGCCCCTGGGGGTTTCCAAGGAGCGGCTGGTGGATTTGAACTGCCGACCTTTTGGTCTCAACCACTATGCCACCAGGGTTTCCAATTTATAAATAGTATCTTCGTAAATACTGAAAGGCACTCTAACAATAACCCTGTGAAGTATGTTTTATTGTCAGCACTTAACAGATGGGGAAACTGTTTTAGAGAGGCTGACTAAATCCCCCAGCAACATCCTGCTAGTCAGCAGTAGAGCTGGGATTCAAACTATAAAATATTTGTTCATCATATTATACCAGGTTCCTTCCCAAGACACAGAAAAGGGAACGGAAAAGACAAATTTTGCCTAGGGAGCAAAATTTAAGGAGGCACTCACTCTCCGTCGCTAACCTGAGTGTACCTGGATGAGCATGAAGCAAGAGCTTCCTTAAATTTTGCACCCTAGTCCCTTGCTCCACCTCAGTCCCTGTCCTGAAGGCTGGAGAGTCTGAATCCGGGCTGGAGAAAGCAGCACAGGGTTGGAGGCCCAGTGCCAGCTGCCCAGTGCATTTCACTCACTGTCCTCTGGGGGCCCCGGTGGTCACCTGGCTACATATCGGTCTGCTCGTATAGGGCTCCCAGAGCAGCCAAACTCACGTTTTTAGGATGAGTGTTAGCTCCAGGGAAAGCTGTCTCACCCTAGGTGCAAAGCTGGAGCAGGGCAGACAAATAATCAACTTCAGAGGCCCCAGGAGTGGACCAGGACTTTGTCCAGTGCAAGATTATTTGTCTAGTTATTAGAGGGTTTTATTGTGTATTAGAAGGTTGCTCTAGATTAGAACCAAACCTGTACCTCACAGTCACTACTGGTGAAGCTCCTGGCCTCCCTCAATACATGGTTCAGTGCCTGTCAAATAGTGGGGTGCTAACAAATGGAGAAACCAAACCCATTGCTGTCGAATTGATTCTGACTCATAGCGACCCTGCAGGAAGGAGGAGAACTGCCCCACAGAGTTTCCAAGGAGTGGCTGGTGGATTCGAACTGCCGACCCTTTGGTTAGCAGCCGAATGCTTAACCACTGTACCACCAGGGCTCCAAATAAACGGAGAGTCACTAATCATTTAGGAGAGACTTAGTTTTTGAGTGGAGGTGGTTTTGAGCCAAAGTATAAAAACATTCAACATATGCACCCGCTATTCTCCACAGTCAAGGGGACACGACCGCACGTGAGGTCCTGGAAACCCGAGAATAACAGCAGGATGGATGTGTGCCCTCCTTGATGAACCCCAGCCATGAACTGCTAGAGGTGGCAGCCCAGCTCTGAAGAGGTCTCCCTGCTCTCCTGACCTTCCAGAGGAGCCTGGGACAGAAATCAGTTCTCCCCAACCTTCCATGCTTCCCATGTGTCCATGACCCTAAAGCAGATATTCTCTGCTATGGCTACTGTAGGTGCTCATCTTAATGTAGGTGTTCAGCTTAAGCTTAAGCTCTCTCTACTCATGGCAATTTGGCAACTTCAGATAAAATACAAATATTCGTATGCCGAAGCCAGAAGAAATTAAAGTGAGAAGTCGTCAGGACTCAGTATCTCTTACTTAAATGAAGTCATCATCAATACAAATTCAAGGCAAATGGTCACGGAAGATGATTCAAGAGGTGGCTATGGAAATCAAGCCCCACCCTCGGATACCTGAAGAATCGTCTCCTTACATGGAATAGACAGTGATGCCTTCCCTCTCCTCAATCTTAATGTCTTCATCGCTGGGAACTGGAGGGTTGCTCTGAAACTGGTTCGGAATCCGGAACCAGACTTTTAGTTTCTTCTGTAGGGAGCCATCTTCATTGGGGAACACGGCAAAGGAAACAGGGACTGTCATTCCCATCCCAATTCCTGAAAACAGAAACACACAGAGTGAGGCGGACATCAGGGACAGGATTTGCTCAGGTCTGTAGAAGATCTAACAGTCTCATTCTTCCGCCAAGGCTGCATTTTTTATTCTTGAAATTAATAAAAAACTTTTCAGGTATAAAATATATAGTTAGCCACACACAAATGCCTCTTATTTTTCTACCCTGGAGGTAGTAGTGTTGTATAGCTGCAACAATGGACTCAAACATATCAATGATCATAAAGATGGTGTAGACCCGGGCAACATTTTGTTCTGTTATACGTAAGGTCACCGTGAGCTGGAGCTGACTCGAAGGCAGCTAACAATATAACAGTAGTGTAATGGCATGACTCTTCTGGAAAAATTTGGCAATACATATCAACACCATAAATATATCTGTATCCAATTACCTCATAGCTAAAAATCAATTTTAAGGTAATAATCCAAAATATGGAAAAGGCTATAGGCAGAAGAATCTTCATTGCTGCAGAAAATATAATTATGAAAAACTGGGGGCCCCATCAATACTTAAAGCAGGAATATGCTTAAAAGTAAATTATAGTCTCATGATGCAATGTAGTACACTACTAATTATTAAGCTTAAGAAGACTATTTAGCAGTGGTGGACAATAATTATGAACTAACAAGTATAATTGTACAAACACTATGACCACATGAGAAAGCCTAGAAAAATACCTGAAAGAAATACATTCAAAAGACAACCATGATTGTATTAGAGTGGAGGGATTCAGGGTGCTGTTTCATTATTTTCAAGATTTTCTTTAATAAATTTTATCATTTTTATACACATATTTTTAATTTAATTTTATTTTTTTAATGTACTTCAGGTGAAGGCTTACAGAACACATAGTTTCTCATGAAACGGAAGTACAC
>NW_004444120.1:1760518-1766134 GCF_000243295.1 Trichechus manatus latirostris
TGTCAGTTTTCTCACTCCATTTGGTGCTTGGCTGAGTTCTTTATCTCTTCATTTGATGTTTTAGGGTTTCAGGATTGTTGTATTCTCTGTTCGGCTTAGTTTTTCAGATCTTTGCTGTGGAGGGACGGCGTGGTGCTTCTGCCTAGAGCGCCATTTTGCTGGAACTACATATATTTTTTTTTATTAAAATTTTATGACAAAGTGTTAAGAAGGAAAGGATTTCTTCTTGACCTTCTATGGGTCAACTTATTCTTCCCAAGCGCCCATGACACTAAATTCGAGTAGATGCTCATCTTAACCACTGCGCCACCAGGGTAACAGCGTATTCCAAATTAGACAGCTTGTTAAGAGTCAAGCTCATATTTAAATATGGTTTATAAGCAAACAGGCATACCTTACATGAACCTTCAGGACGATCATTTTAAATCTAGGAGGCAGCCAGCATGGACTGCCAAGTCTAAAAGGGAGCAGCCTAAGAATCCTCAGACCCCTCATGTTGAATGTTGGCCATAACAGAGCCTGGAGGCTGCCATACTCATGGCTCACTGAGCTTTAATCCCCCGAAGAATCTGACTCTCAGGGGGCTGATTCCGGGGATTTCCAGCCTGGTGTGGAGGTCTCAAATCAGATGCTGGCCTCGCCCTGTGCCTTCGCTTACTAGGGGCACACCTCACCTAGCCAACCAATCTGAAGACTTGATAAGCACTGTAGGCTTTAAAAACAATAGAAAATATAGTTCCATACTCGGGGGAGAAGATGAACTCAGAAAGATTAAGCAGGGACAATGCAAAGTGAGGGGGAAGGCTGGTCTGATGTCAGTGTGGTCTCCCCAGAGCTTCCTTCGATGAACTCCTACATGCACAGCACAGGAAGTTCACGTGCCACTGAAACAGGTGGGGGCAGGGGCTTTGTGGCCCCTCCCTGGTGCTTTCTACTGAAAAAGTGAGACTATGCAAAGCTAGCCTTTGAGACCAGAGTCACACCCTTCAGGGATACTCACCCTTGTCATTGGTACCTCCCACATACTTCATGACTTTGGGCATTGCTTCCCGCAGGGCCTCATCCACAGGCTTATCCACCACTTCTACTGTGGCAAACCTCCCGCCTTCACAGGCCCTTTCCTCATAGGAGACTTCTTCCTTGAGAAACAGAATACACAGTGCTTAACAGATACAAAGTAGCAACCTGGGATGTCTCAGAAGCAGGAAGTCTGGCTACCAGGGGCACACACTGCTAAGGAACATTCCATAAGGAGCTTGGCTATAGTGGCAGGGCAGAAGACGTAGACTTGAGTATGACGGACCGTGAGAAATAGAGCCTGGGATTTCTGTGAATGTAGAGACAATGTTGGAAGTAGAAGAAAACCTCATACAGTTAGTATGCTCAAAGAAATAAGGGAAGATGTTGTATCCATGAAACACCAGAATGCTATGAAAACGAGACATTCAGAGAGCAAAAAAGCTCTCGGAGATTACGAATCTGATGGCAGAAATGAAAAATTCAGAAATAAGGTTGGATGATAAAGTTGCAGGAACTCTCCCAGAAAGCCAAATAAAAAGACAAAGAGGTGAAAAATAGAAAAGAAAACCAGAGGATCAGGCCAGGGGGGTCCAGAAAAAGAGAAGAAAAAACTGGAATCGAGGAAATAAAGAAATATAACAACAACAACAAAATCCCCCCAAACTCTAAGGCCCCAAGATTAGCCTCATTCCAGTAGCAGGCCTGTGATTGAAGAAGAATCCCAGGAGTTCCGTTCACACTGTGATCCCAGCCACAATGCCCTCTCCCACCTCTTACCCCACCAAATCGTACTGCCCACTCCCCTAATGGTCACTTCCACTGTCACTTCCGCACAAACCCTTCCTCCCTGGCAGTGATCCCCACTCCTCACTGCAACTCTCTCCACTGAGTCTCTGTTCTGACATCACTGCCCTCCCCGGTGATAAGTCATTATGGACTCCGGCAGCTCCCCCGCCCCTTCCCACTCCTCCTCCTTGACATCTGCCATCTCATGTGATCAAGTTTTGTATCCTGGACATACCGAAAGGCAGTGTTTTTCAAACTCTTTAGATATCACAATCTACAACAGGACATGTATTTTCATACCATGAAACAAAGGAGCCTTGGTGGCACAGTCGTTAAGCACTCGGCTGCTAACCGGGAGATCAGTGGTTCAAACCCACCAGCTGCTCCACAGGAGAAAGACGTGGCAGTCTGCTTCCGCAGAGATCACAGCCTTGGAAACCCTATAGGGCAGTTCTATGCCATGAGTCGGAATCCACTTGACTGCACACAACGGCATCATGAACATACACATGATTGAGACAAAGTTTTACAAAGTAATACTCGACCCTTATGGATGGGATGCATTCTGATTTTCTTTCTTTCTATCCTGCTTCAGTCTATTCTACTCTACTCAAATCAATTATATTCTATTCTATTAAAAGAAGAAAAAGTTGATCTATACTGATTTCACTATTAGGTAATGGAATACTATTGCAGTTTGAAAAATCTGCTATAAAGTCTCTGTGGAAACAAACTATACCAAGAGCTAGATGCTCAATAGATATTTATTTATTGATTAAGGGGCTGCCTGTACAACTAATGATTAGGAAAAATAGACACATAATAGAGGACCTAGCTGCCCCATGGGAAGGCTGGAGAAACAGGGCTGAAGACTCAACCCACAGAGGGACATAAGTCATCTCTGGAGGAGGGCAGGGCTATGAGGCTACCAGTGATCTGTGTAGTAATCTGGAAAAATGTATTTAATATTATAATCTTATATTTGGAATGCAAAAAATACCTATTGTTTCGGTCAAACAAAATTTAAGGAGAGTACTAGGTTTTATTTCTAACAAAGGGACATGGGTTTAGAAAGTGTGTAACAGTCTCTCAACTTTTTTATATTAACATCTATTCATATAAGGACTAAACAGGGTGGTGTGAGACAGCCCAGGGAAATCAAAACGCAAACCCCGAGTGCCAATTCCGCTCCCCTTCGCATGATGCAGGGGAAACTACAACAGACCACGAATCAGCCTTGGCTTTGGGGTGCTGGCCCTACTAACTCAAGGAAGGCTGTGAGGTCCTCCACGCTGAGTCTGGCACTTTCCAAGAGCCTGTCAGTAGCACAACGTGGTATGTACACTGGGGTGTTTCGCTCTTTTCTGGCTCTGTCTGTCCTTCACAGCAGAGAATTCTAGAGCTTGCCCTTCATTTGAGGCCCCATTGATTCTTGCCACTTGTAATGTTCTAAATTTCAGAAATGCCACTCTGTGTATCACAGAATTTTAGACTTCAAGGGGTTTAAAATTCATCTAATCCAACTGATTTTTCTGAAGAGGAAACTAAGAACCAGAGAGATCACACAGCTAACTAAACAGTGGGAAGAGAATCAAGTCCACGACTCCAGTCTTAACGCTTTTTGCAAGACACCACGCTGCAGCGAGCGGTAAAGCTAGTCACTGCGTTAGTTATTTTGGGCAGTCACTTGTATGCAAATGTCAAACTCAGATTCGAGGCATCAGAAGTCATTTTACACAGGTACTTCTACAAATGGAGAAACCCAACAAGTCTTACATGAGATCACCCAGAAGCCTGGCTCTCTCCTTCCGTCTTTTTTTCCCTTCTTTTGTTCAATTAACCAACAACTGCTGAGCATCTACCATGCGCTAAGTACGGTGCCAGGTGCTATGATACAGAGATCAAAGACACGGTCTCAGACATCAGGAGATGCCTGGTCTAATAGGGGAAATAGCTACAGCCATAACAATGCACTCAAACATACCAACGATCATGAAGATGGCGCGGGAGCAGGCAACTTTCTGTTATACGTAAGATTACCATGAGTAGCAGCTGACACCACAGCAACTCACAACAACATGATCTGATGATACGTTTAAGGGGTGAGGCGAGCAGGGGCAGTGTGGGAACACAGAAGTGGGATACTTAGGCTAGTGTGGGGGATGGGTGGGTATGTATGTTCATGTGTGTGAGTAGGTGAAGCTGGCATTGAGGTGCTTATGCATCACCCAATTGGAGATTCAGCCACTGAGCCACTGATGCATCCAAAAAAAAAACATTTACTGAAAGCCTCTGCCAGGTGCCACAGGTTTGGAGATTAATATGATATGGACAGTCTAGTTGGGTGGTGAGAAGAATTACATAAATAATGTTGTTGTGTTATGCTGTTGTATTATGAGGTGCTGCTGAGTTAATTACAACTCATAATGACCCAATGTTACAGAGAGGAATTGCCCCATAGGGTTTTCTTAGCAGATTGTCAGGTCTTTCTCCCACCGAGCCGCTGGGTAGCTTCGAACCGCCAACTTTTTGGTTAGCAGCCAAGCACTTAACCACTGTGCCACCAAGTCTCCTTATATAATTTTTATACAATGTAGTTAATGCTCTGATAGTTTAGGGAGGGGATTCCAGGTAACGAGCACCACAGGAGTAAAAGAGGAGAGGTCAAGGACAGTAAGATGTGGGTGACGAATACAAATATTTAACTGTGGCTGGAGCAGAGACTGTCAGGCAGCACATGGAGAATGATGAGACCAGAAAGACTGGCAAGGGCTAGATCCCAGACTACTCGCCGGCTGTCATAGGGAGCTGGATTTTGTAACCTATAGTCAAGTCATGGTGATGTGACGGTGAGCCAGTTTCATCCATGCTAAATGAATTCAACTGACTTTTGTCATCTAAATATAGTATTTTTCAACTATGTCTGAGTCCTGAGTGGGAGGGTCCTGGGAGCAGAAAAAAGCTCTGGGAAACGATACCGATGATCTGTGCTCTTAGCCTGTTGCCCAGTCAGAAAGTCTACAGCAAGGAGAGAAAGGCTGCCATGAAAGAAATCCAGTTTGATCCAGATAGCCAAGGCCATCACAATAAGTCTACCATCCTTTAAGGCTTGGCTCAACTCCGTCTTTGCCCCTGAGTGATCCCTCTTTCCTACAGACTCCAAAAGTCAGTTAACTCTAGAGCTAGAAGGGCCATGGCATATCCATCAGTTCATCTACCTCCTGTTATAGATGAGTGAACTGTTGTTCGTTCATCAGCCACACAGGGCTGGAGTTCAGCAGGAGAGTGGCATGGAGATGTAAATCTGGAAGTCATTAGCCTAAGTGGTAACTAAAGTCAGGAATGAGGCTGAGATTGCTCAGAGAACATACAGAGCATTCTATGCACATCTACTCATGTTAACTAACTCCCTGCCTAAACGCCAAGTATTATAACGACATTTGCAAACACCTGGAGATTAAAAACCAAAAGGGAAGAACACGCTTGGCATTTCTCAAGCCGAAAGAACTGAAGAAAAAATTCAAGCCTCGAGCTGCAATATTGAAGGATTCTATGGGGAAAATATTAAACGACTCAGGAAGCATCAAAAGAAGATGGAAGGAATACACAAGAGTCACTATACCAAAAAGAATTGGTCGATGTTCAACCATTTCAGGAGGTAGCATATGATCAGGAACCGATGCTACTAAAGGAAGAAGTCCAAGCTGCACTGAAGGCATTGATGAAAAAAAAAAAAAAAGGCTCCAGGAACTGACGGAATACCAACTGAGATGTTCCAACCAATGAATGCAGCACTGGACGTGCTCACTC
>NW_004444120.1:1768001-1769176 GCF_000243295.1 Trichechus manatus latirostris
AATGGGTTTGATTTGGTTTCTGGTACTTTAACAGCACAATACTTATTGTAATTACAATTAAATAATGATGTGTTTGGCACTCTCACCCACCCCAACCCTAGGCCCTGGGGGGTCAAGGACTGTTTCCATTGTTCACCACTTTATCTCTTAGCATCTAGCACTGTGTCCTGCATGAAGTAGGTACTAAGTATTCGGTGAATGGATACAGAGGGAGAGGAGGGCTGGGGAGTGAAGCATGGTATTACTCCAACGACAAGGGATACAACAGCCTAACTGGGTCCAGAGATGTGAACCTAGTCTAATTGCATCTATCCTGGAGAAAAGCTGGGTTACTATGTCTTCAACTGGTTCTACTGCAAGTATCATCTGTTTCCACAGCAGCTATATCCATAACCTCTCATCTGAACCATTGGAACAATGTGAAAATTTAGCTTTGAGAGATGGATATTATAAAACGATTCTTGCTTTCCAGGGAGCTGAATTTAAATGCAGGGCTCTCAGTTTCTGTAGAGAATAAGGCACCTACGTTAACACAGTCTTGATTCTTAACATTTAATGTCTTTAGCGAATTTTCTCGTTAGACAGAACATGCTCATAGGCCCCCTCACCCCATATCCAGCTAGCACATACTCCCAGTCAGTTACGAGAGGAAGATTTAAGCCTGTGGCCACAAACACCAATTTTCAACATTCAGAAGGAACCCCGGTCAAGTTCAAGTCCCAGACAAAGGTCTCTCAAGCAGGCTACACGATTTGCAAGGTCCTCTATAAGGCCAGTTAGTTCTTGCCACCTGATGTGCTGTATCTCTATATACTGACTTTGGAAGTCAGCCTTATCATCACAAGAAAATATTAACAATAATGTGTTTGGTGTTATTTTAAACACCTTACATGGATTCATTCAACCAATCCCTCTAACAACCCTATGAAGAAGGCAGTGCTTTTACCCCCATTTTCAGACAAAACCAAAGCACAAGAGGTTAAGTTACATGCCCAAGTTACAGTGGGCAAGTAGTGGAGCCAGGATTCAAACCCAAGCAGTTGAGTCCTAACCAATGTGCCCAGGCTGGACACAGTTATTACTATCAGCCTTGCTCTGCGCAGCCACAAGGCCCATCCAATCCAAGCCAGAGAGCTGTGTACCCTCCTCCCTCCCCGAACAATGCAGTAGGCACC
>NW_004444120.1:1781414-1782617 GCF_000243295.1 Trichechus manatus latirostris
TTTGTAATATTTCAGTGTTTTGGATTCTGTTGAGGCTTGTTTTGTGGCCTAGTATGTTGTCTATTCTGGAGAATGTTCATTGTGCATTGGAAACAAAAGTATACTTGGTGCTGTTGGATGGAGTGTACTGTATATGTCTATGAGATCAAGTTGGTTGATTGTGGACTTTAGATCTTCCCTGTCTTTATTGAGCTTCTTTCTGGATGTTCTGCCTTCACTGAAAGTGGTGTGTTGAAGTCTCCTGCTATTTTTGTGGAAATGTCTATTTCTCTTTTCAGTGCTGTTTGAGTTTGTTTGATGGTATTTTGGAGCCCTGCCATTGGGTGTGTAAATATTTATTATGGTTATGTCCTCTTGGTGTATTGGCCCTTTAATCATATTGTGTCCTTCCTTATCTTTTGTGGTGGACTTTGCTTTATTAAAGTCTATTTTGTCAGAGGTTAATATTGCCACTCCTGCTCTTTTTTGATTGTTGTTTTCTTGATATATTTTTTTCCATCCTTTGAGTTTTAGATTGTTTGTGTCTTTAAGTCTAAGTTGTGTCTCTTGTAGATAGCATATAGCATTCTGCCACTTTCTGTCTCTTTTTTGGTGCATTTAGTCCATTTACATTCAGGGTAATTGTTGATAGGTATGAGTTTAGTGCTGTCATTTTGATGTCTTTTTTTGTGTTGTTGACATTTTCTTTGTTCTGCTTAATTTTCTGTGCTGAGTCATTTTTCTTTGTGTATTTTCCTTTCATTGTTGTTGATTTTGTATTTGCTAAGTCTTTATATTTTTCTTGTTTTTTATTTTGATGTGTAGGATTGTTATTTTCCTTTGTGGTTACCTTAATATTTACCCCTATTTTTTCTAAGTTTAGACCAATCATTTATTTCTTTATATTGCCTTGACTTCCTCTCCATATGAAAGATCTATGACTACATTATTTAGTCCCTCTTTTTTGTTTTAATGTTGTCATTTTTACATATTGATGTTGCTGTTTTCCTATTTTCAGTGTTTTAGGTTTGATTTATTTTTGTGACTTCCCTATCTGGACTGATATCTGGTTGTTCTGTCCTGTGTTTTAGTCTTGGGCTGTTATCTGATGTTACTGATTTTCTAACTGGAGGACTCCCTTTAGTATTTCTTTTTTAAATTTTTTTTATTGTACTTTAGATGAAGGTTTACAGAACAAATAGTTTCTCATTAAACAGTTAGTAC
>NW_004444120.1:1783535-1792417 GCF_000243295.1 Trichechus manatus latirostris
TAATTCTGACTTCCATTGCCTGAATTCTGCTCCTATGACTTTCTATTGAATTGTCTAATTCTGAAATTTTATTATTAATCTTTTGGATTTCTGTTTGCTCTCTGTCTATGGATTCTTGCAGCCTGTTAAATTTTTCATTATGCTTTTGTATAACCTTCTTAATTTCCTCTATTGCTTTGTCTGTGTGTTCCTTGGCTTGTTCTACGTTTTGACTGATCTCCTTCCTGATATCTTGAAGAGTTCTGTATATTAATCTTTGAATTCTACCTTCGGTAATTCCAAGAAGTTATCTTCCTCCAGAAGGTTTCCTGATTCTTTGTTTTTGTGGCTTGCTGATGCCTTCATGGTCTGCCTGTTTATGTGATTTGATATTCACTGGTGTCTCCAAACTATCAATAAGTTGTTATATTTATTTTATGTTTGCTTACTGTGTCCTAGCTTCTTGTTTTGTTTTGTTTTGATATGCCCATATAGGATGGTCATGTGAGCTAATTTGATTATTGGCATCTTTGAAGCTCTCATATCCTGTCTCCAGGTGGCTAGAGCTGTTACTAGGTATGTGAGCCCAGGAGTCTGTTTACTTCTCTTGTGTGGATTCAGCACAGATGTCCTGGTAGTCGGTCACCAATGTGTGGTGCAGGCTCTCACCTACAGTCCTAGACAGGCAAGGGTGATTGAAGCAGGCACACGTATCTGGCTCCAGTAGGGGGTCATGTGCTGAGCAAGGCAGAGGGCTGACTGCTGCCCCTGAGTGTCTGGGTGGAAGGTGTGTCCCTGTTCCCTAGAGCATGTAGATAGGTGGGTTTTGCAGCTAGACTATGGGCACCCAATGCTGTTGGCTGTAAAGACTTGGAGTCACCACTTATTGTTGGACCCCTGTCAGAATGGTTCAATGGAGTGGGTGGAGCCACCAGTCCTCAGGCCTCTGATGTGGGTAGGTGAGGATCCTGCTTAATGGGCAGGGCAGTGTCAAATGTCACTAATTTGTCACTCCCCCTTATAGCTGATACAGATGAAAATAGGCTTCCGGTATATACCCTGTTGTACTGTGCTAATGAGGGCCTACACTGTTGAAATGGGCCCACACAGGTCTATGCAGGGGTGAAAGGCATTCAAAGTCCATCGACCCCTTATGCCTGTGCCTAGGCAAAGGGGTTGTGCCTGTCCTGAGTTCCCAGCTTAGGGGAACTGGCAGATTATATTTTCCTTTTTTAAAAATTTGTTC
The DNA here is from genome assembly GCF_000243295.1 of Trichechus manatus latirostris. Lineage (NCBI taxonomy): Eukaryota > Metazoa > Chordata > Mammalia > Sirenia > Trichechidae > Trichechus > Trichechus manatus. The sequence goes on from NW_004444120.1 coordinate 1,784,761, forward strand.
CCCTTCCAAAGCCAGGAGAATAGCTAAGTGTGTGTGACAGGTCCTCCTTCTGGCCCAGGAGGCTCAACAATCACTGAAGTCAGACTGGGACCCAGAGCAGAGTGGGGAGGGGGCAGGTAAATGGGAGAGAGTTACTTCCCAAAAAAGAGTTGTTTTTTTTTTTTTGATCCACATAGTAGGTTAGACGCTTGTACTTACCTTTTGCCAATTGAGCACTATTTCTCACTGGTTCTGGAGGCTTCAACAGACTTTCCACTGCTCAGTCTCTCCTGATGTGGAAAATGCGTCCTGAGTGCTACTGCTTGCCTCACCCCTTGCACACTAGCTGATCCAGCCTGCAGGGTGCCAGTGCTGGCCAGGTCAGGTCTGGCAACTCCTCACTGCTTCTGAACCGTCTCTCTATCCCACTGCCCCTCAGTCTGATTCCTCAACTTTGTCTTTGATGTTTAGGGCCCCTAGATTGTCATATATAATCGATTCACTTGTTTTTTCGGGTCTTTTTTGTAAGACGGGAAACCTTGAGCTATGGCTACTAACCAAAAGGTTGGCAGTTTGAATCCACCAGGTGCTCCTTGGAAACTCAATGAGGCAGTTCTGCTCTGTCTTATAGGGTCACTATGAGTTGGAACTGACTCGACAGCTACCAGTTTTTTGGTTTTGGTTGTAAGAGGGACCACAGGAAGCATCTGACTACTCCACCATCTTGGCCGCACCCCTAGGGCTCAGTTTTTATTGTACATCTGTCACATGGTGGTAATATTGCCACCTCACAGTACTGTTGGGAGGATTAAAGGCGCCCAGGCATTTAAAAGGACTGTGTACGTGGTTAAGGGCTGGATTCTCTCAAGTTGCTTCAGCTGCCAAGAACTGAGTACAACTGCTTCAAGAGAATGCATGGATGCACCATTTGAAGCAGAGATTATTGGATGTTCTTCTTTACCTGAAGACTTTAGTATGTCGTGAGAAGTGTTCCTTTATAATTTATTAGGTATGATGGATGAATGGGGGGCAGTGGTGTTTCAGTGGTAGAATTCTTCCCTTCCATGTGGGAGACATGAGTTTGACTTCCAGCCAATGCATCTCAGCCTTGTTCAGAGCAAGTCCAGGGGCCATCTGTGGAATAGACTGTCAATTGCTCATATGCAACTTCAAGTTAAAGCTGAAGAAAAATAAAACAAGTCTACAAGAGACAAAGTACAACCTTGAGTATATCCTACCTGAATTTAGAGATCATCTCATGAATAGATTTGACACATTGAACACTAAGGACTGAAGACCAGACGAGTTGTGGGATGACATCATACATGAAGAAAGAAAAAGGTCATTAAAAAGACGGGAAAGAAGGAAAAGACCAAAATGAATGTCAGAAGAGATTCTTAAACTTGCTTTTGAACACAGAGTAGGTAAAGTGAATGGAAGAAATGATAAAATAAAAGAGCTGAACAGAAGATTTCAAAGGACAGCTCGAGAAGACAAAGTATTACAATGAAATGTGCAAAGATCTGGAGTTAGAAAACCAAAAGAGAAGAACATGCTCAGCATTTCTCAAGCTGAAAGAACTGAAGAAAAAATTAAAGCCCCTAGTTGCAATATGGAAGGATTCTAAGGTAAAATAAATGAACAAATCTGTCTTGGAAGAAGTACAACCAGAGTGCTCCTTAGAAGCAAGGATGGCGAGACTACATCTTTCATACCTTGGACATATTGTCGGGAGCGATCAGTCCCTGGAGAAGGACATCATGCTTGGTAAAGTACAGGGTCGGCGAAAAAGAGGAAGACTGTCAATGAGATGGATTGACACAGTGGCTGCAACAATGGGCTCAAGCATAACAACAACTGTGAGCATGGCTCAGGACTGGGCAGTGTTTCGTTCTGTAGTACATAGGGTCGCTATGAGTCGGAGCTGACTCGACGGCACCTAACGACAATAACAAAGGCAAAATATTGAATGACGCAGGAAGTATCAAAAGAAGATTGAAGGAATACACAGAGTCATTGTAAGAAGAATTGGTCAACATTCAACCATTTCAGGAGGTAGCATATGATCAAGAACCAATGGTACTGAAGGAAGAAATCCAAGCTGCACTGAAGGTATTGGCGAAAACAAGGCTCCAGGAATTGATGGAGTACCAACTGAAATGTTTTAACACATGGATGCAACACTGGAAGTACTTACTTCTCTATGACAAGATATTTGGAAGACAGCTACCTGGCTGACTGACTGGAAGGGATTCATATTTGTATCCATTCCAAAGAAAGTTGATCCAACAGAATGCAGAAATGATCGAACAGTATCATTAATATCACACTCAAGTAAAATTTTGCTGAAGATCATTCAAAAGCGATTGCAGCAGTACATCGACAGAGAACTGCCAGAAATTCAAGCCAGATTCAGAAGAGAAAGTGGAATGAAGGACATCATTGCTGATGTTAAATGGATCCTGGCTGAAAGCAGAGAATACCAGAAAGATGTTTGCCTCTGTTTTACTGACTATGCAAAGGCATTCAATTGTGTGGATCGTAATAAACTATGGGTAACATTGTGGAAAGTGGGAATTCCAGAACACTTAATTGTGCTCATGAGGAACCTGTACATAGATCAAGAGGTAGTCGTTTGAACAGAACAAGGAGATAGTGCATGTTTTAAAAGCAGGAAAGGTGTGCGTCTGGATTGTATCCTTTCACCATACTTATTCAATCTGTATGCTGAGTAAATAATCCAAGAAGCTGGACTCTATGAAGAAGAACATGGCATCAGGATTGGAGGAAGCCTCATTAACAACCTGCCATATGCAAATGACACAACCTTGCTTGCTGAAAGCAAGGAGGACTTTAAGTACTTAGTGATGAGGATCAAAGACTACAGCCTTCAGTATGGATTACACCTCAACATAAAGAAAACAAAAATTCTCACAACTGGACCAATAAACAACATTATGATACATGGACAAAAGATTGAATTGTCAAGGATTTCATTTTTCTTGGATCTACAATCAATGCCCATGGAAGCAGCAGTCAAGAAATCAAACGATGAATCACATTGGGCAAATCTGCTGCAAAAGACCTGTTTAAAGTGTTAGAAAGCAAAGATGTCACTTTGAGGACTAAGGTGCACCTAACCCAAGCCATAATATTTTCAGTCACCTCATATGCATACAAAACTGGACAACGAATAGGAAGACTTAAGAAGAATTGATACCTCTGAATTATGGTTCTGGCAAAGACTATTGAATATACTGTGGACTACCAGAAAAATGAACAAATCTGTCTTGAAAGAAGTACAGCCAGAATGCTCCTTAGAAGCAGGGATGGCAAGACTTTGTCTCAGGTACTTCGGACAAGTTATCAGGAGGGACCAGTCCCTGGAGAAGGACATCATGCTTGGTAAAGTAGAGGCTCAATGAAAAAGAAGAAGACCCTCAATAAGATGGATTGACACCATGGCTACAATAATGGGCTCAAACATAGTAATGATTGTGAGGATGGTGCAAGACCAGGCAGTGTTTTGGTCTGTTGTACGTAGGGTTGCTATGAGTCAAAACTAATTTGACAGCACCTAACAACAACAACATATAATGGTTTGAAGAATAAAATATGATGATGAAGCAGAATTTGATAGGAGAGAGAGAACTGACATTCATTGAGGGCTGGATATGAATCAACAAGTGTCGTAAGTACAGTGGTGTCACTGGGGTTGGTGTTACCCAGTGCAGTAACTCATGGTATCACCCCCGTCACCCGTGAACCTCTTCCCTTACCAGACCATACAGAATCCTTAGTAATTTTTTTTTGTACTGATATTACTGGTAAATTATAATTTCCGTATGTCACTCCTTCTTTTCCTTAAATTATGACATTCTCAAAAAAGTTATTGACATAGGTTCACAAATACTAATTACCACAATACTGTAGCTAGAACACCAGAAAATTGGACAAAATCTGCAACTATAAAAACGCTTCAGCAAAGAAAGCAACAGGGAGGGCTTGTAGCACGTGCAGATGACACAGTATGAGTTGAAGCATCATTGGAATTGAGTAACAGTAACAGCTCTGATTGGAGCACATTAGAAGGTTCAAAAAGTAATTTAGCATAGAGTTTTAGCCTTGTAGGTGGAAGCTAGGCTTAAGAGAAATGTTTGTTTTTTTTTTTTTTTGTTTATAAGTAACTACAGGGATATATTTTTATGAAGAATAGTAACTTTCTGCTGAAATACTGCACCAAAATTTTATAGACAGTCCTTTCGATGTCACCCCCTCTGACAGTGTCACCCAGTGCAGTCCACGCCCCACTCCATCTCCTCTAGCGACGCTACTGCATAAGTGCTATATTTGGTTTATCTCATTTAGCTTTCACAATAACCCTGGGAGGAGGGTACTATTATTTCCTCCATGTTGCAGATTAAGAGGCTGGGGCATAGAGAGGCTAGGTAATCCGCTAAAATCAGGCAGCTAGTAGTGGTGAGCGTAGGGTTCAAATACAGGCACCACAGGGTGGAGCGTTGCTGCTCTGTACTCTAAGCGCCTAGGGTGGTAGGACAGGAAGTGTGAACCCAAACTTCCAAATTATCACGTGCTGAAGAGGATGGGAAAGAAGACGCTAGGGGATTTTATAGTTACTCGGAGCAATTGCTGCAACTGTTTGTACTTGTTTCCCTGGAAATGATGCTCAGGGGAGAAGTTAGTTCAACAGATCAGCGGTTTGGAGGTGGGGCTTGATATCAACAGCAGAAGAACCAGCTCAAAATAGGGAGCTTTATAGGAGGAGCAGTCAGAAGTAGAGTTTAACTAGCCTGAGAGTGAAGTAATGGATGTAGTAATGTGTATAATGTGTAAAGCAAGACAAAGCAGAACTCTATCAAGAAAGTTGTCTGCATGGTAAATTGTCTACTAAAAATTTATAAGGAGAAGTAAGTGAGACCACGAGCTGCATGGAGAGAGGCTTGTGAGGTGTTGTAAAGGAGAAGTCGGGACAGGTAGCAGAGAGAAGACTATTTCGGGGAAAGACACTTTAAAAGGAAATTTTCCTTTTTGATGTATGAGACCGTTTTCTCCCGTTTGTCTGCAGGAGATGTTCATTAAAGCAGCATGGTTTCATGGGAGCTAAGGGCTGAGATTGGACTTAAGAGGAGATAAGATGGGCACAGAAGGTTCAGTTACTTTGAGGTTACATTTGGTTGACCTTTTTACCTTTATTCTTCCCTTGAGTTGAAGCTCAAAAGCATACTATATACTGAGAGTGTTCTATTTTACCCCAAAATAGGACTGAATAATGGAATAATGGGTTTGATTTTGGGTTTTGGTAGGGAACAATGCCACCTCCTTGCAATCAGGCATGATGAACCATTTCCCCTTTGGGGTCCCCCCTTTCAGAATGGGTTTTAATCTACTGTTTTAAAAATCACTCACACCTTAAAAAATAGGTATTTTACTTAAATATAACTATGAATATGCCAACATCAACATTGATGACAATTCATATAATGAAAGCAGTTCCTCACATTTCTGGAGTCTTTACTATGTGACAAGTATGACTTAGTTTTCCCCTGAGAGAAAAAGCCACTCTTCCTGTGTTCATAAACTAAGTTTCTGAGCCTTAAAAGCTGAGGCTGAGCGCTAGGCTCTGGATGATGGTGTCTCAGGGGAGAGATCTTGATTGGAGAAATGATGTGAAAGTCCTTAGCATCTTTGGCTAGTATATGGAGCCTTGGAAATAGATGAAATTGCCCAGGGAGAGCATGTGGAGTAAGAAAAGAGCACCTAGGACAGGACACTGAGGTACATCAGCATTCATAGGTACAAGCAGCATTCAACGTAGTCAGAAGAATGAGAAACAGTGGTGACCCAAGAAGGGAAATCCACAGAACCGCTGAACCAGGAAGTACAAAGAAGTCGTGTCCCAAGAAGGAGTGATGGACAGTGTCATATGCTGCCAAGACTTCAAGTGAGAAAGAGACTGAGAAGTGCCCACTGGGTTGAGCAACAAGAATGCCACTGACCTGGGCAAGAACAGTTACAATGCTCGTTGGGCGAGGGAGGGCGGAAAGCCAGATTGGGTGACTTAGGAGTGAGTGGACGTGGAGACAACACAGCTTGGTTGCTGAGAGGAGGAGGGAAATAAACAGCAGCTGAATGAGAAGGTGGGGTCAATATACATTTTTGTGTTTGTTTTTACATGGGAAAGACAAGCAAGTTTTAAGTTTGAAAGGAAGGAGTTAGGAAGAAGGGCGATGTTAAAGATTGAAGAGAGACAGGATTGACTGCAGGATGTTCCTGAGAAGTTAAAAAACATGTGAATCAGAGCATGGGAGGGTGGACATATCTTCTATTATAAAAAGAAGGAAGGAGGAAAGGGTGGATCTAAGTGTATGTGCTTTTGCAGGTTGGAGGTGGGAAATTGTGGGAGTTCACGTCCACCCACTGCCGTTGAGTTGACTCATAGCAAGCCCATAGAGTTTGCAAGGCTGTAAATCTCTACTGAAGCAGACTGCCACATCTTTCTCCTGCGGAGCCGCGGGTGGTTTCCAACCGCCGACATTTTGGTTAGCAGTGGATTGCTTTAAGCACTGTGCCACCATGGCGTTCATACCAGAAGGCTTTTATTTCCTCTGTGAAATAGGTTATGAGGTGATGGAACAGGTAGCAGTATAGAACAGGTACTATTCTTTCCCTAGGTACTATTCTTTCCCAAGGCGCCTGCAAATCAAACAATAATTGGCAATCAGGTGTCTGAACACAGTTGGATGAGATACTAAGGTCCCTGGGTGGCGCAAGTTTGTGATTGGCTGCTAACCTAATTTATTCTCAAAGTAATAGGGATCTAATTCACTAAGATTTTTACATGGGATGACTAAACAATTGATTTGGGCTATTCTGGTCGCTGTAGGGTCGCTTTGATTTGGAATCGACTTGATGGCCATGGGTTTGGTTTTTTTTTTGTTTGTTTGGTAGAAAGGAGCCTGGATGGCACAAGTGGTTTGCAATTGGCTGCTAACCAAAAGGTTGGTGGTTCCAACCCAGCCAGCAGCTATGCAGAAGAAAGGCCTGGTGATCTGCTTCCATAAAGATTATAGCCAAGAAAACCCTATGGAGCTCAGTTTTACTCTGTAACATATGGGGTTGCCGTGAGTTGGGGACCAACTCAATGGCAACTAACAACATTCTGGTAAAATTGTGTGATTAGAGTGGTTAAAAATGGACAACTAAAAATTATTGCAGGAAACTGGGCAGTAAATGTGATGTGTGGCAGAGCCAAGATGTGCCAGTAAGACTAACTGGCAGTGTGCTAAGTGGACATACAAGTTGGTATGACCTTAGAAATTTATCATGGTGTGCTTCCCTTAACATATTCAGCTTGAGAGAAACACACAAAAACTTCACCACACTATTATCTTCAAAAATTTCAAGACAGCGCTATTGTCTTTCCTCTCTCCACTCACCCTAATCCCTGTTGATAACCGCTATGCCAGTGGTTTTCAACCAGAGGTGATTTTGTCCCCCAGGGGACATTTGGCAATATCTGGAAACAGTTTTAATTGTCACAACTCGGGGCAGGGGTGGGGGTGATACTGACATCTAGCGGGTAGAAGCAAGGGGTGTTACTAAACAGGACAGTTCCCACAACAACAAAGAATCATCCAGACCAAAATGCCAATAGTGC
>NW_004444120.1:1793665-1795238 GCF_000243295.1 Trichechus manatus latirostris
CCCCGACATTTAGTATTGTCGGCATTTTTAATTTTAGTCATTTTAAGATTAAATGGTGTCAAGTTTTATCTCAGTGTGTTTTAGTTTGCATTTCTCTGATGACTAATGATGTTGAGCAACTTTTCACGTACTTCTTAGCCATTTGTATATCTTCTTCCGGGAAGTGTCAGTTCAAATCTTTGCCTCTTTTAAAATTAAGCTGTTAATCTTTTAATTATTAAATTGTCAGAGTTCTATATATTTTGGACACCAGTCTTTTGTCAGATAGCTGCATTTTTAAAATAATATTTTATTGTGTTTTCAGGGAAAGATATATGTATTTTGAATATATTTTTCTGGTTTATAACTTGCCTTTTAATTTTCTAAAGATAGCTTTCAAAGAGTAGAAAAAGTGTGGGCACTCAGGCAGAGTGACTCATAATGCCAACTAATCCATGCCCTTTTTTCAACCAAACAGAGTTGTTGTTACTCGGTTCACTGTTGCCTATTTTCTTCAAATAATCCAGTTTGTGAATTCAAATGAGACATGTTGTTAGGTGTTGTCAAGTCTATTTTCCAGACATAGTGACCTCATGTGACAGAGTAGAACAGTCCCATAGGGTTTTCTAGGCTGTAATCTTTACAGAGCAGATCACCAGGTCTTCCTCCTGCAGAGCAGCTGGGTGGGTTCGAACTGCCAACCATTCAGTTAGCAGCTGAGTGCTTAACTGTTGGACCACCAGGGCTGCTTCAAATGTGGCATATGAACCGCTAATTCCAAAGTCTACTATCTTGGTAGAACTTCAACCTTGTTTTCTTCCCCTTTCTAGCATCTTCCAAGTAATACCTAGAAGGTATCGCAGATGTTCTTCTGGGTTAGTTGAACCACTGCAGCTACCTCTGTGTTTGGGGGGTACTCTCGGAGTTTCTTCAGTCTCTGTCAGGCCAGTAAATCTGGTCTTTTTTTTTTTCTTTGTGAGTTAGAATTTTGTTCTACATTTTTCTTCAGCTCTGTCTGGGACCCTCAATTGTGATCCCTGTCAGAGTAGTTGGTGCTGGTAACTGGGCACCATTTAGTTGTGCTGGACTCAGTCTGGTGGAGGCTGTAGTACTTGCGGTCTACCAGTCATTTGGACTAATCTTTCCCTTGTGTCTTTGGTTTTATTCATTCTCCCTTGCTCCAGACGGGGTGAGCCAGTGGAGTATCTTAGATAGCCGCTCACAGCCTTTTAAGACTCCAGATGCTACTCACTAAAGTAGAGTGTAGAACATTTTCTTTATAAATTATATTATGCCAATTGAGTTAGATGTTCCTGGAGACCATGGTCCCCACAGCTTCAGCCCAGTAATTTGATCCCTAAGGGAGTTTGGATGTGTCTATGGAGCTTCCATGACCTTGCCTTGGACAAGTTGTGCTGGCTTCCACCGTATTGTGTACTGTCTTACCCTTCACCAAAGGTACCACTTATCTATTGTCTTTAGTGTTCTTCCATACCTACCCCACGCCTCCCTCGTAACCATCAAAGATAGTTTCTTTTTGTGTGTAAACTTTTTCATGAGTTTTTATAGTAGTGGTCTCATACAATATTTGTCC
>NW_004444120.1:1796079-1802739 GCF_000243295.1 Trichechus manatus latirostris
GAGTTTGTGTATTGTTAGTTATGGTTTATATCCTGTTAATGCTGTGTATTAGAGCCTCTAGCGTTGATCCTATTTTTTCTTCTACTATCTTTATAGTTTTTGGTTTTATATTTAGGTCTTTGATGCATTTTGAATTAGTTTTTGTGTAGGGTATGAGGTATGGGTCCTGTTTCATTTTTTTGCAGATGGACATCCAGTTTTGCGAGCACCATTTGTTAAAAAGACTGTCTTTTCCCTATTTGATGGACTTTGGGCCCTTGTCGAAGATCAGGTGACTGTAGGTGGATGGGGCACATGTTTATTTAATACCTACCATGTTCTCAGTCTAGTCTAGTCCTTGGAGTTCTAAACTGTAGCAGTGATCAAAATAGACAAAAAAGGCTGCTGTTTTGGATCTTACATCTCAGTGTGGGAGATAAGCGGTAAATAAATACACTAATAAATATACCATAGGTCTGGTGGCACTGGGGCAGAAATATGTTAGAGTGTTGTCATTTAGATAAGATGGTAGCATTTGAACAGAGACCTGAGAAAATGAGGGCACAGTCAAAGGAATACCTAAGGGAAAAAACTGTCAAGTGGGAAGAGCACTTGCAAAGGTCTTGAGATGGGAGAGTAGCTGGCACGTTGAGGAAAGCAAGGAGGCCAGTGTGACTAGAGGTGACTGAGGAAAATAGTAGGTGAGAGTGGTTAAGGACGTGGGCTTTAGGACCAGGCTGCATGGGTTCACACCCCAGTTCCACTTTTTACAAGTTAGGTGACCTTGGGCAAGTTATTTACTCTCTTTGTGCCTCAGGGTCCTCATCCGTAAACTGGGGATAATGATAATGCCTACCTCATAGGCTTGTTATGAGGATAAATATTGTAAAGCACTTAGAACAGTGCCTGGAACACAGTAAGCTCTCTACAAGTAATCTTAAACTAAGAAAGAGAGAGAGAGAGAGAAGACTCAGGGGTGGGTGTGGGACATATCGTGTAGAACCTTGTAGGTCATTTATTGTAAGGACTTTCGGTTTATTCTGAGTAAAATGAGGAGTTACTGGAGGATTTAAAAGCCCCCCTCTTGCTGCTGCATTGAGCATAGACTGTAGGGGCAAGGGCAGGAGCAGGGAGACCAGTTGGCAGTTTGCTGCAGTAAAGCAGGTGAGACATTGGTGGCTCAGACGAGAGTGGGATCCGTGGACATGGTGAGAAGTGGCTGGACTCTGGATGCACATGAAGGCACAACTAATAGGATCTTGCTGGTGAAATGGGTATCGGGTATTGAGGATGATTCCCAGCTGTTTGGCCCGAGCACCTGGAAGAATGAAGAACCTTAAAAATACCACATGGAGGGCAGTGACAATCTGGTGATTGTTATGGTCCTTCCTCAGGGTGAGGTGTAGCCGATGTCTGGGGGTCTCTCCTGTGATCTTCTTTGCCTCAGCTACTCACCTCTGGGTTGCAGTTGCTCAAATAAGAACAAATCTATCTCCCCCAAATAACTGTTTTTAGGCGCAGCACAGTCTAATTTTAATACTTAGAAAATAAACATTTTTTCCAGAGGAAGCAGCCTTCAGAGACAACTTTGGCCCACATATCGACTGTCTTAGTTATATAGTGCTGCTATGACAGAAATATCACAAGTGGATGGCTTTAACAAACAGCAATTTATTCTCTCACAGTCTAGGAGGCGAGAAGTCCAAATTCAGGGCACCAGCTCCAGGGGAAGGCTTTCTTTCTCTGTTGACTCTGGGGAAAGGTCCTTGTCATCAACCTTCCCCTGGTCTACGAGCTTCTCAGTGCAGGGACCCCTGGTCCAAAGGACAAGCTCTGCTTCCGGTGCTTCTTTCTTGGTAGTATGAGGTCCCACTCTCTCTGCACGCTTCTCTGTCCTTTTATCTCTTGTAAGCTAAAAGGTGATGCAGGCCACAACCCAGGGAAACTCCCCTTACATTGACTCAGGGCTGTGACCTGAGTAAGGGTGTTGCATCCCACCCTAATCCGCTTTAACATAACCTAATCTTACCTCAATAACCACAGACAGAGATTAGGATTTACAACACATAGGAAAATCACATCAGATCACAAAATAGTAGACACCCACACAATACTGAGAATCATGGCCTAGCCAAGTTGATACACGTTTTGGGGGGATACAGTGCAATCCATAACATTGACAATTAGTATGTTGCTACTGCTGGGAGCCTTTGAGTTCCCAGGAACAACAGCTCCCCAAACATTGCCATTTCCCACTGTGGTTTCTGCTTTATATTCACACAGCTAAGTGGCCAATTTCTCCAAACATAGCAGTCTGCACCAGAAGGGCATTCAGGCCTCTACCTTTTGCAAAACCAAAAAAAAAAAAAAAAAGAGTTTTCAGAGTTGAAGTGAGTTTTTCCAGCTTCTGCCATTCCCAATAAGGCTTTAACTATTTTGCCGTCATATTTTAGCAGGGATTTGAGCTTCCTCCCACAGCAGTAGTTACTGCGAGAAGTTGTCCCAGGCACATGGCCGAGCATAGCTCAGCCCTGAGGTGATGATAAGGAAGGTCTGTTTTCCTGGACTTACACCCTTGCCTCCTGAGTTGGCAGCTCAGGTATTTCCACATCAGGATCTGTCCTGGCCAAGATCCCTCTGGGACTTTTGTTATGCTAATGCTTTGGAGCCCTGTCTAATCTCTTCTCACCAAGGATGGAGAGCTTAGAGCCTGGGTAAGACCACAGCATGAGGTCACTCAGCTGCCAACTGAAGCACGTGTGGAAACTGAGGAGCCAACAGTTCAACAAGAATTTATCGAGGTCTATGTGCCAGGTGCTGGAGAAATAATAACGACCTTGCAGGAAGTGTCCCAGATGCTTCTTCTCAATGATTAAATTTCACATTTGTAAGAATTGTTAAGAATTTATGGTCCCTGGGTGGCACAAGTTAAGAGCTTGACTGTTAACCAAAAGGTTGGCCCTTCGAATCCACCTGCCGCTTGTTGGAAACCCTATGGGGCAGTTCTACTCTGTTTTGGAGGGTCCTTATGAGTCAGAATCAACTTGATGGCAAGGGGTTTGGGTTTGGTTGTCAGAAATGGTTTGCATTCAGCTGTTAACAAGTGGTTGGCAGTTTGAATCCACTCAGTGGTGCCTCGGAAGAAAGGCCTGTTGACCTGCTTCTGAAAAATCTGCCATTGAAAACCCTGTGGAGTGAAGTTCTACTTTGACACACATGGGGTTGTAGTCGACTCGATGGCAACAGGTTTGGCTTTGGGTTTGTCATAGGTTGAAAGAGACTCCAGATTTAAATCCTGATTTAAATATACTAAGGGTAAAACAATATTTTCTAAACAGTTGGAAAAATTGAACCCAGGAATTGTCATCAATTTTGCTGGTATAAATGAATGTATTTATGTTTAAAAGATTCCTTTGATGAGGAGCAGGATATTTACACACCCTCAAAGTATCTCTCTGCAAAGAGTAATGATACAGTGGAGAAAATGGACAATACCTTCACCAAATGATCAAAATTAACAGCACCAGCAAGGGGTGATATGCCTCCAAATGTGGTACTCTGAAAAGGATAGAAAATCGCTTATGTAGCATCCAGCCAAAGATAAGTAACCTGAATCTAACCATAAAGAAACATCAAAAGAACTCGAATTGGAGAATATTCTATAAAAATTACTGACCTGTATGCTTTAAAAATGTCATTACCTTAAAAAGCAAGGAACAGCTGAAGAGTTAATTGATCAAGATTGTGGGAGACTGAAGACACGTGAGGAGTTCCTGGGTGGTGCAAACGGTTAAGCCCTCAACTACTAGCCAAAAGGTTGGCAGTTTGAACCCACCCAGAGGATGGGACCTCAGAAGACAGGCTTGGTGATCTGCTTCTGAAAGTCACGGCCTTGAAAACCCTATGGGGCAGTTCTACTCAGCACACATGGAGTTGCCATGAGTTGGGATTGACTCAACAACAGCTAACTACAGCAAAAAGACATGACAACTAAGAGCTGCCTGTGATGATGAACTGGGTCCTGTACTAGGAAAATAAATACTGTAAAAACCATTAGTGGAATAATTGTTGTTGTTAGGTGCTGTCGAGTTGGTTCTGACTCATAGTGACCCTATGTACAACAGAACGAAGCATTGCCTAGTCCTGCACCACCCTCACAATTGTTGCTATGCTTGAGGAATAATTAGTGGAATAAGGACAGTAAATTAGATGAAGGTAATTATCGATGTTAAAGTTCCTGAGATTGATAATTGTATTGTGGTTGTGTAAGAGAATATCAAGGAGCCCTGGTGGCACAATGGTGAAGCCATCAGTGGCTAACTGAAAGGTTGGCAGTTTGAACTGACCTAGTGGCTCTGTGGGAGAAAGACCTAGTGATCTGCTTCTGCAAATATTACAATCAGGAAAAGCCTATGGGGCAGTTCTGCTGTGTCACATGGGGTCACTATGAGTCAGAATCAAGTTGACAACACCCAACGACCACAAGAGAATATCCTTGGTCTTAAGAAATACACACTGAAATATTAAGTGGGTAGGGGGACATGACATATTCAACCTATTCTCAAGTGGTGTAGAAATAAATTGTAATATGTACTGACACACACGTGCACATGTGTGCACGTGCACACACACACACACACACACACACACACGGCTTACTTCTTTAACCTGATATTTTAGTGCCCTCTTCCTAGTTTACTGGACTCCAACCATACTGATCTCCTGTCCATTCCTCCAACATGCCAAGTGTGTTCTTCTTGATGAGGGTCTTTGCACCCACTGTTCCCCTGCTTGGAATGTTCTTCCTTCCAGAAATTCACTTGGTTGACTGCTTCTCATAATCCAGGTCTCGTAACACCTTCTTGACTGCCCAGCCTAAGGGTGTCTTTCCTCTTCCCCAGAACATTTATCATTGTCTGGAAAATATTTAATTAATTAATATGTATGCTTTTTTTCCTTTTATTTGCCTGTCCCCAGGCAAATATGTAAATGCAATAAAAGCAGGGACCTTGATCATGACTCTGTCCCAATACCTAGAATAGTGCCAGAAATATAAGCTGTCAATATTGCTTGTTGAATGAATGAAGATGGGATAGGGATGGGATGGTGTGGGGTGGGACAGGACTCTAGGATGAAGTTGGCAACATTAACATGGTTATTGGAGTGTGTGTGTGTGTGTGTGTGTGTGTGTGCGCGCGCGTGCGCATCAGTGTCTAGAGTTCTATCCTACGAGCACATTTTTTTTAGAAGGGACGCACATTAAAAAAGAAGTAAGTATAAAATATACTAATTTGAAATTTAGAGTTTGATCATAATCAGCCAGCTTGGAGAAAAGAGGAATCAAAAGAGAGGAACTTTATTGACAGTCCATAACTCATTTGTAACATCAGCTATTTCTTTTTGATGTCATAGTCTATTTTAAAATTGCAGCTAGAATAGTAGAAGGACCTAGTTCCCAGTTACATGACTGTATTGTCCTTTATTTTGGAAAATTCACCTTCCATTTTATCTTATTTAGGATGATGTTACAATTTCCCATTCGATTGACGTCATCTTTGACTCTCTCTACCCTCATCTCCTCGTGATGTTCTGTGACAGTACTCTCATACGTGGGCCTGTGATGTGGATCAGTGTTTCTCACAGTGTGGTCCTTGTGTCTCTTGCATCAGAATCACTTGGAAAGACTGTTAAAAATGCAGATTCCTTGGTTCCAAATCAGAATCTCTGAAGGGGGGGGGGCGGATGACAAAGAGACTGTTAACGTTAAAAATTTTTCTTGTATGTTTTTGGAGTAAAAAATATGTTCACGTGTCAATAATTAAAAATGTACTTAGAATATGTATTGAAGAGTTCACTTCCTGTTCCTGTTTCCCAGCTGCTCAATGCCCTTCCTAGAAGCATGTGTTGTTATATTAGTTTCATATGTATTTTTCCAGAGATTTTCTGTGCCTCGGCAAGCAAATACACAATATAGTCTTCTCCCCACTCCCTTATTACACAAACAGTAGCATACTATACTCATGGTTTCTGTTTTTATCATGTGCCAAATATCTTGGATATCATTCCGTATTGGTATATAAGGAATGTTCTCATTTTTTTTTCCACGGCTGCATAGATTCCCACGTACGACTGTGCCATGATTTACTTAAGTAGTAACCTATCAATGGACATTTACATTGTTTTCAATCTTTTGATAATAGGAACAATCCTGCAATGAATAACCTCCTACATATATTCTTTCCCATATGTGCAAGCATATCTGAAGAAAAAGTTCTGGATATGTACATTTAAAAAGATATGTACATTTAAAATTTAATAGATAATGCCAAATTATCTTCCATATAGGTTGGTAGAACTCTCCAGTGAAACCATCTGGGCCTCATGATTTCTTTTTTGGAAGACTATTAATTACTGGTGGTCTACTTCTGAAAAGAATTAGCCAGTAAAAATCTTACGAATAGGAGCAGAGCATTGTCTGACATAGTGCTGGAAGATGAGCCCCTCAGGTTGGAAGGCACTCAAAAGATGACTAGGGAAGAGCTGCCTCCACAAAGTAGAGATGACCTTAATGATGTGGATGAAATCAAGCTTTCGGGACCTTCATTTGCTGATGTGGCACGGCTCAAAATGAGAAGAAACAGCTGCAAACATCCATTAATAATCAGAGTGTGGAATATATGA
>NW_004444120.1:1804366-1806346 GCF_000243295.1 Trichechus manatus latirostris
CTGTGTTTTATTGACTATGCAAAGGCATTTGACTGTGTGGATCATAACAAATTATGGATAACATTTCGAAGAATGGGAATTCCAGAACACTTAATTGTGTTCATGAGGAACCTGTACATAGATCAAGAGGCAGTCGTTCAAACAGAACAAGAGGATACTGCATGGTTTAAAGTCAGGAAGTGTGCTTCAGGGTTTTATTCTTTCACCATACGTATTCAATCTGTTATGCTGAGCAAATAATCTGACAACCTGGACTATCTGAACAAGAATGGGGCATCAAGATCGGAGGAAGACTCATTAACAACCTTCGTTATGCAGAAGACACAACCTTGTTTGCTGAAGGTGAAGAGGACTTGAAGCACTTACTGATGAAGATCAAAGACCACAGCCCTCAGTAGGGATTACACCTCAACATAAAGAAAACAAAAACCCTCACAACTGGATCAATAAGCAACATCATGATAAACAGAGAAAAGATTGAAGTTATCAAGGATTTCACTTTACCTGGATCCACAATCAACACCCACAGAAGCAGCAGTCAAGAAATCAAAGGATGCATTGCACTGGGCAAATCTGCTGCAAAAGATCTTTTTACAGTGTTGAAAAGCAAAGATGTCACCTTGAAGACTAAGGTGCGCCTGACCCAAGCTGCAGTGTTTTCATTCTCCTCATATGAATGCGAAAGCTAGATAATAAATAAGGAAGACCAAAGAAGAATTGATGCCTTTGAATTGTGGTGTTGGCAAAGAATACTGAATATACCATGGACTGCCAAGAAAATGAACAAATCTGTCTTGGAAGAAGTACATCCAGAATGCTCCTTAGAAACAAGGATGGTGAGACTTTGTCTCACGTACTTGGGACATGTTATCAGCAGGGATCAGTCCCTGGAGAAGGACATCATGCTTGGCAAAGTAGAGGGTCAGCGAAAAAGAGGAAGACCCTCAACGAGATGGATTGACACAGTGGCTGCAACAATGGGCTCAAGCAAAACAATGATTGTGGGAATGGCGCAGGACTGGGCTGTGTTTCGTTCTGTTGTACACAGGGTTGCTAGGAGTCAGAACCGACTCCATGGCGCCTAACAACAACAACACTTAATTATTGATTAAATTTCTTTAATAAAGATAAGCTATTCAGATTTTTCATTGATTAAATTTCTTTAATAAAGATAAGCTATTCAGATTTTTCAAAAGTCCTTGTGTGAGTTTTGGTAGTTTGTGTCTTTCAAGGAATCAGTCCGTTTCATCTAAAATACCAAGTTTGTGGTCATAAAGTTTTACATACTGTTGTTGTTGTCATGTGCTGTCATAGTTGATTTCGACTCATAGTGACCCTATAGGGCAGAGTAGAACTGCCCCGTAGGGTTTCCAAAGCTGTAATCTTTACAGAAGCAGACTACCATATCTCTCCCGCAGGGTGGCTAGTGGGTTTGAACCACCCACCTTTTGGTTAGCAGCCGAGTGCTTAACCCCTGCACCACCAAGGCTCCTTGTTCATAGTATACTTTTACTATTTTTTTAATGTCCATAGGATCAGCAGTAATTTGTGTCTTGTCTCTTTTTTTCTTAGTTTAGCTAGACATTTATCAATTTTATTGATCTTTCCAAGGAACCAACCTTTGGTTTTTTTGGTTTCCTCTGTCGTTTTCCTGTGTTTAACTTCATTGATTTCTGCCCTACTTGTTATAATTTCTTTTCTTCTTCTTGCTTTAGGATCACATTTCTTTTCTTTCTCTAGTTTTCTAAGGTGGAAGTTTAGATTATTGATTTTAGATCTTTCTGCTTTTCCAATATATACATTAAATTTCCCTGTAAGCACAGCTTTCACTGCATCCCACAATTTTTTTTTTTTGAGATTGTTTTTATTGTGCTTTAGATGAAGGTTTACAGAGCAAATTAGTTTCTCATTAGTTTCATATTGTTTTGTGACATTGGTTGCCAACCCTGCGACCTGTCAATACTCTCGGCTTCTCCACCT
>NW_004444120.1:1807896-1822884 GCF_000243295.1 Trichechus manatus latirostris
GTCTTTTTACTAGAATTTGAGTTCTGCACCCCACTTTTCTCCTGCTCCATCAGGGACTCTCTGTTGTGTTCCCTGTCAGGGAGGTCATTGGTGGTAGCTGGGCACCATCTAGTTCTTCTGGTCTCAGGCTAATGGAGTCTCTGGTTTATATGGCCCTTTCTGTCCTTTGGGCTAATATTTTTCCTTGTGTCTTTGGTGTTCTTCATTCTCCTTGCTCCAGGTGGGTTGGGACCAATTGATCCATCTTAGATGGCCACTTGCTAGGATTTAAGACCCCAGACACCACTCACCAAAATAGGATACAGAATATTTTCTTAATAAACTTTGTTATGCCAATTGACCTAGATGTCCCCTGAAACCATGGTCCCGAGACCTTCGCCCCTGCTACTCTGCCCCTCAGAGTGTTTGATTGTATTCAGGAGACTTCTTAACTTTTGGTTTAGACCAGTTGTGCTGACTTTCCCTGTATCGTGTGTTATCCTTCCCTTCACCTAAGATAATTCTTATCTACTATCTAGTTAGTGAATACCCCCTCTGCCACCCTCCCCACCCTAGTAACCATCAAAGAAAGTTTTCTTCTGTGTTTAAACCTTTTCTTGAGTTCTTATAATAGTGGTCTTATACAATATTTGTCCTTTTGGAACAGGCTGCATAAGCTCAATTACCACCATTGCGTCCACCATTACTAGCTCCCGCTTTTCTTTTTTCTTTTTTTTTTTTCCTTCTTATTTCTCCCTCCTCCTATTCCAGTAAGACTGACTAAAGTTTCTCCTTGGAGGGTGGCAGAACAAATTGATAACCCTCAAGGACTAGGATTAACTCATCTGCGACATGACAACCATGACTAACGGTTCCAGATAATCTTCAGGGATTGCCAGTAAAAAGTTAACTCATCTGAGATGTAAGAAATGTGACTACCGTGAACAGAAACTATAATCCTGTCCATATAAAACCTTTAGCCAGTCTCCAATCAAGGAGACAGGTTTTTTGGAGGAGCTCATTCCCCTCTGTCTCCTGTATATCGGTATATCTTGGCACTCACCTCATCCCTGTCTCAGTATTGGCTTTTTCGGCAGGTGGCTCAAATCCACGATCTGTGGTAACACTTTCGCGTCTGACTAATTTTACTCAGCATAATGCCTTCCAGATTCATCCATGTTATGATTGTTTCGAGGATTCGTCGTTGTTTTTTATCTTTGCATAGTATTCCATTGTGTGAATATACCATAATTTGTTTATCCGTTTGTCCCTTGATGGACACCTAGGTTGTTTCCATCTTTTTGCTCTTGTGAACAGTGCTGCAATGAACATGGGTGTGCATATATCTATTCGTGTGAAGGCTCTTATTTCTTTAGGATATATTCCAAGGAGTGGGATTGCTGGATCATATGGTACTTCTATTTCTAGCTTTTTAAGGAAACGCCAATGGATTTCCAAAGTGATTGTACCATTTTACATTCCCACCAGCAGTGTATAACTGTGCCAGTCTCTCCACAGCCTCTCCAATGTTTATTATTTTGTGTTTTTTGGATTAATGCTAGCCTTACTGGGTGAGATGGTATCTCATTGTAGTTTTGATTTGCATTCCTCTAATGGCTAATGATCATGAGCATTTCCTCATGTATCTGTTAGCTGCCCGAATGTCTTCTTTGGTGAAGTGTCTGTTCATACTTTTGCCCATTTTTTAATTGGGTTGTTTGTCTTTTTGTTGTTGAGGTTTTGCAGTATCTTGTAGATTTCAGAGATTAGATGCTGATTGGATATGTCGTGGTGAAAAATTTTTTCCCAGTCTGTAGGTTGTCTTTTTACTCTTTTAGTGAAGTCTTTTGATGAGCATAAGTGTTTGATTTTTAGGAGCTCCCAGTTATCTATCTTCAACAATTCTCTCTATATTTTCTGTTATCCACCCTCCCCCCCGACCCTGATCTGGTACTCCAGTCACTCGTAGGTTATTCCTGTTGATAGAGTCCCACATAATACTTAGAGTTTCTTCATTTTTTAAATTATTTTATCTGATTTTTCCTCAAATAAGTTGATGTCAAGTGCTTCATCTTCAATCTCACTAATTCTGACTTCCATTGCCTCAGTTCTGCTTCTATGACTTTCTATTGAGTTGTCTAATTCTGAAATTTTATTTTTAATATTCTGGATTTCTGTTTGCTGTCTCTCTATGGATTCTTGCAGCCTGTTAAATTTGTCATTGTACTCTTCTCTAATCTTCTAAAGTTCCTCTATTGCTTTGTCTGTGTGTTCCTTGGCTTGTTCTGTGTTTTGTCTGAAGTTCCTGATCTCTTGAAGAGTTCTATATATTAATCTTTTGTATTCTATCTCTAGTAATTCCAAGAATTCTCTTCCTCCAGAAGATTTCTTGAATCTTTGTTTTGGGAGTTTGCTGAAGCCACCGTGGGGTGCCTCTGTATGTGATTTGATATTGACTGTTGGCTCTGAGCCATCGATAAGTTATATTTATTTATTTTATGTTGGCTTACTGTGTCCTAGCTTCTGGGTTTTTTTTTTCTTTTTTCATTTTATATGCCCAAATAGGATGGTTGTTTGAGCTAGTTTGATTATTGTCATCTTTGAAGCTCTCACATCCTGTCACCAGGTGGTTAGAGCTGTTACTAGGTATGTGAGCCCATGATTCCATTTACTTTTCTTGTATGGATTTAGCTCAGGTGTCCAGGTAGTTGCTCCCGAAGCACATGGTGCAGGCTCTCACCTACAGTCCTAAATAGAGTCCCACATAATTGGAGTAGGCACAGATATCTGGCTGCGTAGGGGTCACGTGCTGAGCAATAGAGGGGACTGGTGGTTGCCCCTGAGTGTCTGGGAGGAAAGCGTGTTCCTGTTCCTTAGAGTGCGTAGGCAGGTAGATTTTGCAGCCGGACTATGGGCACCCAATGCTGTTGGCTAAATAAAGACTGGGAGGCACTATTTATTCTTGGACCCCTGCTGCAGGTGGCCAGGTGCAGTGCGTGGAGCCACCAGTCCTTAGGTCCCTGATGTGGGTAGGTGAGGACCCTGCTTAATGTGCACAGCGATGTCAAACGTCATAAACCTGCCACTTCATCATATAGGTGATATAGTTGAAGTTAGACTTTAGGTATATATGCTGTTGTACTGTGCTAATGAGGGCCTACACTGTTGAAATGGGCCCACACAGGTCTATGCAGGGGTTAAAGACATTCGAAGTCCATGGACCCCCTTATGCCTGTGCCTAGGGAGTTGTGTCTGCCCTGAGTTCCCAGCTTAGGGGAGCCAGCAGATTATATTTTCCTGTTTGTTAATTTGCTCTCTTTCCAAGGCCGGGAGAATGGCTCAGGGCACATGACGGGTCCTATTTCCAGCCCAGGGGACTCAGTAATCACTGAAGCCAGCCCAGGACCTGGTGCAGTTTGGGTAGGGAGAAGGTAAATGGGAGAGAGGTTCTTCCCAAACTGGGTGTTTTTTGATACATGCGGTAGGTTAGGCACATGTACTTATCTTTTGCCAATTGAGTGCCACTTTTCACTGGTTCTGGAGGCTTGAGTAGACTCTCCGCTGCTCGGTCTCTCCCGATGTGGAAAACGCATCTTGAACGCCACTGCTTTTCTCAGTGTGCACGCCAGTCAATTCAGCCTGCAGGGTGCCGGTTCCCACCGGGTCAGGTCTGACAACTCCTGGCTGCTTCTGATCCGTCTCTTCCTCCCCCTGCCACTCAGTCCGATTCCTCAAGTTCATCTTTAAGGTTCAGGACTCTTAGATTGTCATATATAATCGATTCACTTGTTTTTTTGGGTCTTTGTTGTAAGAGGGACCACTGGAAGCATCTGACTACTCTGCCATCTTGGCCCCTCCTCGCATCCCACAAATTTTGATGTTGTATTTTCATTTTCATTTAGTTTAAAATATTTTAAAATTTCTCTTGGCACTTTTTCTTTGACCCACATGTTATTTAGAGGTGTGTTGTTTAATTTCCAAATATTTGGGAATTTTCCAGCTATCTTTCAGTTATTGATTTATAGCTTAAATCCATTGTGTCTGAGAAATTCTTTTGCATGATTTCTATTCTTTATTGAAGTGTGTTCTATGGCCTAGATTGTGTTTTGTATGGTGACTGTTTCATGCAAGCTTGAGACGAATATGTATTCTGCTGTTGTTAGATGAAATATTCTATAAATGTTAATTAGATCAAGTGACTGATAGGGTCGTTCGGTTCAACTATATCCTTATTGATTTTCTGCCAGCTCGATCAATCAATTACTCACAGGAGGGTGTTGAAGTCTCCAACTATAATAGTGGATTTATTTGTTTCTCCTTTCAACTCTATCAGTTTTTGCCTTATATATACTGATGCTCTGTTTTTAGGTGCATACATGTTTAGGATTGTTATATCTTCTTGGAGAATTGACCACTTTATCATTATGTAGTGCCTTTCTTTATCCTTGATAATTTCCCTTGTTCTGAAGTCTCTCTTGTCTGAAATTAATATAGTGACTCCAGGGTTCTTTTGATCATTGTTAGCATGATATATCTTTTTCCATTCCTTTACTTTTAATCTAGTAGATTAAAAGATTACATTTAAAGTGGATTTCTTGTAGACAATATATAGTTGGGTCTTTTTTTTTTTTTTTAATCCACTCTGAAAATCTCTCTTAGTTGGTTGATTTATTTTGATTAATAGCAACCCTGTTTGCAACAATTTTCTATTTGTTGACAGAGGCTTCTTCTTCTCCTTTTTTTTTTTTTTGCTTTCTCTGGTTTTAATTGAGCATTTTATATGGTTACATGTTATCTTTTCTGTTAGCTTACCAGTTAATCTTAAAAACTTTTTTTGGTTTCCTTAACACAATATACATTTTTAACTAATCTAAATCTACCTTCAAATAACGCTATTCTGCTTTACGTGTAGTACCGGTACTCTTATTTATAACAGTGCGGTCCTAATTCCTCCCTCCTATCTCTTGTGACATTGCTGTCATTCATTTCAGTTATCCATATGCTTTAATCACTCAGTACATTGCTACTATTATTACTTTAAGCAAACAATTATCTTTTAGATCAATTAAGAATAAGAAAAATAAAAGATTTTATTTTACTTCATTTATTCCTTTTTGACGCTCTTTGTTTATTTACGTTGCTGCAAGTGGACTTCAGTAGCTCCCCTGTATTCTAGTATGACTGGGTATTTCAGGCTCGTTCCTGCTCCAGACGTGGCATCATACATTTTCACAGGGAGATCTGGTTCCTTTTAGTGGGAAATGATATTTATAGATCACTATGTGGCCACCATTTGTCCTCATTGCTACTGGGTTGGTAGGTCATTGCTTGCAGGCTTTTTCCCTGGCCAGAGGGAGGAAATACACCTTCTTTTGTGAAAAAGAAAAATACTTCATGAGCTAATAGTTATATTTCCAATTTAAATAAAATATTACAGCTTCTCTTCAAGAAACTTCTAAAATTTTATATTTGTATTTCTTTATTCTTAGTCATTAACATAATTATTTACTTAAGCCTATTCTGTGTATATATATACAATAGTTTCAAACATCATTAAAAAATTACTTATTTGCTTAATTCTATTTTATACATACGTATAATAGTTTAACCAATATTGTTACTAGCAATATGACCCCTGAATACAATTTGAGATTTCTTTGCACCTCTTTTTTTTTTTCCCTTAGAAACGATCCCGTTAGGAAGGCACGGCTCAATTACTGTTTGAAAGTTATTGAGTTAATACTTCTCTGTATAGTTAAGCCATAAACTTGATACATGTATTATTTTGTTTTCAATTTGTAGGGATTGATATTTTCCTATCTTGATTTAATTTTGTCGTAAGTTAAAAGCTATAAAACAAAGTATATTCATAGGAGTTTACTTCTAACTGGTTCAATCTGCTTCCTAAAGATAACCATTTCCCACTACATGTTAATTTATCGTTTTACTTTTTGAAAATATATACATATTTTTCATATTCTCTTCCTTTCTTAGATAAAAGGTAGAATACTACAGTATATATCCTGCACCTTGCTTTTTTCACTTAACTATACATCATGGAATTCACTTCATAGTGGTGTGTAGAGATCTTATTGCTTACTTCTACAGCTGCATAGCTCTCCATTATGTGATTTTATCCAGATGTAGATCGAAGACAGCATCAACAGTTTTGTTATTGTGGGGTATGGAAAAAAGAAAGAAATTAGTAACAAACAATTATTACTGCAATAAGGAAGACTGCAAAAGGAACAGATTTTTTTTGGGGGGGAATATCAGGCGTTTAGTTGTGGGCATGTTTTGTTTGAGATGCTTATTAGACATCTAAGGAGTTATGAGTAGACAGTTTCGGATATGTGAGTCTGGAGTCAAGGGGGAGATCCAGGCTGGACATATAATTTGGGAGTTAATAGCCAGGGATTCCAAGATGAGAAGACAGGAAGGGACAGGAAAACTGGATGAATGGACATGGAGAACCCAGGGTGGAAAGGGAAAGGGGGAGAGTGCTGACACATTGCTGGGATTGCAACCAATGTCACAAAACAATTTGTGTATAAATTTTTGAATGAAAAACTAATTTGCACTATAAACTTTCACCTAAAACACACACACACACAGTAGCCAGTGGTTTTGAGGTTGCGCAAACAGTTTACACTCAACAGCTAACCTAAAGATTAGCAGTTGGAACCCATCCAGTGGTACAGTGAAAGAAAAGTCCTGGCTATCTGCTTCCGTTAAGTTTAAAACCAAAACCAAACTCATTGCCACAGAGTCGATTCCAACTCATAGTGACCCTATAGGACATAGTAGAACTGTCCCATAGTGTTTCCAAGGCTGTAATCTTTATGGGCACAGATCACCAGGTCTTTTCTCCCGAAGAGTGGCTGGTGGGTTGGAACCGCAGACCTTTCAGTTAGCAGCCGAAATTTTATTAATGTTGCACCACCAGGGCTCCTTCTATTAAGATTACAGCCAAGAAAAACTTATGGAGCAATTTTTCTTTGTAACACATGGGTCACCATGAGTTGTAATTGACTCACCAGCAACCAACAATAGCCAGGGAGAGTAGTGAAGGAGTAGAGGAGTAAATGCCTGAAGCTGGTCAGTCCTCCCGTTTTCATTACTCTAAGCGAGATTTTTGTCGCCATGATTTTACCCGCTAGACTCCTGCTTCACAGATTCCATGATGAACTTGCAAGAAGGCAGTCGTTGTCTCAAAGCAGACTAGCAAAGAGTTGGGGGAAAATCTAAACTTGTTTTCACTAACCTATTTCTCTCTGCCAGTCTCTTGCCCCAGGCTATATAGCCAACTCCTCTTCCTAGGTCCTGTAGGTGTGCTACTTCCATCTTCCCAGGGATTTCTTACTGTTATTAGTTCCTGGAATCCAGGCTTCTCTCTAAAAATTTTCCTTGTTTGATTTTGGGGAAGGGAGCTGGCAACCTCTGCCAGTTTCCCATCTTTGCAGGAACCAGAGATCCTATCTGACTTTTAAAATTAAACAAGGAAAGGAATATTTATTTTTTTTAAGAGAAAAAAGATGGGGAAACTCTGGTTTATTATCTTTCTCAAATATCCTGTGGAAACATCCCAAAGAGATTTAACCTGATTAGACTCAACTTGAGGAAAATACAGGGATTCCAACAAAGCTGGAAACTGCATAGGGGTGAGAAAATAAAGAATTGACTACTTGCGAGGAAAAAAATGTGAAGAAATGTTATAATCTAAAAACTTGCTGAAGTTCTTCCTTAGATAAAAATGTATTCACCTTACCAGTTGCACTGGAGTTGATTCCAACTCATGGCATGTCAGAGCAGAACTGTGCTCTGTAGATTTTCAGTGGCTGATTTTTCAGAAGTAGATTGCTCGGCTTTGCTTCCAAGGTGCCTCTGAATGGACTCGAACCTCCAGCCTTTTGGTTAGTAGCCAAGTACATTAACTATTTGCACCACCCAGGGACTCCCTATCAAAAAAGTCTCATTACTGTTGAACTGCCTCTTTGGGTTTCCAAGGGGCCGCTGGTGGATTCAAACTGCCAACCTTCATGGGTAATAACTACCTCTCTTCATGGATGCAACACAACACACCTCCCAAAGATAACCACTGTTGACAGTTTTGTGTTTATCTTTCCAGACTTTTTCATATACATTAAAAAATGGTACATGTGTACACACATACACGTGGAGTCATTATATACATCAATGTCGGAAACTTAAAATGGGCATGTCCCTATATGAGTACATTTAGAGCATGTCATTATTTTAAATAGCCGAAATTCATTTTGTATATGTATTAATAAGTTACATTTTTACTTCATTGAAAACACATGCAAAAAGATGAAATCGAAATGAATCATGCCTTCTTTTTTTTCTTCTTAAGTTAAAACATCGTAAGAAATAATCTGAAAAAGAAGTACCCAGTTATTAGCCCCAGCTGAATTTCTTTTTCTCTAAATTGCCAGTGTGTGTATTTTGCCCATTCATCAAAAGAAAAGAACAAACCCATAGATATATAAGGCTCAGGTGCAAAAAAAAATACATTTACAGAGAAGAAAATAGAGTCATGCATCCCTGATCTTGAAAACATTGGAGTACAGGAAAGTATGTTTAACAATTTCTCCGGTATGAGAACAGAGATTCAGGATTAAAATTAAGGTTAAAAAAATTTGAAAGCGATTACATGGGATAAACAGAAAAACTTCATGCAAAAATTATTTCTCTAAGATACTAACTTATTCACAGCTGGCCTAGTAAAGAAGAGAGCTTCATTCTTAGGAATGAGAACAAAACCTCAGGTCTTTAAGGCCAACAGGGAGAGAGAAACAAGGAGAGAACTTCTGTGGTAGGATAGGTCAGGAGCCCTGGTGGTGCAGTGGTTAAGAGCTCCTTGGAAATCCTATGGGGCAGTTCTACCCTGCCCTATAGGGTCATTATGAGTCAGAATCTACTCGACAATAGATTTGGTTTGGTTTTGGTTAGGATAGGTCAAAGTAACTACCTGTACATTTTCTTCCC
The DNA here is from genome assembly GCF_000243295.1 of Trichechus manatus latirostris. Lineage (NCBI taxonomy): Eukaryota > Metazoa > Chordata > Mammalia > Sirenia > Trichechidae > Trichechus > Trichechus manatus. Next base: position 1,816,885 of record NW_004444120.1, read on the forward strand.
TTAAAAAAGCCATTCGTGGACTATAAGCCCCTACTAGTGGAAATAGAAATTTTCTCAGCTTAGAGTCACATCTAAGGTCTTTAAAGACTTGAAAGCCAACGAATGCGTAAGAGAAAATTCCGAAAGGAAGGAGGAACTAAGTTCATAAAGAACCTTCTCTCTAAGAAACGTAGGACTGGGTTGCTGAAGGAGAAATTAACATCAAAGGAAAACTCTTGCGTTAGAGGACAACATTTCACGTAGTCTAAGCAAAGGGACAGAAAAAGAAAAAGAGAGAGAGAATATTTTTGACAGAAAGGAAGAAACAGCTTTAAACAAAATCTCCTAAGAACCCTGCCTCGGTATTTCAGGGTTGCCATATGGAACAGGGATTAGGCCTTGTTCCCTCAGGCTTCAGAAGGGAGAGTTAGTATTGCTGGGTGGTGGTCACAGGTGGTAGTCACAGACATCCAACAGTGTGTATCAACTCTCAGGAGCTGATAATGCCAAAGCAGAGATGAAATAACGAGATTACAGAAACAATTCCTACTCAGTGGGGAGTTAGAATTGCAGATCTCTGAGATTCCTTCCAACATTATGATTCAATGTTAATAAATGAAACAACCACCCACATAAAATCCCCTTCACCGGGACTGACACCAGGTGATGGTGGGGTAGGGGAAGCTAGGGGTGGGACAGACCCTGGGAAATATTTCTAGCAGGGACTCATCAACATAAACAATTTGATTTAAAAGTGTATTGCAAAGTTCATGGGCGTGCGGCTGGTTCCTTGCTTGGGGGTGCAGCAGGACTGGAGAGTCCACCTAAGGGGAAAAACCTGGCCCCGGTAGGGGCATGCTCCACCTGATGGCACTGCTGCCCAGTAGGTTCCAGGCACTGGAGGGGACTTAGAACGTTTCAAGAAAGACACTGCAAAGCATGGGGTTCCTGAGGTGCAAGGCCTAGAACTCACCAAAAATCAAACCTGTTGCCAAAGAGTCGATTCCAACTCATAGTGACCCTATAGGACAGAGTAGAACTGCCCGCATAGGGTTTCCAAGGCTGTAAATCTTTATAGAAGCAGAATGCCACATCCTTCTCCCGTGGAGTGGCTGGTGGGTGCAAACTGCTGCCCTTTTGGTTAGCAGCCATCAGGCCATTACTACCTGGTTCTAAGGGTGGTACTGTCCTTCAGCCTGAAATTGTCATTCTGCCATGAAATTCAGTTTGGCAGATGAATGATATCTGAGCAAATGCATTGGATGTGACTAAGATTAAGGAAAGCTTTGTTTAGTATTCCATTTTAAACTAAATTTTTGCTTAATTTTTCTCCTTCATTTCTTCATGTCAATTAAAACTTAAGAACGTGTAGTTTCTCCCGTACCAGGACCTGGAAGGTACTATATATCATCAATGAGATTCATATTTTAAAATCTGGGTAATAATGTAACAGAAGATAGATTGGAAGAAATTATATAACATAAAACAAGGGGTAATACAATTCTTCAGTGTCTAGTTATTTCTAGCCCTCGTTTCAAGGTGAAAGAGAAAAGATGCATACAGATTTTCTTAACAGAAGGACTCCACCATAAACATTTACAGCAGAGAAAAACAGAGACGTTTGCAGTTTTAAAGAAGTTAACATTGTATGAAGGAATTTACTCATCATAAAGACTCGGGTAGTGAAGGAGAAAGTAGGTTTATGTAAAATCTTTGGCATAAGACACTAGAGTTTCAGGAGTTTAAGGTCATGGGGTAAAAAGAAATATAAAAGTAAATGTTTTTCACAGGAATGAGAAAGTAGCTTCATGCACAATCTCCTGAATAAAAGAACAAATCTTAGTTTTTCAAGGCTGAAGTGGGGGGAGGGAAAAATAAAAATAAAGTATTTGTGACGGTAGTAAGGAAACAGCATCATGTAAATCTCTAAGAATCCTATTTAAAGCTATTGACAAGGGGAAAAAAAATATCCAGCTCTTTAACTCCAGGGTAAAAGAAAGACTAAAAAACAAATGTATCTGCAAAAGGACATATATTCTGTGATTCCACTTATATGAAACATCTAGAATAGGCAAATTCATAGAGACACAAAGTAGATTAGAGGTTACCAGGGAATAGGGGAAGAGAAAGATGGAGAGCTATTGCTTAACGGGTTCAGAGGTCTGCAAATCTCACTCTGTTTGGGGTGATGAAAGAGTTTTGAGAGTAGATAGTGGTAAAGGTTGTACAATACTGTGAGTGTGATTAATGCCACAGAATTGTATGCTTAAAAATAATTTAATGACAATATTTTACATATATATATTATATGTAGATATATATATGTTTTTTCATGGAAAAGTGGCCCCATGCAATATTGTCTCTCTAAGAGCTCCTCCTTGGTTTTAATTTTAGGCTCTTCCAAAATTAGGGCAAATACCCCTTTCTCAGCAAGACTGTACCTTGATTTTTTGATCTTGAGATAGAAATTTCAGACACTAGCGGGCAGAGACAGTCGGGAGATTTCCCATCACCTTTGTCCCCACCATTGCAGTACCAGATATGACCATCCTGGCTCCTGAAGATGGCGTCCTTAAGGCTCCCAGTGGTCCTGGGCCCAGATTTGGTGCATCTTTGACTGTCAGGACCTAGATGAGAGAGAGATTGTCCACTCCCTTGCAACTGAGTGTCTGCAGGCATGTCTTGGTGACTACCGTATTTTTCGCACATAATGCACTCACGTAAATAACGTACCTACGCATATAACATGCATAGCACATCCAAGAAGATGACGTGTGAGAGGGTTGCATGGTTGACAAAAAAAATGTATAACTCGTGGGTTATTTGTGTAAAAATACGGTATTCACTTTGCGTATTCCTTTACTCAGAGCAGATACTGTGGGCTTATGGAGAAAACCCCTCACATCCTTTTACTTCATTTGAGTCACCAAGGGGCAAGTTTATTCCTGTCCTTTTGGAAACGAAACATGCATGCATGATTTCTCAACAAAGAAAAGAAATTTTTTTTTTTTTAATTAAAAAAAAGAAAAATCCTCCCTTGGGTCCGATGTGCAGCATGGCTTTTGGGAAAAGGTTTATGAATCTTTCTGTGCCTTACTCGGATCCACAATCAACATCCATGGAAGCAGCAGTCAAGAAATCAAAAGAAATCATCGCATTGCACAAATCTGCTGCAAAAGACCTCTTCAAAGTGTTGAAAAGCAAAAAAATCACCTTAAAGACAAAGGTGCGCCTGGCCCAAGCCATGGTATTTTCAGTCACATCGTATGCATACAAAAGCTGGACAATGAATAAGGAAGACCAAAGAAGAATTGATACCTTTCAATTGTGGTGTTGGTGAAGAATATTGAATATACCATGGACTGCCAAAAGAATGAACAAATCTGTCTTGGAAGAAGTGCAACCAGGATGCTCCTTGGAAGCCAGGATGGCGAGACTACGTCTTACATACTTTGGACATGTTGTCAGAAGGGATCAGTCCCTGGAGAAGGACATCCTGCTTGGTAAAGTAGAGGGTCAGTGAAAAAGAGGAAGACCCTCAACGAGATGGATTGACACAGTGGCTGCAACAATGAGCTCAAGCATAACAATGGTTGTGGGAATGGCGCAGGACCAGGCAGTGTTTCCTTCTGTGGTACATAGGGTCGCTATGAGTTGGAACCGACTCGATGGCACCCAACAACAAGCTGTTCCTTGGAAACCCTGTGGGACGGTTTTACTCTGTCCTATCAGGTTGTTATGAGTCGGAATCGACTCAATGGCAATGGGTTTGGTTTTGGTATTAACAGATTAACAGCCATCTTCCCTGCCTAGCTCTTACTGATCAAGAGAAGGCAGGAGATGACAAAAAATATTAGCTTCTCTATTGAAAGAAAGCTAAGCTGGATATTGTGGCTTAGCTACATGTCAAAAGGGGCTTGCTAAGTCTTTATCTTTGAATTAGGGAGACTTAGTCTGACCCAGCTGGACAACTGCAGGCCCGTTAAGCCATGGCAGAGGGTAGACCAGAATGCATGCATGCTCTCTGAAGGCAGGCAGGCAGGCCACTTGGCTTCCAGGACACCAAACTCTCCTGATTGTCCTCCCACCTCATTGGTCACACATGCTGCTTTCCTGTGCCAGTTCTTCCTCTTCTCCTGGAAGTGTGAATGTTGAATTGCTGCCAGGTCCACCTGTTGGTTCTTTCTTCCTTTCCCCTTGGTTTACCTTACCCTCATAATAGATCAATATAGAACCCCAAAACCTGTTGCCATTGAGTCAATTCTGACTATAGCGACCCTATAGGACAGAGTACAACTGCCCCATAGAGTTTCCAAGGAGCAGCTGGTGGATTCGAACTGCCGACCTTTCTGGTTAGCAGCTGAGCACTTAACCACTTTGCCACCAGGGCTCCAATAGATCCATATAGAGGGAAATAATTTATTTCTATACTTTGTGTCGGGCGGTCATTTAAGGCCATGGTTCCCCATAGCACCGTGGCCTCTCATCTAGTCTTCTGGATGAGAGTGAATGCAGCTTTAGGGCGATTGGCTGCTGGAATGGTAGATATGTGGCAGGCTGGGTATAGTAAATGTCTCATTTACAGTCAGGCCCACAGGAGAAGAAATACGAGTTCTATAAGGTCTGGTAGTGGTAGATATGTGGCAGGCTGGGTATAGTAACTGTCTCATTTACAATCAGGCCCACAGGAGAAGAAATATGTGTTTTATAAGGTCTGGTAGTTTGTATAATAAGAGGAGAATAAACATATTTTCTTTCTTGTTAGAATAGGAAAGCAGGTAAAAAGTCAGTGTTTGTGCACACATTGTGTTTGAGAGACAAAGTAGGAGTAACTCAGGCCACCATTACCTCTTCCTTATAACTGGTCTCACCATCTCCATTCTCGTTTTCTTCCAATTAAGTCCATTGGATCATATCACTTTTCTGACTAAAGCGCTTCAGTGCCTTCCTATTGCTCTTAGAAGAAAACTCAAACTCTTTCCAAGGCCTCCAAAGCGCTTGAGTAATCTGGCTCCTGTCTACCTCTGGCTTCTCACCACCCTTTCTCTGCAACTATCTTCCAGGCATGCTGGCTTTCCTCTATAGAGCGAAGCTCTTATCTGACTTGGGCCTTCACATGCTGTTGGCCATCCATCACATGGACAATGTCTACCCATTCTTCCAGTCTCAGCTTAGGTATCAATTTCTTAGAGAGCTGTTTCCTCACTTCCCAGCTTAATCTACATTCTCCATGTAATTCTATCTCATGATACTATGCTCTTTTTCTTTCTCGTGCTTATCACAATTTGCAATGACATATTTATTTGTCTGTTTACTTGCTTAATGCTTATCTCCCCCATTGGGTTGCAAGACCTTTGAAGACAAGCATCTTGCTGGTTTGGTTGACTATTTTATATCCAGCTTCATGGAAAGAAATGGACGGGAATGCCCTTTTGAGAAGGATATAGACAGTGGACTCCAGGAGCACTTGGCAACAAGTTTCAAGCTTTCCTATTACGTGTTACGATTCTTTGTAGAGATGCAGAGATGAGACGATGGAGCTAATTATCAGAAAAGCTGAGTCCAGTTGACCAGTGGGATAGAGAAGAAGTGATAGTCATGAGGTATATGTGGAACATGCTGGCACTCCAAAGGGTTTCCTGAATTCATGCTGGCTGGGTGCGTGGACCATGACATTGGTATGAAGGAGAGCAGTGAAAGAACTTAGCACATTTGGGCTACATGAATTAAGGAATGTGAACCTAGAAAAAAAAGTTTGTTAATCATAAAGTCCCCCTTCCTTTTTTTTTGTTCTTAGAAAATTGATTTTATTTTTCTTTTATAATGCAATAGCCATTCATTCATGAATTCACATTAGTCCAATACACATTTGCTGCAATATGTTATGCATTGTGTAGGGCTAAAAAGATACAAAATCTCACTTCCATTCTTTAGGAACTCAACATTTAGTGTGGGAGTTTTAATATGGTAGGTACGTACTCAAATCACTGTAACACACAGCCACCTGTGATAAATACTCTA
>NW_004444120.1:1829433-1830940 GCF_000243295.1 Trichechus manatus latirostris
AAAGGTGAAATACAAGGTGTGACCCAGGAGGAGGTATGCTACACTCCAAAAGAACTGCTTGACTTTTCTAATATGTACAAACAGAAACCTGAGGAATATGTATGAGAATGGATATTAAGGGTGTGGGATAATTGTGCAAGGAGCTTAAAAATGGATCAGTCTAGGTTTATTGACATGGGCCCACTAAGCACAGATTTTTCATTCAGTGTTTCAGCATGACACCTGCTTGGTCTACTGAAGAAGGTATCCAAAGGCTTAGGGAAACTGACACGTTAGAGTGGATTTATCAGGTTAGACCCACAGACCTGCACATGGAGTTCCCAGAGGACACACGTTTAACCACAATGGTGAGGAACAAATTTGTGAAGGAAGCTCTAGTATCCTTGAAGACTGCTGTGATTGCTATTTGATGTAAGTCAGATTTGACAGTGAGAAGGAATAGCTCTAACTGAATTAAAACACCTAATTACAATGGGGCCGAATGGACCTCATGGTGGTAGACGCCAAGTCACAGCCCTCAACTGACAAAGACAAGATGGGCATGTTTACCGTAATGGACAGCAGAGTGAAAGCAGTCATCAGAATAGTCTGACTCATATGGACTTATGGCATTGGCTACTTAGTCCTGGTGTCCCTAGGAGTGAAATAAATAAGAAATCTACTAAATATTTACTTAATCTGTACATCAGAAGAGTTCTAGGTCAAGCGAACAGTTTAACTTGAATTGCTAGAATAGTCACAGCCACTCAGTCAGTTCCCAGACTTGTGTGGGTTCACAGACCCACAGCCCCTTGAATGAAGAGGAAGCCAGGTCCCCTTGAGGAAGAATCCCACTCCACTGCCAAAAATGTATGCTGTTAATCTTTCTCCCAGCCTTCCCTGAACAGATCTATGACCTTTTACAAGAGTGACTGTTCATTGGGGAAAAGGAAATAATCAGACTTATTGGGGATTACTAGATACTGGCTCTGAACTGACAATAATTCCATGGGACCCAAAATGCCACTGTGGCCCACCAGTCAGAGTAGGGGCATATGGAGGTCAGGTTATAAATGGAGTCTTAGCTCAAGTCTCATACTACGTCCAGTGGGTCCCCAAACCCATCCTGTAGTGATTTCCCCAGTTCTAGAATGCATGAATGGAATAGATATACTAAAAAACTGGCTGAGTATATTGGATCCCTGACAAGTGGAATAAAGAATAAGGGCTATTATGGTAGGAAAAGCCAAGTGGAAGGCATTAGAACTGACCCTACGTAGGAAAATAGTAAACCAAAAGCAATACCACATGTCTGGAAGGATTGTAGAGATTACTGCCACCATCAAGGACCTGAAAGATGCAGGGGTGGTTATTCCCACCACATCCCCATTCAACTTACCTGTTTGGTCTGCACAAAAAACAGATGGATCTTGGAGAATGACAGTGGATTATCAAAAACTTAAGCAGATGGTGACTCCAATTGCAGCTGCTGTTCCAGATACAGTTTCATTGTTTGAGCAAACTAATA
>NW_004444120.1:1831682-1832722 GCF_000243295.1 Trichechus manatus latirostris
TTGGTGAATCACAGAGCAGACCGTTAGGATTTTGGAGCAAAGCCTTGCCATCCTATGCAGATAACTATTCTCCTTTTGAGAAACATCTTTTGGCTTGTTACCGGGCCTTAGTAGAGACTGAATACTTAACCACAGGCCACTAAGTCATCATAGAGCCTGAGCTGCCAGTCATGAACTGGGTGTTGTCTGACCCACAGAGTCATAAAGTTGGAAGTGCATAGCAATGCTCCATCATTAAATGGAAGTGGTATATATGAGATCAGGCCCGAGCAGGACCTGAAGGCACAAGTAAGTTGCACGAAGAAGTGGCCCAAATGCCCATGGTCTCCACCTGTCACATTACCTTCCATCTCCCAGTCGCACCTATGGCCTCATGGGGAGTTCCTTATGATCAGTTTACGGAGGAAAAGAAAAATCGTGCCTGGTGTACAGATGGTTCTGTGCAATATGCAGGCACCGCTTGAAAGCGGACAGTGGCAGCACTGTAGCCCTTTCTGAGACCTCCCTGAAGGACAGTGGTGAAGGGAAATCCTCCCAATGGGGAGAACTTTGAGCAGTGCACCTACTTTTTTGTTTTTCTTAGAAGGAGAAATGGCCAGGTGTGCAATTGTATACTGATTCATGGGCTATGGCCAGTGGTTTGGCTGGATGGCCAGGGACTTGGAAGGAACATGATTGGAAAATTGGAGACAAGGAAGTTTGGGGAAGAGGTATGTGGACAGATCTCTCCGAATGGGCTAAAGAAGTGAAGATATTTGTGTCTCATGTGAATGCTCACCAAAAGGTGACTTCAGAAGAGGAGGATTTTAAAAATCAAGTGGATAAGACAATACGTTCTGTGGAAACCAGTCACTCTGTTTGCCCAGCCACTCTCATCATTGCCCAATGAGCCCATGAGCAAAGTGGCCATGGTGGCAGGCATGAAGGTTATGCATGGACTCGGCAACATGGACTTCCACTCAACAAGGCTGACTTGGCTACAGCCACAGCTGAGTGCCCAATCTGCCAGCAGCAGATACCAACATTAAGTCCCCAACATG
>NW_004444120.1:1833429-1836130 GCF_000243295.1 Trichechus manatus latirostris
TCACTGATTCCATTGAATTGGAAACTAAGAATTCCACCTGGCCACTTTGGGCTCCTTTTGCCTCTGGATCAACAGGCAAAGAAACGAGTTACCATATTGGCTGGGGTGATTGATCCTAATTACCAAGAGGAAATTGGATTGATATTACATAGTGGAGGCAAAGTAGAGTATGTCTGAAATACAGGAGATCCCTTAGGGCATCTTGTAGTACTATCATGCCTTGTGATTAAAGTCAATGGAAAACTATATGAACCCAATTGCGACAAGACTACTAACGGCTCAGACCCTTCAGGAATGAAAGTTTGGGTCACCTCACCAGGCAAAGAACCATGACCAGCTGAGGCGCTTGCTGAAGGCAAAGGGAATACAGAATGGGTGAGGGAAGAAGGTAGTTCTAAATACCAGTTACTACCACGTGACCAATTGCAGAAACAAGGACTGTAATTGTTATGAGTATTTCTTCCTTGTATATGTGCATCACATATTTTTGTTTTCTTCACTTATAAAATACAAGATGTATTTTTCATTGTACGTGTAACAGTTGTATCATGTTAGGTACAAATATGACTTTATAATTGTCTTTATTCAGAGATTATGTATGGTTGAAGGAGATGTGTACAGTTTCCAAGTTGACAAGGTGTGGACTGGGATTGTTAATGTTGTGTTTCAACTTTGCTGGGGCATGATTCTCAGTGGTTTGGCAGTCATGATGTAGTTTGGCAGTTGTATAATGATGTAATCATCTCCACGATGAGATCGATATAATGTGATCACCTCCATGATGGGATCTGCTGTGAGTAGCCAGTCAGTGTCCTTGGGAGTGTGGCCTGCATCCAATATAGTTGGACTTTCTTACAGGGCTTGCGGGCTTTTGCTTCCTCTGTATGTGGCAGCTGGCTCCTGTTCATCTGACTTCCAGTTCTCGGGACTTGAGCTATCAGTTTACTTGCCAAACTTGGGATTCATCAGCCTCCACAATCTGTAACCCAGAGGCCTGTTGTCTGGTCTGTCAATCTTGGGTTTGCCAGCCCCTGCAGCTACGTGAGTCAGGAGAAGCCTCCAGCCTTACCCATGAACTTGGGACTTTCCAGCCTCTACAACCGAGTAAGCCATTTCCTTGATATAAATATCTTTCTATATATATACATATATGTAGACAATTCACTTGTTTTGTTGCTCTAGAGAACCCAGGCTAAGACCCACAGTTTTCAATTTTTCAGCAAAATAAAATTGATAGGTAGTAGCTCCCTGCGTGGCTGAGTTAAGGATTCTGAAGCTATGTCTAGGCTCAGTGTGAAAGTATATGGTGATTGACATGTGTTATGCATGAAGAAGGGACAAATTATAGTACACATGTCATGTATTTGATGTCCTTGCTTGTGATTAAAGACAGACAAACCTGCATTCAAGTCCTCCTTTCAGCACTTAGGAACTGTATGGTCTTTATCTATCTGGCCAAGTGGCTTTATCTGTTTGGGCTTGTATTTCCTCATTGTAAGGTCGGGGCAGTAACACCTGCCTCATATGATTGTTCTGAGAATTAAACAAGATAATACTGGAGGGACAATATGGAGAACACTATCTTCTTGCCAGCTGGTGTGAGAATCCCACTGTATGGAGAGACAGCTTTGATGAAAGGATTCTGCCCACTGTTAGATGAGACTCCAGCCAAATGTTGAGGCTAATAGTAGTGAGAGGGAGGAGGAGAAAGTGTAATAGTGGGACAGGTGAAAGGGGGTCCTGATGGAGGGGAAGACACATTGATGAGGCCAGGAGCAAAGTCTTGGGAGAGGAGATGGGCATAACAGCATTATTTTTGGTGAAATGCTGTGCACCACGTGACCTTCCCCATGATTCCATAAATCTTTAGTAAAACTATACAAGTTACAATATGCTTGGTGCATTGGAAGTTTTTTTAGAAGCTAATGAAGCGGCTAATTTTTGAATCAAGGTTGGCAAGGCTCCAAAACAGTGTCTGCCCTTGTAGGTGGTATGCTCAGTAAATGGCAGTGATCACTATCCTTGTTACTACTGCAAGTGCTTTGGCTCACACATGAACAAGATATAATGAGGGCATAGAGGAAAAAGAGCTAAATTGGCCTGGGCTGGTCTGTCCTTAATTACACAGTTGTTTTAAAACATATATTCCATCCAGAGACTTTTTTAAAAAAACACTTGTTTAAATTTCAGGGTCCAGAAATTATTTTATCATCTAGACTCTAGAAAGCTCTTTCAGCTGGAAGTCTGTATGAATCTGAGCTGGATGAGCCCCTACGATTTATTAAAGGACACTCTGGGAACATAAACCTGTTTGTCTTTGTCGTGTGATGGATCACTTTTGAGTGACCTTTCTCACCATGGTCTTGTAACTCCCACCCAAGTGACTGGGTGGGACTGTGCAAATAAGGTTATTGTGGCCGACCAACAGGATTGGTCAGTTTTGCCATCCTGCTAGGCTTAAAAAGAAAGCCAATTTCAGAGCAGGAAGAACATCCTACCACCACCAAAGAAGAATAGTCAGGAATGAAGCACATCCTTTGCAGCCAGGATCCCTGTACTGGGAAGCTTCTGGAACTAGGAGACACAGAGAGAGAGAGAGCTGTAAGACTGAAGACAGTGAGAAACGGTGGCAGAGAAACAGCAGCAAAAGAGACTGGCAGGAGAGACCAGCATAAGAGACTGGCAGGAGAGACCGGCAGGA
>NW_004444120.1:1838182-1839343 GCF_000243295.1 Trichechus manatus latirostris
TACTCCATTGTGTGTATGTACCATAGTTTGTTTATCCATTCATCTGTTGATGGGCATCTAGGTTGTTTCCATCTTTTTGTTATTGTGAACAATGCCGCAATGAACACGGATGTGTGTATGTCTATTCATGTGACAGCTCTTATTTCTCTAGGATATATTCCTAGGAGTGGGATTGCTGGATCATATGGTATTTCTATTTCTAGCTCAGAAAGGCAATTCTAAGTAGAGCCATGTCTGAGCCCTTTCCCCTCCACCAAAGACTCAGGTCTGCATCCTACAAAGAGGTGGAGTGATGAGTGTAGCAGAGTCAGGCTAGATGCTCACCAAACTTGTTTCTTTTTCTTTCTGGGTTCACAGCTACCTGGCACACATTTGTGCCTGAGTTCTGGCCCAATAAAGGTACATGGAATTCACCTACACCACCTCCTGGCCTGGCCCATAAAACTTCCTGCATGCTCTGGGATGCAAATAATTCAGTGGAGGACTCCCCAGGTTCTGTGGAATGAAGAAGTACCAGATGGAAGGAGCCTGGGTCCCTGAATGACTGGGAGGACTAAAGCACCAATGTGGGCTACCCCTGCCCTCACCTTGACTGTAACAAAGGTAAAAATGAACTTTTACTCTCTTAAGTCACTGAAATTTTGATGTCGTTTGTTACAGCAATTAGCTTGCCCTGATTTACTATGTAAAAATGGAAAGCTGTTTAATGAAAATACTTCATTTGACTCTGAGGAACAGGCAGCATAGCATTGGTATTTTCCAAATAGTATGTAACATAAAAAGAAGAGAGGCTGTCTTCCTTATTTGCCATTGCACTGCCTGGCTTTGACATGAAAACAGCACTAAAATATGAGGTGACATTGACTGGTAGGAGATACAGAAAGAACATACAGTTTTTGGAAGGAGCCAGAGATGGCCAAGGGGCTTGGCATTCCCAGTGGTACCAAGGGGCAGGGGTGGCAGCTTCTACTGGACACAGTGATACTGGTTCTAAGAGGGAGCAGTGAGGCCTAGTAGGAGGGTTAATTTCAGCAGAAGTGGCCACAAAGCCCAGCGAATGGCAAGTATTTTTTTTTTTTTTATTGTACTTCAGGTGAAGGCTTACAGAACAAATAGTTTCTCATGAAACAGTAGTACACATATTGTTTTATGAATTTGGTT
>NW_004444120.1:1841223-1847574 GCF_000243295.1 Trichechus manatus latirostris
TTAATGCCGTGTATTAAGGCCTGTAGTGTTGGTCCTATTTTTTCTTCTATGAACTTTATAGTTTTAGGCTTTATATTCAGGTCTTTGATACATTTTGAAGTAGTTTTTGTATACGGTGTGAGGTATGGGTCCTGTTTCATTTTTTTGCAGATGGATATCCAGTTTTGCGAATGGCAAGTATTTTTGATGGCCAGATTTGATCATGAGCGCATGCAGGACACTTAGGGATTTTGAGCAGTACTTAGGGTATCACAAAGGTAGCAAGAACCAGGAAATATGGGTCCTTTCTGTAAGTAACTGGGACTGAGGTTGGGGAAGAATACTCCCACTCCAGATCAATGAAAGAAGAATAGAAGGTGCACTTGTGGCTTCATTTGTGACTTTCAGAAAAATAATGTTGCAATGTCACTATAATCACAAAATCTTAGTGAAGGATTCTTTGGAGCAGAGTAGACTAGACCCTTCTAATGGTGTGATCAGCAGGCATTTATTGCTTACAGAATAAACAGAACAGGGCTGAGTAGAACAGCACACATCGTTATTAGCCTAGGATCCCTGAAGTTAAGCTCCAGTCCACAGGGTTAGGTCACATCCAGGAAGGCCCCAGTTCACATCTTAGAAGAATGCCTAATTTCCTCTCTCCTGGGATTAAATACTAATCAGACAGCCATGTCTTCGTGGCAGATAGCATGTACAGAGAGTAGGTAGGGAAAGGGGTGATAAAAGGGGGTAATAAAAGGTAGAAGGTAGTAATAAAAGTGGAAAGCCCCCTGCAAGCAATGACATCATTTATTGCCCCTGTTTAGAGTGGGCTAGGTTTACTGGCACCAGCCCTTCCTCCTTTACCCCACTAAAATAGCTTAACAGAGTTCTGGGTTCTTCTGAGGGCAATCATCTCCCCCTAAAGCACATACTTTATGTCCATTAGTGCCTATTATGTCCATTAGCAGCTAGGGAGACGGTAACGGGGCAATCAGAACACAGCACACCTGTGCATCCAGCAAATGCCTTCTCCTCAAAGCAGGCGCAGCACTCAGGCAGATTAAGGCTGTCTTCAGGCTTCACATCCCCAGCTGCCCTTGTTTTACTTCTCAGGGAGGCAAGCGCAGTTCAGAAGTCAGGGAACCCCTGGGCATTTACACATTGCGCGGTGACCTCAGTGAGAGCCTATGGGGGGTTTGGGCAGTGAAGGCACCCACATCCTGCCAGGTAACTAGAGAAGTTCTCACAGGTTTTCTGTATAGAAAAGGCAAGGATCGTGATTCATTTGGCTTCCACTTTGAATTTTTTCTTTAAGGAAAGAAAAGTTCATTAAAATTTAGAAACACTATTCTAAGCGGTAATTCCTGTTAGAGTGGAAAAAATGTGGAGGGATGGGAGAGAGACTTTGTGGGGGGCAAGGAAGACAGGTAGAGGAACGCTCCATGACAGGGAGACAGGGATTCTCTCTGCATCTGCTTTCCCCAGGAAATCATTTGAAAAAAGCTGGGGTGATTATGGGGAGGGTGGAAATGCCATCAGGTTAGGTATAGAAATCTGAGGGGCTGGAGATGCTACATCTATTGGATGTGTATATACTCATACACGTTTATGTATATATATCTAAGTGTGTGTACACACACAGATGCTTTGGGTTTGAAGCAAAGTTTTTAATAAGACTTTAAAATATACAGTTTTATTTTACTTAGCTCACATAAGGAGGGATTCTCCTGCAATATACCCTTTCACTAAGGACACCCTGTCCGCGGACAGATTTTCTCCTTTCCTCCTATCCTGTGTAACCTGGTGTTTCAGTCCACCTGCATCCTCACCTACAAAACTCGTTTCTGTTTTCTGCATCTGAAGTTGACATTGCCTATATCCTACTCACACTTCTCTGTCTTCATATCTCGAGTACAGTCCAATTAGCTAATCTGTTATCAGATAAGCTACTGCTGGTTTATTGCGACACGCAGTGTTGCTCCTTTTAGATGACCTACATAGATGTAAACTATGGTTTTAAATCAGCGCCGTGGTGGTCCAGTGGTACAATTCTTCCCTTCCATGTGGGAGGCCCCAGTTCAATTCCCAGTCAATGCACCTTGTTCATGGGGTCCCCAAGAGTTGGAGGCCAACTCAACAGCAGCTAGCAATAACAGCAACGTGCCAGCCACTATTCTAAGGACTTTGCGTATACATTTGTTTAATCGCAGATGACTCTATGGAATAGTAACTATTATTATCCCCATTTTGCACATGAGGAAATTGAGGTAGAGAGAGATGGAGTTACTAGCCCAAGGCCTCACAGTTGGAAGTGTTGGAGCTGTGATTTGAACTCAAGCAGTCTGGCTGCAGAGTCCGTGCTCTGTCACAGTCTGTGACTTTTTTTTATAGGGGAGGTGGTGAGGATGGCTGTTAAGAATCTCTCAGATAACACCCACAGGACAGTTCTATCTACAGTTTCTCATGGGAATGAAGCTGCCTCCAGGTGAGAGTTATTGTAGAGCTTTAGTTCTGGCACTAAGAGGTCCCATCATCTTTTTAGATCTCCGTTTTCTCTTCAATAAAACAAGGAGGGTGGGACTAGATAGCCTCAAGATACATTCCTGTTCTAAGGTAATATAACATCTTCAGCATTCCTGCCCACCAAAATGCCATTCTCTTGGTGCATGTGGGGACCAAGCAGGTCAGAATCGGTTTCCCAGACACATCAGGCTAGAAGCTGTGCAGGCTGGGAGGCTGAGCAAACACCTGGAAAAAAACATTAGCAAGAAATGAGGGTTAGGGCTACTGGGAACTTCAACCTTTACCTAAAAAACATAAAAGAATCGCACTTATTAGGTGCCTACTGTGTGCGCTGTGTCCAAAATAGATTATATAATTCTCACAGCAAGCTTATGAAGTAGGTAGTATCTTCTCCATTTTAAAAATGAAGCTGAAGCGTAGACATTCCAAGTGATCTACCCAAGATGGCCCAGCTAGTAAGTGATGCAGCCAGGATTCAAATCCAGTTTGTCTGACTCCAAAGCCCACGCGCATTTCACAACCTGTGCCTCCTTTATTATCTGTTGATTCATTCGTTTCTCACTGAGAACCTAGGGGGTAGTTACTACTTCCCCCATTTTACTGAGGAGGAAAGTGAGAGTCTGAGTGGTCAGGTAACTGTCACCGTAAGGAACCCGTTCAGAGTCGGCGGGAGATGAGCCTGCAGGCGTGTGTACGTGGGCGCGGACCCCGCAGCCCCATGCTTCCTCTGGGCTCTGCTCAGCGGAGCGGGTCCCACCTTTTCAGATCCCCAGCCCGCGCGCAGCCCGCTCGGAACTACACTTCCCGGCAAGACGCGGGCGCGCGCACGCGCACCGGGGCCTCCGCCATGGCGACCGTCCTGTCCAGGGCGCTCAAGCTCCCGGGTAAGGAGTCGCAGCGCCGCGACCACCCCGCCCCCGTCGGCCTGGGGAGACTTGGAGGAGATGCTTTGGGGGCGTAGCTGGTCGGGGCCTGGACGCAACCCGGGAGGAGCTGCAGGAGCCCGGAGGCGAGGCGGGCGCAGCCTTCGCGGGCTGGGGTCCTTGCTCCTCCAGGGGGCAGGAGGGGCGTCCGGCCGGCCGGGGGCCGCGAGCGCCGGGCGAGCCTGGGAGACCGAAGGAGAGGGGCCACCGGAGACGGGCGTGGCAGGTGGCCGGGAGCGGGCGGGCGCCGTGGCTGCGCGAATGTCGGAGCGCGTGTCGCCGCCATCCAAGGGGAGGGGTGCGGAGGGGAGCATCCTTCCTCGAGTGCAGCGGACGAGGTACTGGGGGTCTCCAGCTCCTTCTGTTGTGATCTGGGCCTGGGCGGGGGAGGGGAGAGGGGGCGGCAGGGCGGCGAGGGACCCTCTGTGGAGCAACCGGTCCCTTAATGACAACGGTGACGCAGCCGGGCGGGTGCGACAGGTATTTCCCTTGCCATTTTACAGAAGAGTAAAATGAGAGTCATTTGGCTAACTGACTTGTCCAACCCAGTGTCACTTAAGCAGGATTGACAAAGACTAGACTTGAACGCTGTGGGTCTTTTGACTCTTGATTCCATTTGGTCAGCGTCCGGCTGTCGAAGCAGATTAGCACCAGCAATCTGCAGATAATTTATGGAATTTTCTTTACGGAGGCAGTAGTGGTGATGAGGACTTCCAGAACTAATTCAGTACTTCGGGCAGCAGCTCTGAGTTTTTTTTCTCTCTAAACCTCCAGAATGGGACTGTGCTATTAGAAACTTGCAATTTTAATAAAAGTATGATACTGATTCTGCCCAAATAAATGTTAAATACTAAGGCTTTAAAAAACTTTGATGGTTCTATCTAAATCAATTTTAAACATTAATCTATGAACATTTGTTTGCTGATATTTTAAGATGTTAGTGGGAAAAGCAGTTGTTCTCAGTGGCATCATTAGAAAGGGTTAGTTGCATGTCTGCCGGATACCCAACGTCAGGCTATAGGGAGATTCCAGGGCCCTTGTTCTCAAGTGGAAGGTTCCTGCTTAGTGCAAAAGGGTTGCACGCTTGCCTGCTAATCAAAAGGTTGGCAGTTTGAACTCACTTCAGAAGAAAGGCTGGCTATCTGCTTCTGTAAAGATTACAGCCGAGGAAGCCCTGTGAAGCTCAGTTCTACTCTGTAACACATGGGGTCGCCATGAGTCGGAATTGACTCCACAGCAACTGGTTTGATTTTGGTTTGGTTCTCAAGGAGTTTCCAGTATAATACTTTGAAACAAGACTTGGATGCCACTGGGTTGGATATGAAATATGAAATTGCATTTCTGTCCTCAGACTTGCTAACCTCAGATAGATTTTTTTTTTTCTGGTGTGGGCTCATTAGACTATTGGAAGGAACATTGATAATATCTATCCTAGAATGTGTACATAAACATTGGAATTAAATGAAGGACATGTCCCTTTACCTGCAGGATTAATTAACTTTGAAGAAAATAGCCTCGTGTATTCTTAGTGTAAGATGATATACCCACAAGGGAGTAATGAGATTGCAGACATATTTAGCTTTCTTTCTGTTTTTCTTTTAGATTCCTTGTTTTATTTCAGCATGGGTAATTGTTATTCTTTGAGGATGAGACTGCAAGAAAATCTTGCTTTAGAAACTCTTGAGCTCTTGTGCATTCTCATATCCTAGAACTGTGGCGCTTATTACTCCCTGGAGTATTTAATTACAGTAACCTGGTCAGCTGACAGGGAATAAAGCATTCCCATGTCCAGTCTTTGGCCTGTGTTTGGAAGGCAGCTTGTCCCTTAACAGTCAGGTATGTCTTGATACTTTTTTAGGCCCATATACGATAGCCGTATGTTCTTGTATGTGTTGCTGGACTTTTTTTCCCTCTTGTACTTTTCCTTGCCTCTCTCTTGCCCTTTCTCCCATCCAAAACACACTTTTTCTTATCATTCTTTTTGGACACCCGTTAGTTGGGGCTGTGAGGTTGCCTGTCCTGGTTGGGCTACTGTGTCTTGTTAGTTTAGTTCACATCCTCACTATTTTTATGTATAACACAGGCAGAAAAGAACGGTGGCTGGCTAAGAGGTGGACGCAGGCTTGGCTTCAAATCCAGTCTTCACCTGATTAGTTACTTAATCTCTTTAAGCTTTAATTTCCTCATCCTTAATATTATTATGGAACATTTACTACATGCCATGCATACTGCTACGTATTTACCTTACAGGGTTATTCGGAATACTAAAAGAGATGGATGTATTTTAGAGGTGTATTAACCTCTGACATGTGTTAACTAGGAGTTCTCTAATCAAAACTTCCGTAAGTGTTAGCTATTATTGTTATCATCACTCGCACCATGAGCATTTCCGAATGGGATACGGAAGGAAGGCCTGATGTAATAGTAAACTAATGACAGATCTCAGCAAGCTCGCTGTGAAAGAGCAGTTGGTGGGAATGTATTTCAGTCTCGTATCCTTTCACTAAACTCAGGATGGAAAGATGTTGGCTCACATGCATAGAACGAAGTTAATTAGTAACAGAAGGACAGTATGACACTCATAAAGCCTGTGGGACAGCTTATCTCATAGTATGTTTTTTCTAAGGCCATTTTAAAGTTTGAAGTTCAAACATTGAAGATAATATCAAAGCATAATATTATTGTAATTTTGTTATGTGTAACTAATCCCTGATATAAATTATTTACCTTTAGTTGGGTTAGAGTGCATAGTATAATAGCTGTAAACTAACCCATGGTGTAAATTATTTACCTTTAGTTGTATTAGAGTGGATAGTATAATAGGTGTAAACTAACCCATGGTGTAAATTATTTACCTTTAGTTGTATTAGAGTGCGTAGTATAATAGGTGTCAACTAACCCATGGTGTAAATTATTTACCTTT
>NW_004444120.1:1847674-1852467 GCF_000243295.1 Trichechus manatus latirostris
TTTAGTTGTATTAGAGTGCGTAGTATAATAGGTGTCAACTAACCCATGGTGTAAATTATTTACCTTTAGTTGTATTAGAGTGCGTAGTATAATAGATGTATAGTATAGTTTATGTTACGGTGTAGTACATGTCCTAAGATAGTATATGCTGTAGTGTATTTTCCTCAAAACATTTGGTGATAGATGCATCTCTTTCCTATTTATGTTTTCCTCTGTACCATTTTGGAAATACTATTTAATCAGAAACCCTGGTGGCATAGTGGTTAAGAGCTTGACTGCTAACCAGAAGGTCAGCTGTTTGAATCCACCAGCCGCTCCTTGGAAACCCTGTGGGGCAGTTCGAAACCCTACGGGGCAGTTCTACTCTGTCCTACGGGGTTGCTGTGAGTCGACATCAACTCAATGGCAATGGGTTTGCTTTTTTTTGGTTTTTCTAAGAGGAAAAGTGATAACTGTGGGAAAGCTTATTTATACTGACAATATATTAGACAGTATTTTAAATCTGAAAGATTTTCAGAGAATAATATTAATACGTCAGTGATTAAAAATCTGGGTGGTGGCTGAAACTAGAAGAGAGTGCTGAAGTGCCTGGGGCCATGAAGCAAGGATTTTGGTGTCTAATGCTCCAGCCTGAGTATAACTTTAGGCAAGTCTTTGCCCTTTCTTATACTTCACTCTGCTCACTATCTTTCTGTGAATACATAGAAGAATGTTTGTTTAGGAGTTCTCTCTTCAAAACTTGCAGCCTGTAATAATTAAGCTGAGGTTTTGATTTTGCACTATCTGGAAAAATATACATTAATAAATTAAAAGTGACTATCCTTCCCAAGAGTTTGGCCCTAATGTTCTATGATCTTTTATAGAAAGGCTCAAGGGTATGATAACCTGAGTTTTTGCATGTTTGCCTTTATACTTCAACAATATCATGGCTGGGTCAGAGATCTTGGACTTTGCACTCCATGCAAGTTTTCTGAGGACTTTGTAGATATTACTGCACTATCTTTTACTAATCTATGTTATGATGGAGAAGTGGAGCAGAATTTTTATTCCCAGCATTCCTGACTTGATTCTTTTTCCCTGGTCTGGCTGTTCCTATGATTCTTTGTCTTTGAAGTCCAGTACCTTTACGAGGATATGTCTTAATATTGATTATTCTCTACCTGTTATTTCTTAAGACTCACTTTACCCTTTTATTCTGCAGTTTTAGGTCTTGCTTTATTGCAGGAACTTTTTTTGTATATTCTTTAAATATTGTTTTTGGTTCCACTTTTCTTTTCTGTTCGCTTCTTTGGTTATGCATATATTGGATCGCCTGTGTTCTCTCTATCTGTCACTTTCTTTCTAGTCCTTTTAAAACCTTGTTCTTCTCCATGGGAGGCACGTAGGTAGTTATTAAGAGTACAGGCTTTGAAGCCAGACTGTCTGGGTTTGAATCCTTGCACTGTCACTTACCTGCTATTAAACTACGGGCCAGTTACTTAAACTTACATTTTTCAGGCTTCCTCATCTCTAAAATGGAGATGATAATGTGTTTACCTCAAAAAGTTGTTCTGGAGATTTACTGAGGTAAGACGTTCCAGAGCTTGGAAGAGTGCATAGTTGGTGCTCAGGAACCGCCAATGATTGTTTCCATTTCATCTTGCTTGATCTTCTCCGATTTATCCTTCTTGTCTATGACTCTGTTTTCAGCAATATCTGTTCTCCTTTTTGCTGGTTCTAATAAAGATTTCTTTTCTGTAATTGTCTTATTTCTTCCATTGTTTTACTGAGTCCTGATGGTTTACTTTTTATCTTTTCTGTTGAATGCCATTTCTTAGAAATAGGAAGGTAAGTCAAAAAGTTTGCTGCAAAATCATAGAAAATTTTATTAAACAAAAATATCAAAATGTGAAGCTATTGTTTCTTGACATATCCTCCATCTAGGTCTACACACTTCTGAAGGCAGTGTTTCCATCTCTACAATCCTTCCCTGAAGAATTCTGTATTCCTCACTTTGCACCTCGTCAAAATGGTAGTTTTGGCATCATCGAGGGACTCAAATTGCATTCCTTTTAAATGTTCTTTGAGTTTTGGGAATAAAAAGAAGTCTGAATGGGCAAGATCAGGGCTGTAGGGTTGTTATGGATTGAATTGTGTCTCCCAAAAATGTGTATCAATTTGGCTAGGCCATGATTCCCAGTATTGTGTGATTTTCTACTGTTTTATCATCTGATGTGATTTTTCTATGTATTGTAAATCCTATATGATGTTAATGAGATGGGATTAGTGATAGTTATGCTGATGAGGCAGGACTTTATAAGATTAGGTTGTGTTTTAAGCCAATCTCTTTTGAGATATAAAAGAGAGAAGCAAGCAGAGAGACATGGGGACCTCATACCACCAAGAAAGCAGCCTTGGGAGCAGAGCACGTCCTTTGGATCTGAGGTTCCTGTGCTGAGAAGCTCCTAGACCAGAGGAAGATTGATGACAAGGATCTTCCTGCAAAGCCAACAGAAAAAGCCTTTCCTGGAACTGGCACCCTGAATTCAGACTTCTAGCCTCCTAGACTGTGAGAGAATAAACTTCTCTTTGTTAAAGCCATCAGCTTGTGTGTTTCTGTTATAGCAGCACTAGATAACTAAGACAAGGGTGGATGGGGTAAGGTTTCCCAACGAAATTCTCATAGGACAGCCCTTGCTACCCTCGAAGAGTGAGCAAGTACATTGTCGTGATGGAAAAACATTCCTTGGTGCAACTTCCCTGGCCTTTTTCTCACCAGTGCAGTTTTCAGTTTTCTTAAAACTTCTTCATAATAAGCCCCCGTGATCGTCCTGTGTCCTTAGAGAAAATCTATCAAAATTGCCCCTTTGGAATCCCGAAAACCAGTCACCATAACCGTCTGATGGTCTTCCCTCTCTTGGCTTATCTTTGAGGTCTTCCCAACCTTCCTTAAAATGCTTGATCCATCTAAAAACTCTTGTTTTATGTGGGGCAGCATTCCCATAAACTTGTTGCAAAGCTTCAAAGATTTGGGAAGATGTCCTCTTGAGTTTTGTTAAAAATTTGATGTTAGCCCTGATGTCAAAATTGGTTTATTCTATGGCATATGAAGTATCCCTGTTTTTGAAGGCATGAGACTAAGACAATTGTATTACTGAGAGAACTTGTCTGCAGCCATCCACTGATGCAGAGACATGTGTAAACATGTTTTGTTTGGAATAAACCCGTACATGTATGAACTGAAACTCTGGTAGCAATACTTTTTCACTTACCCTCATATTGTATCTTTTCTGTGAGCCCTTATTTCAGAGAAGATGCATTTTCTTTGCTTTTTTGGATTCCATGGGGGGTGTCTGTTCATAATTTCTTCTATTTCATGGTGTAATCTGTCCAGCATTTGTGCTTCAGCCTGATTTTGTTTGCTGTGTTTCGTTGTATTTTTTTTCTTGCATGTTTATAGAACTTTGTGGTATCCTGTAGAGTGAATGGTATTGAAGGTTCCTTTCTTTCTTTTTTTCATTATATGAATATGCCACAGTTTATTCTTTCTTCCTTTGATGGACATTTACTATTTAAACAGTGCTGTAGGGAGCATTGCTGTAATTAGCAATTTTGACAAATGTGTTCAATACTTCTAGGGTACACAACTAGGAGTGCAGCCATTGGTTTTGTGCATTTGCAATGTTGTGATATACCACCAAATGCTCCCTAAAGTGGTTATATCAATTTACACTCCCATCGGCAGTGTATGAGAGTTCCAGTTGCTTTATATCCTCACCAGTGCTTGCTTTTATCATATTTTAAAAGTTTTCGCCAATCTGAGTGAACTAGTATCTGATTGTTATTTAAATTTTCACTCCCCTCATTACTAGTGAGGTTGACCTTTTCCCATATATTTATTTGCTATTTGCCATTTAGGTTTCCTCTTCAGTGAAGTGCCTGTTCCTGACTTTTATTTTTATTTCTTTTTTTCTATTGAGGTTTTTAAATCTTTTTGTATTAATTTGAAGGAGTTTTTTGTGTATTCTTATACTAATCCTTTGTGATTTATGTGTGTTATACATTTCTTATTTCGTTTTATAGCTTATCTTTTACTTTATAATAAGTCTTGAAATCTGGCAGGACAAGTACCCCCAAACTTTTTAAACATTGTTTTGGCTCGTTGCTCTTCTTTAATGATTTTATATTAAGCTTCTCAAGTTTCATGAATAATTCTGTCAGTATCTTGATTGGAATTTCATTATATCTGTAAATTAATTTGAAGAAAATGAACCTCTCTGTGATATTGTCATCTTATTTGTACACACTGTATTTCTATTGAATTTATTTAGATCTTCTTAAATATCCTTCTGTAAAGTTTCATAATTATTTATTTTTTCCCATACAAAAATTTATACATACATTGTTATGTGACTCTAACTGCTCTCCTCATACTGTGACAGCACACTCCTCCTTTCCACCCCTGATGCCCCATGTCCGTTCAACCAGCTCCTAACCTTCTCAGCCTTCCCATCTCACCTCCGGACAGAAGCTGCCCATTTAGTCTCTCGTATCTACGTGAGCTAAGAGGCACACTCTTCACGAGTATCACTTTATGTCCCACAGTCCCGTCCAATCCCTGTCTGAAGAGTTGGCCTCGGAACTTGTTTTAGTTCTGAGCTGATAGAGAATCCAGGGACCATGCTTTCCGGGGTTCCTCCAGTTCCTGTCAGACCGTTAAGTCTGGTCTTCTTACTAGAATTTGAGTTCTGCACCCCACCTTTCTCCTGCTCCATCCGGGACTCTGTTGTGTTCCCTGTCAGGGCAGTCATTGG
>NW_004444120.1:1853795-1924472 GCF_000243295.1 Trichechus manatus latirostris
TCTTCTGGATTTCTGATTGCTGTCTCTCTATGAATTCTTGCAGCCTGTTAAATTTGTCATTACGCTCTTCTCTAATCTTTTTAATTTCCTCTATTGTGTGTGCTGCGTTTTGCTTAATTTCCTTCCTAATTTCTTGAAAAGTTCTGTATATTAATCTTTGGTATTCTGCCTCTGGTAATTCCAAGAAATTTTTCTCCTCTGGAAAATTTCTAGATTCTTTGTTTTGGGAGCTTGCTGAAGCCATTGTGGATTGTCTCTTTATGTGATTTGATATTGACCGTTGTCCCCGAGCCATCAATAAGTTATTATATTTATTTATTTTATGTTTGCTTACTGTGTCCTAGCTTCTTGTTTTGTTTTGATATGGCCAAATAGGCTGCTCATGTGAGCTAGTTTGGTTATTGGCACCTTTGAAGTTCTAATGTCCTGTCACCAGGTGGTTAGATATGATACTAGGTATGCGAGCTCATGAGTCCGCCCACTCCTCCTGTATGGCTCAGGTGTCCAGGTAGATAGCCACCAAGTGTGTGGTGCAGGCTCTCACTTACAGTCCTAGACAGGCATGGGTGATTGGTGTAGGCACAGGCATCTGGCTGCAGCAGGGGGACGCACTCTGAGCATGGCAGGGGGCTGATGGCCGCCCCCAAGTGTCCAGGAGGAAGGCGTGTCCCTTTTCCCTAGAGTGCATAGGTGGGTGGGTTTTACAGCCGAACTATGAGCACCTAATGTTGTTGGCTTTAAGGACTGGGGGGCTCCTCTTATTCATGGGCCCCTATTGCAGGTGGCTAGGTGGCATGGGTGGAGCCACCAGTCCTCAGGCCCCTGATGTGGGTAGGTGAAGACCCTGCTTAATGGGCAGAGCAGTGTCAAATGTCAGGAACCTGCCACTTCACAGCTGAAACAGTTGAAGTTAGAGTTCCGGTATATACCCTGTGGTACTGTAGTAATGAGGGTCTATTCTGTTGAGATGGGTCCACACAAGTCTCTGCAGGGGGAAAGGCACTCAGAGTCCATGGATCCCTTATGCCTGTGCCTAGCAAAGGAGCTGTGCTATCCTGGGTTCCTGACTTAGGGGAGCCAGCAGTTTATTTTTTCCCCATTTGTTAATTTGTTCACACTCCAAGGTGGGGAGAATGGCTCTGGGCATATGATGGATCCTTCTTCCGTCCCAGGGGACTCGGCAATTGCTGAAGCCGGTCTGGGACCCAGTGCAGAGCAGGGAGTGGGGAGGTAAATGGGAGGGAGGTTTTTCCCTAAGGGGGGTGTTTTTGATCCGTGCAGTAAGCCGTACGCAAGTACGTATCTTTCGCCAATGAGGGCTGCTTCTCACTGGTTCTGGGAGGCCATGTAGACTCTCTGGCGCTGGGTCTCTCCCGGTGCGGAAGATGCACCTCCCGAGCACTGCTGCTTGCCTGCCTCACCGCTCATCCATGAGCTGATCAGGCCTGAAGGGCTCAGGCTCTTGCTGGGTCAGGTCTGGCAACTCCTCGCTGCTTCTGAACCGTCTCTCCCTCCCCCTGCCACTCAGTGTGGTTCCTCAACTCTGCCTTTGATGTTCAGGACTCCAGATTGCCATATGTAATCGATTCACTTGTTTTTTTTTTGGTCTTTGTTGTAATAGGGTCCACCCCAAGCGTCTGACTACTCTGCCATCTTGGCCCCGCCTCCTCTCATAATTTTTTTTTTAAGGATCTTAACCTTATACATATTTCATTAAAAGTATAAATTTTTATTTTTTTAGCTGAGTAGAAATTATATCCATTTTAAAAATTGTATTTTCAACTGCTTATTTTAGATTATTATTACATAATTAATTCTTGCATATAGTTGTTAGGTGCCATTGAATCAATTTTGACTCATAGGAATGCCATGTGACAGAATAGAACTGCCCCATAGGTTTTTTTTTTAAATAACATTTTTGTTATTGTTGAGAATATACACAGCAGAATGTACACCAATTCAGCAATTTCTACATGTACAGTTCAGTGACAGCGATTACATTCTTTGACTTGTGCTATCTTTTTTACCTTCCTTTTCTGAGTTTTCCTCCCCCATTAACATAAAGTCACTGCCCCCTAACTTTCCTGTTCTTTCAAGTTGCTGTTGTCAGTTTGATCCCGTATAGATAGTTCCTAAAAGAACACAGTGCTCAAGGCAGACATTCTTTACTAGTTAAACTCAACTATTGTTTGGTTTTAAGAAGACTTCAAGGGATGTTTTTGGTTTAAGGTTTAAAGTTTAAAGATTATCTCAGGGCAGTAGTTTCAGGGTTTCATCCAGCCTCCATGGCTCTAGAAAGTCTGGATTCCATGAGAATTTAAAATTCTGTTCTGCATTTTCCCCTGTTTTGATCAGGATTGTTATCGTAGAATCTTTGATCAAAATGTTAAGTTATGGTGGGATGGCTCCTTTCTGATCATTAAAAAAAAAAAAAAAAAAAAAACTCAATCCAGCAATCCGACTCCTAGGAAGATATCCTAGAGAAATAAGAGCCGTTACACAAATAGATATATGCACACCCATGTTCACTGCAGCATTATTCACAATAGCAAAAAGATGGAATCATCCAAAGTGCCCATCAACCAATGAGTGGATAAACTAATTATGGTACATGCACACAATGTAATACCATGCAATGATAAAGAACAATGATGAATCTGTGAAACATCTCACAACATAGATGAATCTGGAGGACATCATGCTAAGTGAAATAAGTCAATCATAAAAGGACAAATATATGAGACCACTGTTATAAAAACCCAAGAAAAGGTTTACACACAGAAAAAAACAATCTTTGATGGTTACAAACGAGGAGGAGGGTGGGGAGGGGAAATCACTAACTAGACAGTACATATGTATTAACTTTGGTGAAGGGAAAGACAACACACAATATAGGGGAAGTCAGCACGACTTGACTAAGGCAAGGTCATAGAGGCTTCTTAGACACATCCAAACACCTTGAGGGACTGAGTTACTGGGGCTGAAGGCTGGGGACCATGGTCTTGGAGGACGTCTAGGTCAGTTGGCATAATATAGTTCATAAAGAAAATGTTCTACGTCCTGCTTTGGTGAGTAGTGTCTGAGGTTTTAAAAGCTTGCTAGTGGCCATCTAAGATACATCTATTGGTTCCATCCTGCCCGGAGCAAAGGATGATGAAGAAAACCAAAGATGCAAGGAAAATATTAGTCCAAAGGACTAATGGACCACATGAACCACTGCCGCTACCAGCCTGAGCCCAGAAGAACTAGATGGTGCCTGGCTACCACCACCAATGGCTCTGACAGGGATCACAATAGAGGGTCCTGGACAGTGCGGGAGAAGAATGTAGAACAAAATTCAAATTCACAAAAAAAGACCTGACTTACTCGTCTGACAAAAGACTGGAGGAACGCTTGAGACTGTGGCCCCCTGACATCCTGTTAAGTCAGAACTAAAGCCCCTCCCAAAGTCAGCCTTTCAACCAAAGATTAGACAAGCCTGTAAAACAAACAATAACACACGCAAGGAACGTGCTTCTTAGTTAAATCAAGTATACAGACTAAATGGGCAACACCTCCCCAAAAGCAAAGACCAGAAGGCAGGAAGGGACAGGAAAACGGGAGGAATGCACATGAGGAATCCACGGTGCAAAGGGAAAGAGGGAGAGTGCTGACACATTGTGGGGATTGCAACCAATGTCACAGAACAATTTGTGTAGAAATTTTTGAATGAGAAACTAATTTGCACTGTAAACTTTCACCTAAAACACAATAAAATAAATAAACCCATTGCCGTTGAGTCAATTTCGACTCCTGGTGACCCCCTGCGTGCAGAGTATAGAACTGCTCCATAGGGTTTTCAAGGCTGCGACCTTTTGGAAACAGATTGCCAGTTGTTTCTTCCGAGGTGCCTCTGGGTGAGTTTGAACTGCCAACCTTTTGGTTAGTAGTTGATTGCTTAACTGTGCCACCCAGGGACTCCTTCTGATTATTGATCATATTTAAATAGGGCAGTTGTTTTACAGTTAGCTATTGCTGACATATGAAGTGCAAGCTGCAGTTAGGGGAGTGAGCTGGGTCCGTTGGAAGCTAGAATTTAGGCTTATTAACTCAGATCTCTTTCCCACTGGCACTCTTCCTTTGTGGGTGTCTCTATCCTGGCTAGCTGGGGGCTGCCTATTTGTCACCTTAGACTGCTGATTTAGCATTTACTTCTCTTTGGTTGTTGTGCCATTTAAAAGTTTGTTGCTCCTCAGCTCCAAATTCACCTTTGTTGCCTGATCTGTGAAAATGGATCTGGGCCCCTTAAGTACTAAGTTTGTTTGGATATGGTCCCTCAGGCCTAGTGTACCTTTTAGAGTTCTCTTTCCATCTTAATATGTATACTTCTATCATTGTTTAGTAATTTTTTTTATATTAAACTTTCCTTCTTTGAATTACTTGTCTAGTTTCTGTCTCCTAATTGGACCTGGACTGATAAAACTGTCAAGAATCAATCTGTTAAGAAGGTCCCTGGATGGCGCAAATGGTTTGCACTCGGTTGGTAACCAAAAGGTTTGCGGTTCAAACCCACCCAGGGGCACCGCAGAGGAAACAGGCCTGGTGAGCTGCTTCTGTAAGATTACAGCCGAGGAAACCCTGAGGAGCGGTTCCATCCTGTAATGCATGGGGTCTGCAAAGTCACAAACCAGCAACAAAAATCAACCTCATCAGAAAGGATTGCCCCTGTATTTAGTTACGTTTCTACCCTGCTGTGCTCACAGCCTGCTTCTTGCAAAGATATAAACCTACGCTTTTTCTCATTCATTCAGTCTCACCTCCCCTTTGACTCTGTAGTGTTGGTGGAGCTCATTGGTGCTCTGTGATTCCAGAATTTGCCTTTTCAAGCAAGTGATTACTGGTATGACTATATATTTTTAGAACACGGGAGGGAGTACAGCTTACTGGTTAAGAGTATGGACTCTTAGTCATTGCCTGGCTTTGAATCCTGGCTTTTCTTCTCGCTAATTCTGTGATTTTAGGCAAATTACCTCTCTATATTTTAGTTTTCTTTGTTGTTGTTGATAAAGTAGGATAATAATAATAATACCTACTTTATAGAGTTATTGTGAGGATTAAATGAATTAATCTGTGTAAAGTGCTTGGACCAGAGCTGAAGGCATAGTAGGCACCCCAGTTATTATCATCATGATCGTCATTAATTCTGTGACCTCTGTTCGTTGCTAGAGATGTGCAGAAATATGTGTCTCCTCCTACAGTGCTTCTTCACTTTGATACATGTTTCATTGCATTTGGCAACAGTTTTTCACAAATTGTGGTTTGGGAATGTGGCTGTTTCCTGTTTTAAAAAAATTTTCATTTTGTTTTTCCTGGTGTTAGGAAGACAGTATGGCAGAAATGCCTTCCTTTGCCACCATTAACTAGAAGCATATCATCTTTTTAAACAGACAAATTCAGCAGCAGCTTTGTTTTTCAAAGAATACATGCAAATTATTTTTATAGACTTATTAAAGATTTTACAAGTTTCTGTAGCATATGCAGCCAAGTTGTCTTTCTCCCTGCCTGTGAGAGTATATGATATAACAAAAGTGCATTTCTTTTAAATTGTTTGTCAGCCACTATTTTATTTATGATTTCCCTTTGGCAAAGGTACTGTTTCAGGTTGATAGATTTATTGCAAGGTAGAATTTAGTAGGGGTTGATGCTGAACTTTTCACTTGATGCTAAAATTTCAATTGTGCAATGATAGGATAGGAGGAGTGTGTGTAGGAAATACTTGGGAGTTTTAGTTGACTCACTTGTGTGATGTGACTGCCAAGAAAGCTACTGAGAGCTTAGGTTCCAGTGATTGAATTGCAGTGTACTGTCTTGAACAGGAGAGGACACAGTTCTGCCCTCCACTGTCCTGGTCAGACTGTACTCGGGATTGTATCCAGTTCCGGGTACCATACTTGAAAAAACAGTGACATATCACATTGTATCCAGAAGAAAGTTGACCGGAGGGCAAGAATACCAGCAACAGTGTTTCTTCCGATAATGAGTTGAAAGAGGTGGAAATATTTAACTTGGAGGTGAGAAGACTGGGTGGGGGATGTTGGAAGATATAATCCAACAGTAATGGTAATGATAATTATAATGGTAATAATAACAATAATACCAAAAAAAAAAAACAAAAACACCCAAACCCGTTGCCCTGAAGTTGATTCTGACTCATAGCGACCGTATAGGACAGAGTAGAACTGCCCCGTAGGGTTTCCAAGGAGTGCCTTGTGGATTCAACTGTGACCTTTTGGTTAGCAGCCAAACTCTTAACCACTACGCCACCAGGGTTTCCAATAACAGTAATAGTAATGATAATAATAGAAGCTAAAATTTATTGACTGTTACTCTAGGCCAGGCACTAAGAAGCATGTATATATTACTTATTTAATCCTCATAACAATCCTGTGAGATAGGAACAATTATTATCCCATTTCATAAATAGGGAAATTGAAGCTCAATTATAATTAAGAAATTTAATTGAAGTCACATAGTTAATAAGAAGAAAGCCAAAATTTGACTCTTTTTATCTGGTTGTAAAGACCTGAGCTCTTAAATACCATATTTATGTCTCTTATGATTAATATCTTCAAGTATTTGAAGGATTTTTATGTGGAAGAGGGGTCCCAGAAATTAAAACTAGGACAGATAGTTGACAAGTGGCCAGAAATAGATTCTTGAATCAGTGTAAGGACTTGCTCTCTTGATTGGAGGGGAGTGGACGTAATACTGGTTATGTTCACGTGTGCACCAGGGACTGCCTGGCGAGTGAGTGTGAGGAGTTGCAGTTTTGGAATGGGGGTGGGGTTGGATTATGGGAACCTTGAAGTCTCTTCCAACCCTGAGGTTTGGGGATGCTGTGTATGTTTTCCTCTTTGTCAGGTATTTTCTTTCTTTTTGTTAGCGGAAAAAAAAATCATTTTACAAACCCACCCAGCGGCTCTGCAGGAGAAAGATGTGACAATCTGCTCCCACAAAGTTTACGGCCAGGAAAACCCCGTGGGACAGTTCTGTTCTGTCATATGGGGTTGCTAGGAATCGAAATCAACTTGACGGCACTTGACAACAACATGGTTCTGTTTGCAAATTATTACACATAGAAAACCATCTGGGATGGGCAGGGGATGGTATGCCCTGATTAATACAGTACTTTGGCTTATAGAGAATGTATATAAATTGTAAGTGATTACCTTGAACCTGTACTGACCCTGTGACATCTCCTGGAAATACTGTTTTGAATTAAGCTCCTAATAATCAGTTTATTTATTTTTTTGTTATTTGTGCATTTAAAAATCAAATCCCATGTTTATTGGAAAAAAGTTAATAGCTCCCAAAGTGAAAGTGGATAGAAATTTCTAGTTAATAGAATATCAGATTACTCAGTATCTTCTGTGTTTTTTGCAAAGTACTTAATATTATAAAATAATTCTGTGGAATATTCATTTTTAAAAATTTGACATTTATTGACCAAACATGAACACATACTGTAAAGAGTTTACTTTCCCGCTTCTGGTCTCCCTATAGTGTTTTATTTATTTCATGTGTTGTGCAAACTGAGATACGTAATATATAAAATGACATTACCAAGATCACAGTGACCCAGGGGCAGAGAGTAGCATCAATAATTCTTGTTTTTAATTAGCTGGATTGTACTGTCTCTTATATTTCCTCATAACAAAAGATTTGACAGTAGAGTTTACATTAGTTTACCAGGTAATTCCCCCCAAACAGAAACCTTTTCTTGGTTTTTACTTGGTTACAAAATGAAGTAAAGGCATATGATCATGCAGTCCTTGGCAATGAGAGCGGAGGATAGCTTGGGAGGAGGTATGCTCAAGCCCTGCTGTAATTCCTACCTCTCAGCCACCCCAAATAAACATCCAGTCTAAGTAAAAACAGGGTACTGGCTGTGCAGACCAGCTTCAAGGCAGGTCCTCCACTTCTGCCTTCCTGTTCCATTGCCAACCGTCCCAGAATACCTGCTCAGAATAGCATGTTTTAGAGGAGAACACTGTTTACTGAAAGATCTTCTGCAAGGGTATTAGAATCATAGGAAGGTTCTCAGAAGTGAGTTTCCAGTAAAACATCACCAGATGATATTTAATGTTTTAACTTTCTAAGTTGTTTCCATAGGAACAATTGGGAAGCCACAGATACTGGACCCTGAAAAGCAGGGTACAGAGAAGAATTGTAAAAGTTTACAAGGAAAGGTTAGGATATCAGAGATCTAAGAAAATCTAGGGAACTGTGTACATTAGCTGTATGGACAGTTAATCCAAGAGCCGTGGTCCTTTTCATTAGTGAGATTCAAACAAATTGAGAGGTGTTTTTGTTTTGTTGTAACTAAAAGATATTTGAAATTTGCTGATTTCTCTGTCTCCTTTCCATGTTCCTTGAACTCATGAAGGCGTATAATTCTAGGACACTGTGATTGTCTTTTCCCCCATTCTCCCCACGTCGCTGGCATCTGTCTTAGAAACGGCCACCCAGGTCCACACGTGATGTAACCTGGAGTTTTTGTTTTCCGATTATGAAGGCGTATAATTCTAGGACACTGTGATTGTCTTTTCCCCCATTCTCCCCACGTCGCTGGCATCTGTCTTAGAAACGGCCACCCAGGTCCACACGTGATGTAACCTGGAGTTTTTGTTTTCCGAGTGTTCACCGTCACCATGGATTTGTTTGGGGAGGGCTGTACCTTCCCAGTTCTCCACGACTAACTGTTTTCCTGTGTTTCCAGGGAAGAAGAGCCCAGACCTAGGGGAGTATGATCCCCTCACACAGGCTGACAGTGACGAGAGTGAAGACGAGCTGGTGCTTAACTTGCAACAGAAGAACGGAGGGGTCAAGAACGGGAAGAGTCCTCTGGGAGAAGCCCCA
Organism: Trichechus manatus latirostris; assembly: GCF_000243295.1. Taxonomy (NCBI): domain Eukaryota; kingdom Metazoa; phylum Chordata; class Mammalia; order Sirenia; family Trichechidae; genus Trichechus; species Trichechus manatus. The sequence goes on from NW_004444120.1 coordinate 1,862,694, forward strand.
GAGCCCGACTCCGATGCAGAGGTTGCAGGGGCTGCAAAGCCACATCTTTCAGAAGTCACCACAGAGGGGTACCCCTCGGAGCCCCTCAGGGACCTGGAGCAGAAGGCCAACTCTTCCATCGTGTCTTATGTGCGCACATCTGTCTTTCTGCTAACTCTGGTGATCTCAATGATCCTGGTGCTCGTATGTGCTTTCCTGATCCCGTGTCCCCCTAGAGATCTGCACAGCACTTGGAGCCGCCACTTGGGCCCCCAGGGAGGTGAGTGAGTGGTAGGATTTCCAGCCCTACTTCCGTAAAACTTCACGGTATATCTGATTACTTTGAAATTCCATTGCAAGTCTTAAAAAATTAATGTGTGCCATTGAGCATTTTCCTCTCTGTGTTTGGAGATGGTTAGGAGGGTCAAATTTGAAATCAAACAAAAGAATGGAACGATACGTATCGAACACTGGGGAACACTGTTCTATTGTGTCTCTGTTGGCGGTGGACGCAGAGAGGACAGAGCCGTGGTTTGCTGGTTTCCTGTTGTGGCGCCAGTACTGTATCAGGGACGTGCAAAGCCGTAGGAAGGGGTATTTACAGAGAGAAGTAGGGCCCACGGCCGGCCAGACCAGGGGCTAGTGCTCTGGTAGGACCCTCAGGCATTCGTGGGTTATAGAAACGTGACCTTTTACATGAAATTATTTTAAAATAATGACATTTAATGTTTTAAATGAGCATTATTTTAAAATAATTTCATGTAAAAGAGGACTGCTGTCTTTTCTTTCTTGCTACTAGTAGATAGGGTGGTTGTGCCCAAGTAATTCCGGCTGTTTTGTCTCATCATGGAGCAGATTACTTTAAATCAGCTTGCTGTGGCTCAAGGATGGGGATTGCATCTAAACTGTCAGTGCTGAGTATTCCTGCCGCTTGTAAACCGGATTAGGCTGTTCCCAGGCTCGTTGCATCATCTTGATTTAGGAATATTTTGTCTCTGATACTTTTCTGATCCCAGTTGAATTTGCTTCTGATGAGTTCCATGTTCTTGTCTTTAGTTTCTCGTAAGGCAAAACTGAGTAGGTTTGATTTATGATATGTTCCTGCCAAGTAGAGTTGCTGCCTCTCCCTTCCTTTCTTTTTTGATTTTTCTAAATAAGCACATGTAGTGTTTATGTACCACATGAAGACTAGTAACAAATTGTCAGTGTGTCCACCACCCAGCTTAAGAAAGAGAACGTTATAAAGACCTTTCAGGTTCCTGTGTGTCCCTGCTGACCATACCTCCTCTGCCCACCAAAGGTATACACAGTCCTGACTCTTGTGCTGATTATCCCTTTACTCTTCTCTAAAGTTTAACCACGTAGGCATGCGTCCCCAAATATGTTCTTTCATTTTGTCTGGTTTGGGATTTTATATAAATGTAATCATGTAGTCTTCTGTGACTTGCTGTTTGTTCAAAATTATTTTTTAAATATTTTTGAGATTCATCCATGTTGATGCATCATAACTGGAGTTCCCTCATTTTCACTACCATCTAATATTTCAGGGTTTGTGTATTCCATGATTTATTTATCCATTTTACCGTTGGTGAACATTTAGGTGGCTTCCTGCTTTTTTAAAAAATTTAAAATAAGTAATGCCGCTGAGAACATTCTTGTACGTGTTTCCTGATGCGATGTGTAAGAATTCTCTAGGGTATAAACCTAGGAGTGAAATTGCTGGGTCATAGGATGTGTGCCTCTTTAATCTTGCTAGTTTATGTGAAATTATTTTCCAGAGTTGTTGTACCAGTTTACACTTCCACTAGCAGTGTGTGAATTCTCTCCAGATTTGGCAGGCTGCTCTGACTCCGTGCTGCCGAGGGTGCTGGGGGGCAGTGGGGGTGCAGGACACTACCTCATTACTGCCAGGTGGGAATGAAGACCAGGCTCCCCACTGGCCTCCACTGGCATCACCCCTGCGAGGAGGGAAAAAGAAAAAAAAACAAACCCATTGCCGTCGAGTCGATTCCAACTCATAGCAGCCCTATAGGACAGAGTAAAACTGCTCCATAGAGTTTCCAAGGAACACCTGGTGGATTCAAACTGCTGACCTTTTGGTTAGCAGCCGTAGCACTTAACCACTGTGCCACCAGGGTTTCTGGGGAGGGGAAGGGCTGCCTTATTACCTCTGGGTGGGGGTAGAAGTGTAGGCTTCCCTTGTGTGTGGAGGGGCCTCAGTATTGTCAGGTGGCAAAAAAGTCCTCTGACACCACTCTAGGGCTGGGGGGCACCTTGTTACAGTTGGGCGAGAGTGGAGGTCTCGGCTTGCACTTGGCCTTTGCTGTGGGGGTGGGGGCGAGGCTGCAGTTTTTACCTGTGATGTTTAGTGGGAGTAGAGTGGTTATTATGTAAAACTTCTATCTTGCCAGGCTTCCCCTTCCCTGGTCCTTTGGCTACAGAGAGCCAGCTTTTCCTGGGACTTTAAAAATCAGAGCTTGTTGGCGTGTTGGGGTTTCCAGCTTCTCCAGCACCCTGTCTGGGATATATGAAGCAAAAAGACAGCCTAGGAGGCATATCGCCGTGCCGTTCCTCAGGTCCCAGAGTCCCTAGCTGGTCTGCCTTCTGCTGTCCATCTTTCAGCCTTATGTTTCTTTTATATATAAATATGTATGTGTGTGTGTGTGTTTAAATGTATGTGTGTGTGTATATATGTATGTGGATATTATACACACGCATATATATACAATAAATAAAGGGTTTTTTAGCTATACTTAGTGGAGACATTGGGAGAAGTGTCTAGGAACCGAAAGTCCGCCTGGTTTTATGGAGGTGCTGGCAGTACCATGCGTCCATTCCCTTTGTAACCTGGCAGCAGAGAGCTGATTTGTGGTAACTTGCTTTTTTGTGTGCCTATCAGGTGGGGACCTGTCTCCATTGGAATTGGCTGATGTGAATGGGGATGACCTGCGTGATGTACTTCTCTCCTTTGTTCCGTCAAGGAATGAGAGTGCAGTAGGTAAGAGACATGGCTTTTAGAAGCTACTATGTTATTATTGTTGTTTTTGCGTGCCGTTGAATCAATTCCGACTCATAGCAACCCTACAGGACAGAGTAGAACTGCCCCATAGTGTTTCCTAGGCTGCAGTTTTTACGGGAGCACGTTGCCAGGTCTTTTCTCCCACAGAGCAGCTGGTGGGTTCCAACCATCAACCTTTTGGCTAGTGGCTGAGCTATTTGACGGTTGTACCACCAGGGTTCCTTAGAAGCCATTATAGGAGAAGCTTATTAATTGGATGCACTGTCAGCTAAGAGAAAGCATCAGAGTTGTCTCCCGAGGGGCGCTGTGGAAGAGGGTCTGCAGTGAATGGAAAGTCCCCATGATCTGTCACACATGATGACTGTTACCAGGAAGTTCTGGCCCATCAGTAAAGCTAATTGCACAGAACCATAGGGAGTTAGAGCTGGGAGGAGCTCTTGGCGGTCACCCAGTTCAGTGAAGAAACCGAGACGCAGAGAGGTGCTGACTTGCCTGCACCCCAGACGTGAACAAGCATTAGTTCTTAGGTTTCCTGAGTTTTCTTCAGTTTTCTGCTGACTCTGAACTAATAAACGCTGACTCTATCTTACCTTCCTACCCCCTGGGAGAAAACTTTTGTTCACATACTTACATATCTTCACACACATCACACAAACGTCTTGGCTGGATGTCTTCTGTCTTCTGTTCACCCCTCCAGATCTGCTCTCCCCTGCTCTCTGCTTTGGGAGGCTGACCTTATGGATGATATCAACAGGTTGCCTTGCCTAGTGGCTTCCAGCTGGGTTCGGCCAGTGGGGAACACCAGCAAGGAATTAGAGGGAGGGAAGAGAGTGAGGAGAAGGGTCACCTCGGGATGGCTACAGCCCTGACCACAGCCCACAGCTCCTCTTAGGTGGTCCTCTCACATGACTTTCTTTTCTTGGATTCCTGTAATTGCTTCCTCCCCTCGTCTCTTTGGACCAAAGAGTGGCAACAGTTCTGAGGGACTGTACTATCTTTTGTGGTTTCCCTGTACCCTGCCCACATCTTTGTAAATAGTCTCTTTGTTAAACCCTTCCACAGCTTATTCTAGTTGAGTGTGCCGTCTCCTGGAACCTGACTGTAATACATGTCAACTGCACACACACACACACACAAAAAGGGTTCCATTTTCAGCATAGGTGCACAGGGGCTTTTGGTTTATCCTGTAGCTGCCATTAAAGTCGATTAGAACTGCCGTCTGAAAACTGATACAGGAACCCTAAAGATGCCCTGTTGTTGTTAGCTGCTGTCAGGTGGGCCCCTAACTCACGGCGACCCCATGTTTACAGAGTAGAACTGCTCCGTAGGGTCTTCTTGGCTGTAATTTTTACGGAAGCCGTTTGCCAGGCCGTTCTTCTGCGGAGCTGCTGGGTGAGTTCCAATGTCAACCTTCAGTTTAGCAGCTGATTGCAAACCACTTCTGCCACCCTGGCTCCTAAGGATGCTCTAGTAACTACCTTTTCATCCTTCAGGCCCCAGGACTAACAGCTGGGTGTGTTCTAGAGAATTCTAAATTGTGTGCCTCTCTAATGCTATTAGAAATGATCAGGCTTATGTGATATGTAGAAGCAGTCTGTGACAGATCTGGAAATTGATTTTTATATGGTTGAACCCTGATTCCATTTTTTCCTGCCTGTAACTCATTAGCCTTTGAAATAAAAGTTTCCCTCATTTCCTTTTCCATTTAGAGATGTTTTTAGTCATTTTCGTATGTCACGGGACTCATAATGGCAGAGACATAGGTTTGGACACAATATGGACCAGCTGATTTGGCCACAGATTTTAAAATAATAATATGTTGTTCTCGTTGTTAGGTGCCTTCGAGTCGGTTCTCACTCATAGTGACCCTACGTACAACAGAAAGAAACACTGCCCGGTCCTGCGCCATCCTCACAATGCTATGCTTGAGCCCATTGTTGCAGCCACTGTGTCAGTCCATCTCATTGAGTGTCTTCCTCTTTTTCTCTGACCCTCTAGTTTACCAAGCATGATGTCCTTCTCCAGGGACTGATCCTTCCTGATAACATATAATTCTTCCTATGTGTTATGCACTGTTGTAAGTACATAACATATATGAACAAATTTGTCCCTCAGCAGAATCCTGTGAGGTAGACTAATATTATTCCCCTTTCACAGATGAGAAAACTGAGACACGAAGAGGTGAAGGAACGTGCCCAAAGTCTCACAACTGGTAAATGTAGAGCTAGGATGTAAACCCAGAGAGCCTGACTCTGAAATTCCTGTTCTTAACCCTTACGCCAAACTGATATGCGCATAACCCCAGCCAGCAGGTTCACAGATCTGTGCCTCAGAGCATGAGAGAGATGGAGGGTTTTGTTTGTGATTTGTCCATCAATTTATTCAACAACTATGTACTGAATGCCCACTGTGTGGCAGGCACTGTACTACGTGCTAGTTACATAGAGCTAAACGAGATGAGCGTGGTCCCTGTCTCTGGGAGTCGCAGTGTAGTGGGGAAGGGATATCCTGTCACCACCCTGAAAAAATTATTCAGAGAAGTGATGTGGAGTCAGTAGGGTCCTCAAGTAGGAAGAACAGCACAGTATATTTCTCACAGCATCCTTGGAAAATCTGGAAGTTAACATTTATTACTACAGTTTATCAATGCTTGGCAACAAGGTCTCAAACAGTGAGCCACAGTTTGTCACTTGTTTTTAGCTTGTATATTTAATTAGTAATACTGAGGAACAGGTAGCATGGAGTGTTACAACGTAACATTTGTTTGTCTGTATTAGTTGTTGACAGAAGTGGAAAGTGTGTGAGATGGGCCAGTATCCCTATATGAAAGTGAATGTAAAACTGGAAAGAGAAAGTTATTCTTCTGATAGTCTAAGTGACATAAAGGATTATTTGTTAAGTAGGTGAGTTACTCTAGTCATTAACTAGCTATGCTTGGGCCTAGGTATTAAGTTTACCCAAGTATTCTTTCCTAACTGGGACCATATCAACTGATTGCATGAACTCTAGACTAGGAGGATCTGCTGATCTTTGCTACATGTAATCTTCAGGTTTATTTCAATTCTTTTTTAATTCCTGCTCTCAGGGAGCATTTACTAGGAATGATTAGAATTCTGGTGTTTTGCTCCTTGTTCTACACATATTCTAGAGCAGTCTCACTTTTTCTGAGTATACTTTTCCCTCCTGATTTTTTTGTTTCCAACAACTACTTTTCCATATTCTTTATTTTGCTCTTGTCTTTTATTCAGCAAGCAATTGGTTGTTATGTGCCAGGCACTTTGCAAGGTATTGAGGATATAGTAATTAATGAGACAGTCTTTATCCTCAAGGATATCACTATTTAGTGGGGCCGAGGTGACAGACATATAAACAAATGTGTTGTGCACAGCAGCGGTGTATACCAGGCAGCATGAAGACGGTCCGCAGCATCTTGCCTTACCTGAGACGTGTTGAGCAGATCTGATGGGCACTCTTTTCAGACCTTGTGGTCAGAAGTACGGAAGGGTGACTGCCTTAGCACCATTTGTTTTTGGTTTTCTGGCCTCCTGTCCTCTCTACCTCTTTTTTTCTCTGCCTTCTTTGCTTTCTTGTCTCTCCTCTGTGCCCTTAGGTGTCTCCAGGCCAACGGCTGTTCTTATGTGCCTGTCGGGGATGAATGGCAGCACACTCTGGTCCAGTCCCCTCCCAGAGGAGGCCCGGGATATTACATGTTTGGATCTGATGCCAGGAAGCTTGGCTGCAACCATCTGCCTTGTGACAGGGACCCATAAGATGCTCAACGCATTCAATGCAACATCAGGTAAAGATCATTTGCCAGGAAAGATCTCTGTTCCAGTGAGCTATAATCTTAGATTAGATTCATCCAGTGAGGAAGGGCCTTCTCCACCCTTGCATGGTAGAAAGTCTGATTTACCTTCGGAAGGTAGATAATGGAAATAGGAGAAAGGGTTTTGATAGATTGAGTAAATAGATCTGCGATTCAGCCTATTTGGAGATGGGATGGGGCTCAGCTGAGTTATCCAAACAGAAACTACCCTGCGGCCTTTGGCTTATAATCTCCCAGATGTTCTTTCTACAAAGACAGCTGAGCTTTGTCTTCAGACTTGTGTAGGTGGAGTCCACAGGTAACTTGGACATAACTACGTAAAAAATATGTCAGTGAAGAAACCAAGGTTTGTCGAGGCATGCTGATTTGGCTTTGTATCTTCTTGCTACCTTCAGACATACATGCCAAAAGGAATGCAAAAGGATTAAATATAATGAAGGCTTCTTAGAGAATCATAAGTATACTGCCAACATGCTTGTTAAAAAAACCAGTTAGCACCTTGGACCACGGGCTCCAGGGAAGCTGAATAAATAATAACTTCCTAGTTTTTGAAGTAGGACTTCAGTAGTGGGATGCTTCTGAGTGAAAAAATTTTGAATGTGAGTTAACTCTAGAACTGAAGTCATCTTGAAAAGTTCTTGTGGCTTCTCTGATGCTTACTTATGTAAACGTATGGTAGAAGGACTGAGAATTGGTCTTCTGGTTGGCTGCCCTTGATTGGTTCCTTAGTAGTTGTAATAATCTCTAACAGATCAATTCCCCTGACTTAGGCAAATTAGCTATTCTTTCTTTGAGAGACTTTAGCACCTTTATCTTATCTAAACAAAAAATCTAGATGTGAAGATTTTAGCTCACACCCTGTCTTAGTTATCTAGTGCTGCTATAACAGAAATACCACAAGTGGATGGCTTGAACAAAGCGAAATTTATTCTCTCACAGTTTAGGAGGCTAGAAGTCTGAATTCAGGGCACCAGCTCTAGGGGAAGGCTTTCTCTCTCTGTCGACTCTCGGGGAAGGTCCTTGTCTCCTTTCAACATCTTCCTTGGAGATCTCCATGTGTCTTGGCATCAGTCTTCCCCTAGGTCTAGGAGGTTCTAAGCACAGGGACCCTGGGTCCAAAGGATGCACTCTGCTCCTGGCTCTTCTTTCTTGGTGATAGTGAGGTCCTTCCACTCTCTACCTGCTTCTCTCTCCTTTTATCTCTTGTAAGATAAAAGATGTGACTTCAGTGTGTGACCTAAGTAAAGGTATGTCTTGAGTTGCACCCTCTTGTAAGGCTGTGACTCAAAATCTGCCCCACACTGATCCTACCTCATTAACATATAGAGATTAGGATTTACAACACATCACAAAATGGAGGATAATTAGATCACAAAATGGAGGGCAACCACACAATACTGGGAATCATGGCCAAGCCAAGTTAACACATATTTTTGGGAGACACAGTTAAATCCGTGACATGCCCCTGCTCCCTTCTTCTCCAGTAAGATAAAATTAAAGGAAAAAAGTAAGTAGGAGGTACTGTCTGTTGTTCAGCCCATTGAGTTTCTCTTTCTTGGGCTGAGAATGTTGCATCTGCCCTTTCCAGAGCCAGAGAGTGGTAACTGTGATCAGCCTGTTTGTCCTTCCCTAGGGAAAGCCATTTGGACTTTAAACCCAAAGTTTTTGTCCAATGGTACCTTGGCTGCCCCAGTCGTGGTGCTTCCAGACCTGGATGAAGATGGCATTAGAGATCTTGTGGTTCTGGCCATTGGGGAATTGCAGGTATGATCTTCACTAACTGATTTTTGCTTCTTAGGGAATGTTTCAATTTTAGTTATCTCAGTTCCCAGTGTTACTATTATAAATGCTGCTTGAAACTTTCTTTTTACTAGGGCTTAGTTTTAAATAAATTCTCTTTGTAAGATTCAGTGAAGAAATTATCGTGATGAGCCATTTCTCCTGGCAGTCACATTATGTTTCCATTAACTGTGGTACCCATTAGCTTTGGAACCAGATAGGTCTGTGTTTGAACTTTGTCTCTGCCACTTTGTAGCTTTGAGGACTTAGCAAGCCATGTAACTTATCCAGTTCTGCTTTCTTTGTATGTAAAATGGGAATGTTAGTATCTACTTGCAGGATTGTTATGAAAATTAGAGCTAACATATTTAAAGTGCTTAGAATAGTACCTATTTTTTTACTATGTAAATGTATTGTTCATTTTATTATATTATAGATATTTAAATCCTATTTCAACCATAAAATAAACTTTATATAAGGGTAGACTTATAGACAGTTCATAAAATATTTATAGAAAAAAATCTAAGTCAAATAAGTAATAACAACAATGACCAAAGAAAGGAGAGCTGTAATACATGCTGTGACAATACAAACTTTGTTTCCAGCGTACTGGAATAAGTTATTCTGCGCACAGATAATAGTAGTCTTTCTCCCAAATCACAGGAAAGAATAAATTAATGAACAGAATTATTTTAATTTTAATTTTTTATTCAATAAGCTTTTCTCAGAGCTTTTGTCAAAGCTTTTCTAAGACTTTTTCTCAGACCTTCCTCATGCTAGTTGGCCAGGAAATGCTTGTGGATAAAAGAATCAAACAAATGGCAAAGAATATTCATGGAAAAATGTGGATGCAGATAATTCTGTCTTATGTGATAGCTTATTTTAATTTTAATAGACCCCGTGTTTGCTGTTGTGATTTTTGTATTCCATATATGGAGTAGAGTTATAAATTCTGCAAGTAAAGTATTTAGAATATAATTAAATCTGTTGCTATGTTATGGTTTTCTGCCAAGAGTACCATAAATTCAAAGCCTTCCACTAGGGAATACCTTAGGTTTCTGCTGTAAGGTGAGAAGAAAAAAGGTAATGAGCTCAATTTCTGAAGCCTGCTCAGTTTTAAGGGTACTTTCTGTTCGTTTTCTTCAACTAGTCAGTTGGTCTCAGTGAACCTGAACCAAAACTTCAGGAGTTACTCATATAATCATTTTTTCCCAGCCACTGTGAATAAAGAGATGGGGGTGAGGGAGTGGTGGTGGTGGCAGGATTTCGCTTATGACCTCCAGCAGCGAGTGAGTCTCTGAAGGTCCCAAAAGGAAAAGTATGGGGAGTTCTTCTTAATGGAATTATGGTCAGCAGAGGCAAAGTGAGGAATTGAAAAATTTTGTATATCCTGAACAAGTTTAAAAATCTTGGTATTAATGCCCCAACTGGCTTCTTAGTAGCCAGGAGGGTTGACAGGATAGCAGTTCAGGCCTTTGGGGATCCTCCATAATAAGGAGGACTCGGTTAGAAAATTGGCTTTTTGTCCACTCCTTCTCTGTGTGTTTTTTTTTTTTTTTTGTCCCTACCCAGTGTATTGCCCAGCTTGTCTTTCAGACTTAGTAGTATCCAGATATGGAATAGTCTCCATTCTGCCTGAAAAGTGATAGTACTAGAAAAATCTTGGAGAGGTGATGGGTTTAGAGCAGTAGCTTCATCTTTATGCTGACCTTTTTTGACCTCTATACCAGCAACAAAGAACCTGAGGAACCTGTTTAAGTTACAGTGTGGAAGTTCCTCTCTTTCCAAGGAAACATGTTAGGTCTGTGACTTGGACTGATTGCATTCTTAGAGCTGGGTTTAGAGTGGGTGGGATTGCAAGAACTGAGCTGGTTTAGAACATTAGTGGGAAGGGACTTTAACAGCCGTGTGGTTAAACCTGGCACACCATGCTGTAATCTCTGATACAGCATTCCAGACACATTGACACCTATACTCTCCTTGAGCACTCAGGCTGAGGGGAATATCACTAATTTGTGAGATAGTCCATTTCATTTTTGGACAACTCTAGAAACTCTCATGTTGACGAGAAATCTGCTTCCTTGTAGCTTCCGTTCATTGTTCTGGCTTTAGTCCCGTGGGGCTACATGATGAGTCCAGTCCCTTTTCTACAAGAATCCCCTGTAGCCATTGCCTGTCCTCTAAGCCTGCTACTCTCAAGGTTAAATACCCCCTATTTCTTACACTGTTCGTCATGCAACATGAGGTTCATACTCCTCTCTGTCTTGTTTGTGTTTTTTTTTTTACTTTGCACTTCACTTTGTCTTCCTTTCACTTAAATTGTGGCACCCAGATCTGAAAACGGTGTTCTGTTTGCAGGATAACCAGTTATATCAACAATAATGAAATTACTGCCTCTTTTGGTATAGATTCTGTATTTCTGTTTATGCAGCTGAAGATTGCAGTAGCCTTTCTAGATTCACTTTTTGTTTATGATCAGTTAAGCTGCCAACATCTTTTTGTTTTTTTTACATAAATGGTCCCTATTCTGAGGTCCAAGGTATTTTAAATGTAAATGGAAGGACTTTATATTTTTCTGTTAAATTTTATGTTGTGAATTTTGACCCATCTTCCAGCCTAAGGCCTTTTTGTCTTTTGAGTTTATCATACAGCATCTTAATTATCCCTCTCAGTTTTGTGATAAGCTTGAATTCTAGTCATCTGCGCCATTGATAAAAATATTTTATAGGATTGGGGCAATAGGAGAGTGCTATGACATTCCACTAAAAACCTTTCTCTGGGTTGGCATTGACTCTGTAAGCATGTATCTCTGGGTATATCACAAACCACATTTTTATATCTTGTCCATAAGAAAAATCATGATAAACTTTGTCAAAAGCTTCACTGAAGTCAAGATATCGATACAATCCGTATATTTCCCAACTAGTGACTCTGTAGGAGCCCTGGTGGTGCAGTGGTTAAAGCACTCGGCTGCTAACCAAAAGGTCAGTGTTCAAACCCATCAGCCACTCTGAGGGAGAAAGATACAGCGTTCTGCTTCCATAAAGATTACAGCCTTGGAAACCCAATGGGGCAGTTCTGCTCTGTTCTGCAGGGTCCCTCTGAGTTGGAATTGACTCGATGGCAACAGGTTTTGTTTTTTTTTTTGGTGACTCTATGTCCAAAAGAAAATCCTGTAGAGCAGGTATCAGCAAACTATGGCCTGCAGGCCAAATCCAGCCCACTGCTTGTTTTTGTAAATAAAGTTTTATTGGAACACAGCCATGTCCATTCATGTGTGTATTGTCTATGGCTGCTTTCATGGTACAGTGGCAGACTAGTTCTGGCAGAGCCTAAAATGTTTTCATCTCACCCCTCACAGAAAAAGTTTGCCAACCCCTGCTTGAGATAAGATTCATAGTGGCTGGACCAGACAGCTAATATTACGGGAGAGCACTGCCTAGATTTATTCTAGTTGGGACCAAATATTACTGGATGTTTCTGAGCATAGGATTATGGACCTGGGGATCAGCTAGCCCTCTTTAGCTAGATTAGATTAGAATTTTGTACTTCAGGACACTGTTCAGTCAGCAACAGTTGTGCTTCAGAGAAAGTACCTGAGCTACCATAAAGTTGTCCTCAGCACGTTATCTAATAAGAGAATGGGACATTGACCTCCCTGTCTGTCTTCCTGGGAGATACAGAGAGGCAGCTTTGGCTTTGTGTTATTCCAGTCTGGGGAGTATTTCTGAGCCCTTTGCTGTGATGAGGTGGCAGGGACTATCTGGAGAAGCTGTTTGATCAGGAAATGATAGGGCTTCTATTGACTTGACCTCCTTCTTTCACTTCTTCAGCCAGATCTGTGCTTTCTGCTGGTGTCTGGCCGGACAGGGAGTCCAGTGGGCCGACCTGTGAAGTACAACATCGTGGGAGTGGGGAATCTGATTGGTCCTCAGGTTTACATCACCACAAATGGGGCTGTCTACATCCTGTTTGGCTTTGGTAAGAAGCAAGGCTAGTTTTTGCTACTGCTCTTCACTGGTGTGTCTGCTAGGTCTCCCTTGTGAGACAGGGTGAAAGCTCAGGAACTGCTGACACCAGTCCTTTCGTCATCTCCTATTGCAGGGGCTTCTCATTCTCCCCACCTATTGCAGATTATTAACTCTGCTTTCCCTTGATCCCTTCTCCAAGGAGAAGAATCTTTGTTCAGCATCTGGTAACCACTTCCCCACTCATTCCATGTTGGACCCGTCCGAGTGGACTCTGTCAGACCCAACTGATCAGGCACACGTTTCCTGCTCAGATCCTCACCGTGGGATGGTTCTATTAAGTTCACCTTCTCAGTCTTGGTTTTTGTTGTGGTGCTAGGCAATATCCAGGCTGTTGCCCTGCGGGACATTTTTGTTCAGGCCCAAAATCGAGACAGCTCACCACCTTCTCTGCAGCTTGAAGAGCCAGAATGGGAGAAGCGAAGATCCATCAACCTGTCTGAGCTCATTGACATTTACAGGTAGGGCAGACGTCTGTCCTTAGTTGCAGTGAGATCGTGGAGTCTCTAAGTTTGGTTGGGCTGGTGAATATGTGGGCAGAGGTTTGAGGGGAAAGCAGTGCCAGCCTTACATACCATCTTCTGGGCTGGTTAACGTGAGTGAGAAGTTTTCTTCTCTTGGTAGCATAATGTGTTGATATTTACGTGTGGTGACCACGCTGTGTGATCACTTCACAGAAAGGTTGCAAAGGAGGGATTTTTTTTTAGGCTTCCAAGTGAATGGGGGAGAATGTGGCTGGGAAACCTTGAGATAGATTTATTTAGCTGTTTGTAAAGCTGTGCTGAAGTGTCTGCCCTAATCTTTTCTTGTATTTTTCCCTTAGTTAAGGCATCATTTTGGCAGAAGTAAGGGTAGCAACCATGAATCTTATTTTTCATTCTTATTTATTTCTTAGCTAAAACCATGTACTTTGTTATATACAGTAGACTTTATCCATTTAAACCCAGGCCTAGGCAATAATTGTCTGTTCTTTTCTACCAGAAGTTTCAAGTCATTTTCTAGCATTTTCTTAGCAATATCATGTTTCTGTGAATTTGACAGCTATTGAATAGAATGATCCTAGTTGTACAGAGAAAGAAATAATTTGATGAAGTGTAACCACAAGTGGCTGTCCAAGCTTAATGATCGTTTCCAGCCTTCTGTGTTGTGCTTGTGGCTTAGATCTCCATCTGCCTCCCCTGCTTTATCCTTGGCTCTGTTATTTTTCCCAGAGTATCCAGCGGGAGAACTGTGGCACCATAGCACTTCTCCTGCTGTTCCTTTTGAACTTGCATGAGATTAGCTAGGGATCCTTGGTTTCTAAGAGTTGCAAAAGTGAGGTTCAACTGAAAGGACAGAATTCCCCCACTTGATAAGATAATGATGGGAAATACATACAAGAATGTATACAAACATATGCACGCTGACAGAAAAAGCCAAAATAAATAGATCAGAATCCCATCCAAGTCAGAGACTAACTGTTGGGGTCTTGTTTGATTCAGTGATGGCGTTGAGCTACTCCAGATGGTGAAGGCACCAGATTCCAACTGCAGCGACCTCCTGATTACAACCAGACGAGGCCTTGTCCTGCTTCGAGGGCAAGATCTTACACCTTACTGGACGTTGAGCCTTCAAGGCCTGCGCAGGTTGGCAGTGTGCTCCTTCTCATGTCTGCTGTCTGTTCTACTTCCCATGTTTCAAAACTCTTTAGAACAATTGTTTGGTATCTGGGGCTGATACAGGAGAAGGAGGGGGAAGAGTTCCTTGTTTTTAATTTTCTTATTGATTGCTTACTTTGTCTTCATTTGCAGCCAGCCTACTCCTGGGTATTTTACTGATGATCAGACCTTAGACTTCTTTCTGCAAATTCAGGATGGAGTTGGGATGAAAAAGGTAAAACTTTGGGGCTCAAGTCAATCAGAGCATATGTAAAGTGAACACTTTGTATCCAGCCCTTCACCAGGCATTCGGAGGAATAAAAAGTACCTAAAACATGATCCTTTCCTTCAGAGAACGCAATGTCTAGCTGGATGGGTAAAATGAAAACTTATAAGAAAAATGAAAGCACAATGCAGTGCTAAATAATACTCTGTTGGAAGCTTTTCTAGGCTAACCTCCTTAGGCAGGAGTTCCTTTTTTGAGATCAGTAACTTACAGTTAGGCCTTCTAAAATCTCTTGGTGGAGAAAGGCAGGTATAAATAAATGAAATACTTCAGGCACATATATTGCCTAGTATTTCAGAGAAGACAGAATATCTGTGGTAGCTCTAGTCATTGTGGAAGACTTTATAAAGGTGGGAAATGCGAGCAGAACCTTTAAAGATGAGTTGTATTTATAGGAGGAAGCGGTGGAAGGAAAGGCATACCAGGCAAGGAACACCAGGACTGGAGACCCAGAGACAGAAATCGTGTGGCATTTCCAAGCAGAGTGAATAATTTTCATTGGCATTCCTAGGAGGATTAAATGAGAGGGTATATAGATCGGTTAAGATTAAGAACTGAGATGCTAGGGTTTCAGACCTGGGTTGTAATCCTGGCTCTACTACTCACTGGTGTCCTTGAGCAAATTACTTAATCTCTCCAAGCCTCAGTTTTGGCATCTATAAAAGATGGGTAATAATATTGCCTGTCTTCATAAGGCTGTTGTGACAGTTAAATGAAATAATGTATGTGTATGACAGGATATAATTTTTTCATGTGGTATTACTAGGCTTCAGGCTCCCCAAGACTGCTAGAGGGAATCTTGAATTGCTGGTCTGGTTTTCCCTCTCTGCTCTTTCAGAAGAGTTTGTCTCTGCCACGTTGAACCCAAGGCCTTTTGTAAGCAGAGTCTGAGCCTCCATTTTCTTGTCTGTGAAATGAGAGGTGGACTAGATGATTTCCCATGGCCCCTTCCCACTGTAGAATTCTACAGTTCTTTAAATTCTATTAAATGGGAAAAAGAGCTGCAGAAGTTTGCTCCTGGTCCCTAGCCATTATGTAATGATCTCTGAGCACCCAGTTGGCTTACATCTAAGACGTTCAGCCTGTTAATCTATACGTTATTTTAATATCTGTGCGTGTTTGTCTCTGTTTTGTTTTGTTTTGTTGCGTGCTTGTGTTCTTGGCCTGCTACTTTTCTAAGGACTGACTATGCCCACTCTCTTTGTCTTCTCTTTTGCAGATGATGGTGGTGGATGGTTACTCTGGCTCTGTTACTTGGAGCTACAGCATTCCATGTCGCATGAAAGAAACACCAACCACCTCGGCAGTCACTTCAGACCAGAAGTCTGTCTTCCTCTTTTGGGCTGAAGGGCTGTCAACTGCACCTCCCAAGGCTGTGAGTGAGCCTGGGAAGGGCCCTTTCTCATTTTGTCAGATGACAGCCACTCTGCAGCCTGATCTGGGCTTGGGGATGTTATTTGACTAGCCATGCTTTCAAGTGGTTATGGGTAGAAGCAAAACAGCACTTGCATGGGAAAAGCAGATATCATGCTCCTCCTGAGCTATGCCTACAGACCTTTGCATTTCAGCCAAGCCACAGGAAAGCTAACAACAGGCCCTAACTACTGGCTACCCACAGTGGGAGGCTTAATAAAGAATCAAAAGTCCTCTCAAGATACTAGGTCCATATTTACAGTTGTTGAAGAGAGGAAATAATTATGGCTGGTCCATATTGGGCAGGGAAAGTTTCTTAGGAGGGGTAAGGCTGAGCTTTGAGGTACATTAACCGAGACTGCAGAAATGAGTTTGGGGATGGGCAGAGCAGTTGGGGAGGGACACTGAATAGGCTAAAGTGGAGAGTTCAACTGGGGAAATGATGGGAGAGAAGATCTGAAACACAGAATGAAGCAGATTTTAGAAAGTCTTAAATGCTATACTGAAGTATTTTAATGAAGTTGACGAGGCAAGGTGCCACCTTTTATAGGTGCCAGGGAGTTTTTAGTAATACCTACCCTGATTTAATTAAATTTAAAAAATACTGCCTCAGCACCTACTATGTGCCAGGCATTGTGTTCTCTGTAGGGACTTAAGGATAAGCTGGAAAAAGTCGTGGTCCTCTAGAAAAGACAGTTGATACACAGATGATGGAGGAAGCATGATGCAGGAAAAGTCCCGAAATTATCAGTCATGTGCTTTTGGACAAATTATTTAACTTTTCTGAGCCTCATGTTCTTTATCCATTATGTGAAAACATGAAGATATTCCCTCATTTTGAGGATCAGACTTATTTAAAATTTAGATTATAGTCCCAACTCTGACATGCCCTAACAGTGTGACCACGGGCAATTTACCTAACATTTTAACTTCCTGGTTTTCTCATATACTAAAATGAAGGGATGGGACTAGATGACTCTCAAATATAAACTTCTATAAAAAAAAGGCATGTGACAAATGCTGTAATAGAGGTACAAATAAGTTTACATGGAAGGAAAAAAGGAGAGAGAGATTAATTTTGCCTTGAATTATTAGGGGGCCCTTCATAAAATGTGACATTCAAGTTGTTACCTAAGGACAGGAAGTGTTTTCATGTGTGGAAATGGGGTATAGAGGATGGCTAGACTGTCTACAGGGGAAATAATAAGATTGGCAAAAGTTAGATAGAGCAGATTGAAGCATTGAGTGGGTGAGTAAATATAGAAGACTGGAAAAGGCAGATTTTGGTTAAGTGGTGTAAGACCTTGATTTTCATGCTAAGGAACTTGGACCCCATTCTATAGGCAATGAGGAAGGAGTTTGGCTATTTCCTTATCATGCTGTCTGAGCCAGAGATCTGTCCCCTCATATTTGGGATCCTAAAGTTGTGTGCATAACTCCCCTCTTCTGCTTTGTGGGCATGTGGTAGGAGTGAGGTTACAAGCTTCCTGCCTATGTTTTTCCTCACTTAGCAGACTTCTTTTTCTTCCCATGCTAAGAGTATGGAAGCAGTGGTGATACTCAGCCCTCAGGGATTCCGTTTCCTCTACTAGTAAAGACCCAAGATGGTCCTAGAGGAGGGGAGACACTTGAGGAGCTTAGGAGAGCAGCCATCCACTAACTGGTATAGCAGTATTTTAGAGCTTTAACAGCTATGCGGCTGTACACATGTGTACCTGCCACATAGCCTCCCTGCATGGAAGTCCTATCAATAAAGGTTGTCCACACGTGCATTTCTTTTGCTGCAGGGAGGTTGGAGAAGAACACTCAAGTCTTCGAGTTTTTGCTTTATAATTGATGATTTGCTTCTGCTTGGTCAAAGTTCTGTATATTTCAGGAACTACTAAGATTTCTTTAATTTTTAGCCTGATGCCTGCAGTTGGCTCTGAGGCCTAATGGAAGGAAGTGTCTTTGGCTCACTATGTTTTCAAAAATAGATTTTTTGGATAAAAAAACAAGATCCATCAATATGCTGTCTACAAGAGACACACCTTAGAAACAAAGATGTAAATTTTTTAAAAATCAAAGTATGGAAAAAAAATATATCAAGCAAACAGCTACCAAAAAAAAGCAGGAGTGGCAATACTAATCTCAGACAAAATAGACTTTAAAACAAAATCTACCATAAAAGACAAAGAAGGGCACTATATAATGATTAAAGGGACGATCCATGATGAAGACATAACCATAATAAACATCTACACACCCAATGACAGGGCTCCAAAATATGTAAAACAAACTCTAACAGCACTGAAAAGAGAAATTGACAGTTCCACAATAATAGTAGGAGACTTCAACACAGCACTCTCAGTAAAGGACAGAACATCTAGAAAGAAACTCAGCAAAAATGCAGAAGAGCTAAAGGGCACAATCAGCCAGCTTGACCTCATAGACATATATAGAACACTTCACCCAACAGCTGCAAACTACGCATTCTTTTCCAACGCACATGGAACATTCTCCAGAATAGACCACATCTTAGGCCACAGAGCAACCCTCAACAAAATCCAAAACATTGAGATAATATAAAGTATCTTCTCTGACCACAATGCCATCAAAGTAGAAATTAACAACAAGGAAGAGCAAGGAAAAAAAATCAATTACATGGAAACTGAATAACACCGTACTTAAAAACCACTGGGTAATAGAAGAAATCAGAGATGGGGTCAAAAAAACTGCTAGAATCAAACAAAAATGAAAACACATCATACCAAAACCTTTGGGACACAGCAAAGGCAGTCCTCAGAGATCAATTTTTAACAACAGATGCACACATCAAAAAAGAAGAAAGGGACAAAATCACAACATTAGCTTCACAACTAGAACAAATAGAGAACAGCAAAAAAAGCCCACAGCCACCAGAAGAAAGGAAATAATAAAGATCAGAGCAGAAATAAATGAAATAGAGAATAGAAGAACAACAGAAAGAATCAACAAAACCAAAAGTTAGTTCTTTGAAAGAATCAACAAAACCAACAAACCACTGGCCAGACTGACAAAAAAAAAAAAAAACAACAAAAAACAGGAGAGGATGCATATAACCCAAATAAGAAATGAAATGAGGGTCATTGCAACAGACCCAACTGAAATAAAAAGGATCATAACAGAGTATTATGAAAACTATACTCCAACAAATTTGAAAACCTAGAAGAAATGGACAAATTTCTAGAAACACACTACCTACCCAAACTAACACAAAATGATGTTGAAAATCTGAACAGACCCATAACGAAAGAAGAAATTGAAAAGGTAATAAAAAAAAACTTCCAACAAAAAAAAAGCCCTGGCCCAGACGGCTTCACTGGAGAATTCTACCAAACATTCAGAGAAGAGCTTACACCAGTACTACTCAAACTATTTCAGAACACAGAAAAGGAAGCAACACTTCTGAATTCATTCTATGAAGCCAGCATAACCGTGATACCAAAACTAGGCAAAGACACCACAAAAAAAGAAGATTACAGACCAATATCTCTCATGAATATAGATGCAAAAATTCTCAACAAAATTCTAGCCAATAGAATTCAGCATCATATCAAAAAAATAATACACCACGACCAAGTAGGATTCATACCAGGTATGCAAGGATGGTTCAACATTAGAAAATCAATCAAGGTAATCCACCACATAAATAAAAGGAAAGAAAAGAATCACATGATCATCTTAATCAATGGAGAAAAGGCATTCGACAAAGTCCAGCATGCATTCCTAATAAAAACTCTCAATAAAATAGGTATAGAAGGGTAATTTCTCAACATAATAAAGGGCATCCATGCAAACCAATGACCAACATCATTCTTAATGCAGAGAGGCTGAAAACATTCCCCTTGAGAACAGGAACAAGACAAGGATGCCCTTTATCTCCACTCCCATTTAACATTGTGCTGGAAGTCCTAGCTAGAGCAATAAGGCAAGAAAAAGAAATAAAGGGCATTCAAATTGGTAATGAAGAAGTTAAACTGTCCCTATTTGCGGATGATATGATACTATATGTAGAAAACTCAGAAGACTCCACGAGAAAACTACTGGAAATAATAGAAAGATTCAGCAGAGTAGCAGGATACAAGATAAACTTACCAAAATCAGTTGGATTCCTATACACCAATAAAGAGAACGATGAAAAGGAAATCAGGAAAACAATACCATTTATAAAGTCCTTAGAAAAATAAAATACTTAGGAATAAATCTAACCAGGAATGTAAAAGACCTACACAAATAAAACTACAAAACACTACTGCAAGAAACCAAAAGAGAGCTACATAA
Organism: Trichechus manatus latirostris; assembly: GCF_000243295.1. Lineage (NCBI taxonomy): Eukaryota > Metazoa > Chordata > Mammalia > Sirenia > Trichechidae > Trichechus > Trichechus manatus. Next base: position 1,882,963 of record NW_004444120.1, read on the forward strand.
ATGGAAAAACATACCATGCTCATGGATAGGTAGATTCAACATTGTGAAAATGACAATTCTTCCCAAAGCGATTTACAAACACAGTGCAATCCTGATCCACATACCAACAACATTCTTTAAAGAGATAGAAAAGCTAATCATTAACTTTATATGGAACGGGAAGAAGCCCCGGATAAGTAAAGCACTGTTGAAGTGGAAGAATTAAGTAGGAGGACTAGCCCTACCTGACCTCAGAACCTACTGTACAGCTACGGTAGTCAGAACAGCCTGGTACTGGTACAACGACAGATACATTGACCAATGGAACAGAATTGAGAACTCAGATGTAAATCCATACACCTACAGTCACCTGATCTTCAACAAGGGCCCAAAGTCCATCAGAAGGGGAAAAGACAGTCTTTTTAACAAATGATGCAGGCAAAACTGGATGTCCATCTGCAAAAAAATGAAACAGGACCCATACCTCACACTATACACAAAAACTAATTCAAAGTGGATGAAAGACCTAAATATAAAGCCAAAAACTATGAAGTTCATAGAAGAAGAAATAAGATCAACGTTAGAGGCCCTAATACACGGCGTTAACAGGATACAAACCATAACCAACAATACACAAACTGCAGAAGATAAGCTTGATAATGGGATCTTCTAAAAATTAAATACTTAGGCTCATCAAAAGACTTCACCAAAAGAGTAAAAAGAGAACCTACAGACTGGGAAGAAATTTTTGTTTATTAAAAATTCGACAAAGTTCTAATCTCTAAAATCTACAGGAAAATCTAACACCTCTACAACAAAAAGACAAATAATCCAATTAAAAAATCGACAAAGGAAATGAACAGATACTTCACCAAATAAGACATTCAAGCAGCTAACAGACACATGAGGAAATGCTCGCGATCACTAGCCATTAGAGAAATGCAAATTCAGAACCACAATGAGATATCATCTCACCCTGGCATTACTGGCACAAATAAAAAAAACTGGAAATAACAAATGTTGGAGAGGCTGTGGGGAGATTGGAACTCTTATGCACTGCTGGTGGGAATGCGAAATGGTACAACCATTTTGGAAAACAATATGGTGCTTCCTTAGAAAGCTAGAAATAGAAATACCATATGATCCAGCAATCCCACTCCTAGGAATCTATCCTAGACAAATAAGAGCCATCACATGAATAGACACATGCACACCCATGTTCATGGCAGCATTGTTCACATTAGCAAAAAGATGGAAACAACCTAGATGCCCATCAACAGATGAATGGATAAACAAACTATGGTACATACACACAATGGAGTATTACACAACAATAAAGAACAATGATGAATCTGTGAAGCATCTCATAACATGGATGAACCTGGAGGACATTATGCTGAGTGAAATAAGTCAATCACAAAGGGACAAATATTGCATGAGACCACTACTGTAAAAACTGATGAAAAGGTTTACACACAGAAAGAAACAATCTTTGATGGTTACGAGGTAGGGGAGGGGTGGGAATGAAAATACTAAATAGACAATAGATAAGTGATAACTTTGGTGAAGGGTAAGACAGTACACAATACTGGGAAGCCAGCACAACTTGTTCAAGGCAAGGTCATGGAAGCTCCATAGACACATCCAAACTCCCTGGGGGACCGAATTGCTGGGCTGAGGGCTGTGGTGACCGTGGTCTCGGGAAACCTCTAGCTCAACTGGCATAACATAGTTTATAAAGAAAATGTTCTGCATTCCACCTTGGTGGGTAGTGTCTGGGGTCTTAAAAGCCTGTGACCAGCCATCTAAGACACTCCACTGGTCTCACCCCTTCGGGAGCAAGAGAAAATGAAGAAAACAAGATACAAGGGAAAGATTAGTCCTAAGGACTAATGGACCACAACTACCACAGCCTCCACCAGACTGAGTCCAGTAAAACCAGATGGTGCCCAGCTACCACCATTGACTGCTGTGACCGGGATTCACGATAGAGGGTCCTGGACAGAGCTGGAAAAAAATGTAGAAGAAAATTCTAACTCACACAAAAAAGACCAGACTTACTGGCCTGACAGAGACTGGAGAAACCCTGAGAGTATGGCTCCCAGACACCTCTTCAGCTCAGTAATGAAATCACTACCGAGGTTCACCCTTCAGCCAAAGATTAGACAGGCCCATAAAATAAAACGAGACTAAAGGGGCACACCAGCCCAGGGGCAACGACTAGAAGGCAGGAGGGGACAGGAAAGCGGGCAATAGGGAATCCAAGGTCGAGAAAGGAGAGTGTTGACACGTCGTGGGGTTGTTAACCAGTGTTATAAAACAATATGTGTACTAACTGTTTAATGAGAAGCTAGTTCTGTAAATCTTCAGCTAAAGTACAATAAAAGAAAAAAAGATTTTTGTCTCTACAAGTTCCCCAGCCCCCCTGCCCCGCAAGAGATGAACCACTATTCCTTATTCCCTTAGGCAGAAGACTAGGGGTGGTGGAGGGGTGTCTCTACAACAAATTTCTCTTTTGGGGCACTCACATTTCCTTTATTTTTATGAGTGAAAATATTTTCTAGCTTAGACAGTGGTTCGAAGTAGTGCTCAGTCAGTGTTTTGAACTCTTTGCAATAATACGTCTCTTGTATATGGGAGTTTCTCTCAAACAAATCCTTGAAGTAGGGGTTAGGTTTTAGCATCTGGGAGGAATCAGTAATCACCACTTTCTTCTCTACCTTTTTTATCTGAAAAGCATCAGGTTTGGGAATGTAGAGTTACCTTTGCTCTTCCTTTTTGCTCTTCATCACAGGATAGCATCCTAGGAGCTGAGCCACCCAGCCTTCATCACCTTTACCTCCTGCATCCAGCGTTCCCCTCGATTCTTCTGGATCTAGCCAATGCCACAGACACAGTGACAGCTTCAGAAGGTAAGTCCCAGTGACAGGGAGTCTGTACACACAGACATGGGAAGCGTATGTGCTGGCTGTGTGTGAAGTACCATTGTCCCTCTAGGGAAGGATGTGAGCTTTCCAAAGACAGCAGGAGGTTTGTGCTGAGCCGTCTTCCCCGGGGCCCCTTGTGCCTCGGGGCATTGCAAGAGTGCTGTCTCTGGGTAGGAGCACCAAGCTTATGTATCTTCTGAGATGAAAGCCATTCCCATCCCCAGATGGTTCTAAGGCAATAATGGGAATTCAAGCAGCAGACATTTATTGAGCACCAACTACATGCCAGTCACTGCAGTAGGTGCTGGGAATCCAAATAAGACAAGTTTCTTGGCTCTTTAGTTGCTTTAAAATTTGGAATTTATGTTGAGAGATATGGTGAAGGAGGTAGAATATGTTTTGTCAGGGCACTGATTTAGGAGCATTGGAGACTGTCCTTTGAATAGTAAAAGTAATCATGCCCATTCCATAGAAATTGGAGCCAGCAGAAAAATCAAAGGAAAAAAGAAATACTACCTATAATCTGACCACTCATAACCACTGTTAAGGAAGTGCTCTTCTAGTTTATACATCTATCTAAATAATATTATAATGCAAAATTGGGATCACATACTGGAGCCCTGGTGGCACAGTGGTTAAGAGCTTGGCTGCTAACAAAAAAGGTTCGCAGTTTAAATCCACCAGCTGCTCCTTGGAAACCCTATGGGGCAGTTCTGCTCTGACCTATAGGGTCACTATGAGTCAGAATCAACTGGATGGTGATGGGTGTTTGATTTTTTATTGGGGACCCTTACTTCAGGAAACCAAAGCCCTGGGAACTCTTGCCGTTGCTACCTGCTAGTCTGTAATTGTTGTGGAGACTCCTTCTCGAGAGATTCCTTGCCTTACATGGCTTAAGGGAATCTGCTGTTCCTGTTGAGAGGGAAAAACCAGACTGGCCACATTTCTTTCTTTCCATATTCTCTTGCCACTCAAGGACTTGTTCTCCACTTAAACTCAATTGTGTGCTGTGAAGTTGAAGCTAGTGCTTGTGGAGTATTTGGATTCCCAGCACCTAGCTCAGTGCCTGGCATATAGTTGATGCTCCTAATTTGTGAGGATACACTGGGAAGAAAAGCTAATCTGGAACTTTTAGGTACACCTGGATGTGGTAGGGAGCTGGGAACATGTTAGCTTGCAAAATCCTGTGACTGGATCTAAATGAATTATTTTTCAATATTAGCGTAAAATCTTGTCATTTTGTCAACATTAAATAATGGAAAGAATCCGAAGACCATTTTTATTACAATTCCTGTTTTAAAGATGAGGCTAAATCAACACTAACTAGGGAAATTGCTTATGTGACCATGTACTGACAACTTAGAAATTTCCAGGCTTTCTAGTTTCTTGATTGACTTGTGTGATGGTTAAGGTTGTCAGCTTGGCTGGGCTGTGATTCTCAGTGGTTTGGCAGTTATGATGTAGTTTGACAGTTATGTAATGATGTAACAGCACCATGATGAGATCTGCTATTAGCAGCCAGTCAGCTGAAAGGGAGTTTCCTTGGGGGGTGTGGCCTGCCTCCAGTATAAGTGGATGTTCCAGCAAGGCTCTTGCTCTGGATCCTACATCCTGCTGGTCATCATCCGACCTCCGGTTCTTGGGACTTGAGCTAGCAGCTTACCTGTGGATCTTGGGATTTTTCAGCCTCTGCAGCCTGTGAGCCAGCAGTCTGCCATCTGACCTGCTGATCTTGGGTTTGTCAGTCCCTGCAGCTGTGTGAGTTAGGAGAAGCCTCTAGCCTGATGCCTGACCCCCAGACTTGGGACTTGCCAGCCTTTACAACGGCATGAGCCATTTACTTGAGATAAATCTTGATAAATCTCTCTTTCTATGTAGATATACATATGCTTCACTGGTTTTACTTCTCTAGAGAACCCAGCCTCTAAGACATTTGGTACTGGAAGTGGTTCTAGAGAAACAAAATTGTAAGGATGAATTTTCTAAAATGGTTCTCAAGTCTGGTTAGTCTTAAAGATGTTGATGACTCTGCTTCCAGTAGTAAAGAGGGCACTGCTAATCCATGATGTGAGGGATGGCAATAGAAATATGCAAAATATACCCTTGAGGAAGGACCCCACTACACTTCCAAAAATAAATACTGTTAGTCTTTCTCCCAGCTTTCCCCAAAGGGATCTGTGGCCTTTTATGAGAGTGACTGTTTATTGGGGAAAAGCAAATAGACTTTTCAGGGATTACTGGACACTGGCTCTTAACTGGAGACCTGGTGGCACAGTGGTTTAAGGACTTGGCTGCTAACCAAAAGGTTGGCCATTTGAATCCACCAGCTGCTTCTTGGAGACCCTATGGGGAAGTTCTTCTCTGTCTTATAGGTTGCTATGAGTTGGAATTGACTCGATGGCAAGGGGTTTGGTGGGCTCTCAACTGACACTAATTGCAAAAGACCCAAAACGTCACTGTGGCCTGCTAGTCAGAGTGGGGGCATATGGAGCTCAGGTTATTAATGGAATCTTAGCTCATGTACATCTCACAGTGGGTCCAGTGGGTCCCTGAACCCATCCTGTAGTGATTTCTCCAGTTCCAGAATGCATAATTGGAATAGATACTCAGCAACTGGCAGAACCCGTACACTGGATCCCTGACAAATAGAGTAAGGGCTATTATGGTAGGAAAAGCCAAGTGGAAGCCATTAGAACTGCCCCTACCTAGGAAAATAGTAAACCAAAAGCAATACCGCATTCTTGGTGGGATTACAGAGATTACTGCCTCCATCAAGGAACTGAAGGATACAGTGGTGGTAATTCCTACCACATCCCCTTTCATCTCGCCTATTTGGCCTGTGCAAAAAACAGATGGATCTTGGAGAATGACAGTGGATTATCGAAAACTTAACCAGGTGGTGACTACAATTGCAGCTGCTGTTCCAGATGTGGTTTCACTGCTTGAGCAAATTAATACATCTCCTCGTACCTGGTATGCACTTATCGATCTGGCAATGCCTTTTTATCAATTCCGGTTTCAAATGAACACCAGAAGCAGTTTTCCTCAGCTGGCAAGGCTAGCAGTGTCCTGCCTCAGGACTACATCAACTCTCCAGCCCTATGTCATAATTTAGTCCGCAGGGACCTTGATTGCCTTTCCCTTCCACAAGATGCCATACTGGTCCATTACATGGATGACATTATGCTGATTGGATGTAGTAAGGAAGAAGTATCAGTGACTCTGGAATTATTGGTTAGACCTTTTTTGCTAGAGGATAGGAAATTAACCTGACAAAAATTCAGGTGCCTTCTACCTCAGTGAAATTTCTAGGGGTCCAGTGGTGCCAGGCTTGTCAGGATACACCTTCTAAAGGAAGGGTCTGGCTTTCATTTGGCCCCTCAGACAGCTAAAAAGGAGGCACAACACCTGGTGGGCCTCTTTGGATTTTGGAGGCAGTGATATCTCTCATTTGGGTGTGCTACTCTGACCTATTTATCAAGTGACTCAAAAAGCTGTCAGCTTTGAGAAAGCTCTGCACAGGTTTAGGCTCCCATGCAGGCCCGTCTGACACTTGGGCCATATGATCCAGCTGATCCAGTGGGGCTTGGAGTGTCAGTGGCAGAGATGGCTATTTGCAGTCTCTGGCAGGTCCCTATTGGTGAATCAAAGAGCAGACCCTTAGAATTTTGGAGCAAAGCCCTGCCATCCTCTGCAGACAACTACTCTCCTTTTGAGAAACAGCTTTTGGCTTGTTACTGGGCCTTAGTAGAGATTGAATGCTTAACCACGGGCTACCAAGTCGCCATGCAGCCTGAGCTGCCCATCATGAACTGGGCACAGCAGCACTGCATCATTAAATGGAAGTGGTGTATATGAGATTAGGCCCAGGCAGGACCTGAAGGCACAAGTAAGTTGCATGAGGAAGTGGCCCAAATGCACATGGTCTGCACTCCTGTCACGTTACCTTCCATCTCCCGGTCTGCACCTGTGGGCTCATGGTGAGTTCCTTATGATCAGTTGACTAAGGAAGAGAAAACTAGTGCCAGGTCTACAGATGGTTCTGTGCGATATGTGGACAGAGGCAGCACTACAGCCCCTTTCTGGGACCTTCCTGAAAGACAGTGGTGAAGGGAAATCCTCCCAATGGGCAGAACTTTGAGCAGTGCACCTAGTTCTTCACTTTGCTTGGAAGGAGAAATGGCCAGATGTAAAACTGTATACCGATTCATGGGCTGTGGCCAATGGTTTGGCTAGATAGTCTGGGACTTGGAAGGAATGTGATTGGAAAATTGGTGACAAGGAAGTATCGGGAAGAGGTATGTGGATAAACCTCTCTGAATGGGCTAAAGAAGTGAAGATAACTTGTGTCTCATGTGAACGCTCACCAAAGGGTAGTCTCGGCTGAAGTGGATTTCAACGATCGAGTGGATAGGATGATGCACTCTGTGGAAACCAATCATCCTCTTTCCCCAGCCACTCTTTGTCACTGCCCAATGGGCTCATGAACAAAGTGGCCATGGTGGTAGTGATGGTGGTTATACATGTACTCAGCAACATGGACTTCCACTCACTAAGGCTGACTTGTCTACAGCTACTGATGAGTGCCCAGTCTGCCAGCAGCAGAGACCAAAAGAGTCCCTGATATGGCACCCTTCCTCAGTGGGATCAGCCAGCAATCCAGTGGCAGGTTGATTACATTGGACTGCTTTCATCAGGGAAAGGGCAGCATTTTGTTCTGACTGGAATAGACACTCCGGATACGGATTTGCCTTTCCTGCATGCAATACTTCTGCCAAAACTACCATCCATGGACTTATAGAATTCCTTATCCACTGTCACGGTATCCCACACAGCATTGCCTCAGATCAAGGGATTCACCTCACAGCAAATGAAGTTCTGCAGTGGGCCCATCCTCATGGAATTCACTGGTCTTACCATGTTTTCCAACATCCTGAAGCAGCTGGCTTGATAGAACGATGGAATGGCCTTCTAAAGATACAATTACGATGCCAGCTAGGTGGCAATACCTTGCAGGGTTGGGGCAGTGTTCTCCAGGAGGCTGTATATGCTCTAAACCAGCATCCAGTGTATGGTACTGTTTCTGTCATAGCCAGGATTCATGAGTCCAGGAATCAAGGGGTGGAAATGGGAGTGGCACCACTCACTATTACCCTTGGTGACCCACTTGCAAAATTTTTGCCACCTGTCCCTGTGACCCTATGCTTTGTGAGTCTAGAAGTCTTAGTTCCAAAGGGAGGAATGCTCCCACCTGGAGACACATCACTGATTCCATTGAACTGGAAGTTAAGAATGCTGCCTGGCCACTTTGGGCTCCTTGTGCCTCTGGATCAACAGGCAAAGAAGGGAGATACCATATTGGCTGATATGATTGATCCTGATTACCAAGAGGAAATTTGATTGATACTACATAATGGAAGTAAAGAAGAGTGTGTCTGAAATACAGGAGATCCCTTAGGGCGTCTCTTAGTACTACCATGCCCTGTGATTAAAGTCAATGGAAATCTACAGCAACCCAATTCTGGCATGACTACTAATGGCCCAGACCTTTCAGGAATGAAGGTTTGGGTCACCCCACCAGGCAAAGAACCACGACCAGTTAAGGTGCTTGCTGAGAGCAAAGGGAATACAGAATGAGTGGTGGAAGAAGGTAGTTCTAAATATGAGTATTTCTGACTTGTATGTGTGCATCAAACATTTTGGTTTCTTATAAAAATGTAAGATGTAAACTGGGCTAGTGAGTTTTCAGTTGTACATGTGTCAGTTGTATCATGGTACACACAAGTATGAGTTTATAATTGTCTTTACTTAGATATTATGTATGATTTAAGGAGATGTGTACAGGTGCCAAGTTGACAAGGGGTGGACTGTGATGGATAAGGTTGTGTGTCAACTTGGGTGGGCCATCATTCTCAGTGGCTTGGCAGTTATGATGTAATTTGGCAGTTATGTAATAATGTAATCAACTCCATGATGAGATTTGCTATAAGTAGCCAGTCAGTTGAAAGGGAATGTCCTTGGGGGTGTGGCCTGCCTCCAGTATAAATGGATATTCCAGCAAGGCTCTTGCTCTGGATCCTGTATCTGACTCATCATCATCTGACCTTGGTTCTTGGGACTTGAGCTAACAACTTACCTGCCAATCTTGGGGTTTGTCAGGTTCCGCAGCCTGTGAGCCAATGGCCTGCCATCTGACCTGCTGGTCTTGGGTTCATCAGTCCCCGCAGCTACGTGAGTCAGGAGAAATCTTCAGCCTGACACCTGACCCACGGACTTGGGACTTGCCAGTCTCTACCACTGCATGAGCCAATTTACTTGAGATAAATTTCTCTGTATATATACACAGCACTTCACTGGTTTTGCATCTCTAGAGAACCCAGCCTAAGACAGCTTATTTGAAAATACTAAATTCTCGCTGTAGTTGCCACATCCTCTCATTTCCTGAGTTGGGGCTTTCTTGGAAATAACTTTAGAAAAGTAAAGGTGCAAACATGTATGCTGCTTTGCTGGTTTCCAGTCATTCACCTCTGCACCCAGTCTCTAGCTCAGTACCTTGCATTTATTAAAAACAACAACGAACACTTGCCATCAAGTTGACTCCCATTCACGGTGACCTCATGTGTGTCAGAGTAGAGCTGTGCTCCATACAATTTTCAGTGGCTGTTTTTCAGACGTAAATCACCAGGCCTTTTGTCTGAGTTACCTCTGGGTGGACTTGAACCTCTAGTCTTTCGGATATCAGCCGAGCCTGTGAACTGTTTGCACCACCCAGGGACTCCTTGTGTTTATTAGGTGCTCAGTAAATGTCTTGTATGAATGAATGGATGCATACATGAATGAACGAAGGAATCTAGTTGCGAACCAAACCACACCCCTTTTAGTGGAAGGTATCTGTCCTTGTCAACTGCTCTTGTTTTTCTCCTTCCTCAGTTGGAATTAACGACCTCTGGAAAGATGCCTTTTATGTTACCAGGACAACAGGGCAAAGCTCTGAAGACCATTTAGCGCCCCTGATGGTCAGCAAGCTTAGTCTACGGTGGGCACTCATGGAGGGCCAAATGGTCCAGCAAAAGGAGACCACCCCCAAAATTGGCCGTGGGGAGCTGCGAAGATTCCTCTCTAGGATAAAGTTTGTTGATTCTCCTTACCAGGTGAGTAGTTTCTGAAAGAAATATTTGGTTACTCTTGTGGGTTTAGGACAAATGCCAACTCCAACTTTGTTCTTTAGAAAGTAGGGAGAATGGGAGCTTTCTTAAGTAGCTGGGTATCGAGACCCATTTGTTTGGACCAGCAGTATTTCCTAAGGGTGCTTCATGATCATTAAGAAATGGTCCTCAGTTAATTGTTTTCAGCTAGAAATGGTACCATCTCCCTTGGGGGGCATTTGGAAATGCAGGCTCATGTTATTGTCCTACTGACTGAGAGGGTGGATGCTACTGGTATCTTCTGGGCAAGGACCAGTGATGCTAACATTATGCAGGACCTGTGGCAGTTCCATATGACAAAGAATTATCATGCTCAAAATGCTGATTCACTCTCTATGGCTACTATGGTCTAGTTCAAAGTTCAGGAATTTATCACAGAAAATGATTAAGTCTCTGGGTCTTTCTGGAAGGGCACTTACAAACTGGGGCAAGACAAATCAGGAAAATATTTAGAGGAATATTCTGACCTTTAGGCTTTTCCCATTTCTTTTCTTTGATAATCTCTACCATGAAAAAAATTACTGAAAAAAGTCACTGATACGTCCACCTTTTGTCCTAGGTCTAGTCTGATGGAATCTTCAGTTTCTAAAGAAATGAATAGAATGGATACCCTGTCTTGTCAGTATAAATAACATCAGTTCTTTGGAGAGAAAGAAGACTTGAACCTCATTTTAGCACCACCGTGAGATTGTTGCAAAGCAGTTTGGAAGGCACGTTGGAATTCTTTGATAACAGCATAAGCTGTTTGGCTGGGGTGTCTCACCTACCTTTTCAATCCCTACATTAACCCCCTCTAGGTACTGTGTGGGTAGTTTGGAAATGTGAATCCTATAAGTGTTTTATTTTTATATGTCTAATTTATAAGCTCCTGCTGGGAAATTCCAGTGAAGTTCTGTAATAGGGAATGTCTTGTTTTGCATTACACTGTGTGTGTATTTTTTAGTGTTGTGGTGAAGCATTTTCCAGATAACGTCCTAAGCTCCAGGGATCCAGTTTCTCGCTCTTATGAAGCACATCTGGTTTGTTTGGTTGTCTTGAGTTTTGCAGATGTCCTACCTCTGATACTGAGGCTCACTTGAAATTTTTCTCCTTATTCTCCCCCACCTGTACCTTGGCTACTTCCCAATCAGAGGCAGCAGTGAGAAGGAACCTGGTGGTGGAAGACTGCGTTAGCCACACCAGTGTTTGTACCTCTTCCTTGTCTTAAGTATTCTGTTTCCTCAGGTTTTCAATCTCTATATATTTAATGGCTGTAAGAGTAACTGTTTTCCTGTGATAAGGGGAGCAAGAGAAATAGTGTAAATGACCCATCTCTGACGAAGTCCATATGTTATTTTTTATTTGGTTTTGATTGTTATGACAGTCATGATTTTTTTTACTGTGGTAACTTGGCAATCTACTTGTAAAGTATTGACCAGTGAAAACCTTACGAGCAGCAGCAGAAACAACCTGTGATATGCAGATGACATAACCTTGCTTGATGAAAGTGAAGAGGACTTGAAGCACTTTCTGAAAAAAATCAAGGACTACAGCCAACATAAAGAAAAATTCCCACAGCTGGACCAATAAGCAACATCATGATGAACAGAGAAAAAATTGAAGTTGTCAAGGATTTCATTTTCCTTGGATCCACAATCAACACCCATGGAAGCAGCAGTCAAGAAATCAGATGATGCATTGCGTTAGGCAAATCAGCTGCAAAATACCTCTTTAAAGTGTTAAAAAGCAAAGATGTCACTTTAAGGACTAAGGTGTGCCTGACCCAAGCCATGGTATTTTCAATTGCCTCATATGCATGTGAAAGCTAGACAATGAATAAGGAAACCAAAGAAGAATCGACCCATTTGAATTGTGGTGTTGGCGAAGAATATTGAATATACCGCGGACTGCCAGAAGAACGAACAAATCTGTCTTGGAAGAAATACAGCCGGAATGCTTCTTGGAAGCGAGGATGGTGAGACTTTGTCTCATGTACTTTGGACATGTTATCAGGAGAGATCAGTCCCTGGAGAAGGGCATCATGCTTAGTAAAGTACAGGGTCAGAGAAAAAGAGGAAGACTCTCCACAAGATGGGTTGGCACCGTGGCTGCAACAACGGGCTCAAACATAGCAACGATTGTGTGGATGGTGCAAGACCAGGCAGGGTTTTGTTCTGTTGTATGTGGGGTCGCTATGAGTCGGGATCGACTCACTGGCACCTAACAACAACAGCTTCAGGACTGTATACATGTAGGCTTTCCTTAACTTAGATGGAAACTGGACATCAGGAACAATTGAGGCTGATACTCTTATTCCTGCTTCATCCCTACTCTGCTTTCTTAACAGCTTTTCCTCTAGGACTTCCTCCTTACCTCCTTTTTTTTTTTTTTTTTTTTTTTTTTTTTCCTTTCTCTTTTATTCAGGGATAGTTTGGCTTTGCTTGCATGAGAGCAGAGTTGTTTCTGGACATTGAGCCTTGCCACTTGAGACCAGTATGCAGCCATTCTGCCCTGCACATCATCTTCCTTGTAGAGCCTTTGAACCATTGCATTTTGAGAAAATTCCTGTGTAAATACTATATCTTGTAAATAGTTTAAGTTCTTTAGAATTACCTCCAGTGCTTACTTCCCACTTCTCCTATATATATAAATTTATTATCACTGTTAAGTTCCCTTCTAAACTTCTAGGTCATTGTTTATATAGCAGAAAACCCTGTTAGCTGGGGGAGAACAGCTTTTCTTCTTGAATAGTTTTGAGATAGATTGAGATACTTGGGCCTGTATCTTTTTAGTTTGTGTTAATAAAGAGATTTCAGAGAAAAATTCTTATTGATTGACAGCCACATCTAAAGGGATATGTATTAATTGCCCACCGATAGACATTAAGACATAACGGGGGGTTGGTAGTGGTAGATCCAAGCAGGCATGTTGCCTGGCCTGCAGATGGGCCTTACTAAATTTTTGGGCACACCTGCCTTAAGCCCCTGAGAGCAAATTTTGTTTCAGCACTTTGGAAGGTTTGTGTGGGTCTGGCTTATTAGACTTCGGGGGAAAAATGGGAGGATATAGCAGAGTATGGGGATGATCCCAGGTTCATTTCTAGGGTGTTGGGTAGAAGTTGCCTAGGATCTCATCTAGTATAGAATTCTAAGGACCAATTATATCCAACTGAACACTCAAAACTTTGGTTGTTGTCCTGCGGCCTGGGCTGAGCCATCAAGGCTCAGTTCTCTACCATGTTGAAGCTTTCTGGGAAGCCAGCCACTCTAGGCAGGAATAAAATGCACAGTTGTCTACTGAGGACCAGGTTCAAGGGGATTGTTTTGGGCAGAAGACTGTGCTCTTGCTGGGTGAGTCCCAGAAAATGCATAAAAGGAAGCTAGAAAAACACAATGTCCCTGAATTCTCCATGGTGTGTTTGCAAACCAATTTAACGGATTGTTTGACTGTGGTAAGTTTGAATCTCCTCTTGTTAAACACAGTGTCAGCTCTAGATTTCTCCTCCCTCTTGGCAGCCAGTACCAACGGGTGTATGTGGTGGCTGAAGATTGATGAAGCTTCATCTGACCAGTGTGGGTGCTGGTCTCTTGTCAAATGTGTCCTTAAACATCCTTCTCCTCGCAGGCAGCCACTCAACCACATATCCAAGATTGGAAGTGCTCCTTTCTTTCCCTGCTCCCAACATGGGGTTGCCGGGAAAGCCAGTATAGCCACTGTTTAGCAGCAGTAATAACTTCTGCAAGTGCAGGGGTCTTCTCTCCTCCCAATCTCTCTTCTTTGTTTCTCTTAACAAACCCTCCCCCTCTTCCCAAACAACATCCTCCCCATACCTCAAATGGTCTCTACTTACCCATCTGTTGTGGTATGGTGACACCACCACCCTTAAATGTGAATTGTTCTCCTTCTTGTCCATATTAAAGAAAAGCCAGCTGGTATATTGTCAGGAAGCACTATTTAAAATGTGAAGTGTTACAGAATAAATACTATGTACAGGAACATACGTGTGTGCTATTCTCTTTCTTCATAGACATCAAGGATGGTTTGTTTTCCTTATGGAAAAGAGAAAAGGTGAATGGGTGGATGGCATTCTTTATGGGGAAGATAATACGGTGAGTCTCTCAGAAGGGACAAGGAGAAGGTGAGGACTTAGAGAGGAGTGTATGCCCTAGCCCTGTTTGCTGGGGCAGTCTCCAGTATGGTTCTCCACAGGGGAGTCATAATCCTATCTGGAAATGCCTCGGTGGGCCATTTTTGGAAGTTGACCTGTCTCTGTATGCTCTGGGAGCCTTCTCATGTTATACTACCCTCAGAATGGCCTCTAGGATAATATTTAATGAAATTTTTTACTGGGTGTCTACCATGTGGATGCAGGACACTAATGGGGAGTGTGGAGGACATCAGTCCTAGATGTCAGAGGTCACAGCAGTGCTTTCATCTTTCATATGTTACTTCCAGAAAATTCAAGCACACCCCTCGAAGTTGAGCCTCAATCCAACTACTGTTAATTTGCCCACCTCTGCTCCTCCAAATCCCACATTAATGGCCAGATTTATAACCCCTTTAAGAGCAGGGACTATATTTTATGCCTTTTCTTCTCCCCTTTAATCTCTATTGCTTATCCCAAGACTTGGGACATAACCAACAATCAGTAAAGGACAGAAGGGAATTCTGAATGCACAGGAAGGAGAAACGAGATACAGAGTGTGGTGGGGTTGAATAGCGTTTCCCCCAAAATTCATGCCCACCTGCCATCTCAGAATGTGAACCTTGTTTGGAAATAGAGTCTTTGCAGATGTCATTAAGTTAAGATAGGTCATACTGGATTAGGGTGGCCCCTAAATCCAGCCACTGGTGCCCTCATAGGAGGGGAGGACGGAGACACGGGAGATAAGAAAGGCACGTGAAGGTGGGGGCAGAGATTGGAGCGATGCAGCTACAGGCCGAGGAACACCAAGGATTGCCAGGAGCCAACAGAAGCTAGGAAGAGGCAAGGAAGGATCCTCCCCTAGAGCCTTCAGAGGGAGCATGAGCCTGCTGACACCTTGATTTCAGACTTCCAGCCTCCAAAACTGTGAGAAAATAAATTTCTGATGTTTTAAACCACCCAGTTTGTGCTAATTTGTTCTGGCAGCCAGAGGAAACTGATAGATGGGGAATGGGTGAAACGAGACAGCTCTGAAGGAGAAGGGAGCAGTGGCATCTGGGGACCCTACTGGACTTGTACTTTAAGATACCCTTATTCTTAGCCTCTAAAAATCACACTCAAGAAACAGAACTTGGGCTTAAGCACATGTTGATAACAAACATGTAAGGTAGGGCTTAGCCTGCACTCCAAACCCACTTATTCCTAACACTGCTCTTCCTCTACAGATGACCCAGTGACCTCTTCTTTTAGCCCCTGGCTGGTCCCTTGCTGAAGTCCCCTGTTTGGTAGCTCTGAGTAGAAGTCAACTCCTTCAGAGATAGAGTGGACCGGCTGATTTTGGTACTGGTGGTAGCCAGTCAAAGGCCCCCCTGACTGGGCAGCAGATGACAGCTGCTGAAGGAAACACTGGTGGTGGTGTGGGCAGCGACTCAGATTGTCTTTGAAGCTCTTACTGTGCCTGCTCTTGAACTGCAGTACCATCCTGGTGTACGTATTGAAGGTGGTGACAGCAGACGCCATGCAGCAGGTGAAGGAGAGCCAGGCCGTGCTAGGGACAAATGTACACAAAGTGGACCATCAGGATCGTTTGTACAGGGTGAAAACAAAACACCTTGATTTCTTCCTTTTAGTAGACTAGGCTGGTGCCTCTTAGGGATTTCGGGACCTGAGAGTGTTGCCTTCCTCCATGTTCCAGGTAGAGCTGTGGGCAAGAGGACTGAATTTGGTCTGTAGTAGGAGGATACATTCTGAATGTTTTGTAAATAAAAAAATGACTCATTCAGTGTTAAAGTCAGACAAGGGGTTTAACAGACTTATTTTCACTGAATTGATTTAGTTGTCATGGAGGGCCATGCTCTTTTATCCCACCCAGGTCTGTGTGTTTTACCCTTTATAATCTCCATACCTTTATATATAGTGGACACAGCCTAATGCAATAACCTTCTTCCCTCCCCCTCCCCCAAGACACATATACCCTGCCAAAGATTTCTTTCACTCATGCCAAGAGGAATCATCCCTCTTCTTCTATCCTTTGTTCTGAACTTTGCAGTCTTAGGGTCCACAAAGATGAATGTCTGAGAGTCATTCAAGAAACATTTGTTACAAATCTAGAGGTATTATAGGTTGCACTAGTGGAATTTGCTTATTATGAAAACTGTGGTTCTTGGCTTAAGGGAGTTTATAATGGATGGGAGAGAAGCTAGAGATTAAGAGAAATTGGATAAATTCAAGAAAGAAAGAAAAAAAAATAAAGACACCAGGGAACAATATCAAACACATTCTTATAAACTTGGAAAGCCAAACCCCTAAATCTCCCCATGATTCTGGGAAGCTCAGGAAACAGGAAGTTTTGTGAGGTTAGTGAGGGATTCCATGAGGCCAAGTGATGGTTAAAGCCAGGCCACATGCTGGTACTGTATGTTCCTGTCTGCTGCCTCTGACAAACTTCTACGTAGACACCTCAGCAGCTGAGCTGCTTCTGCTGGGAGTTTTGTAGTTTGCGCTCAGGAGTTGTTACACTAAGAATGACTAGAAGATAAACCAAGGTGAGAAACGGGGGGTCTGAAAAGTGAGCTAAGCTGATGTGGTGGCTGGTGGAGGAGACCAGAACCACTGAATCAAATAGCACATTTTAGACCATGAGAAAGGGGATAGGATCTTATAAAAGACATTCAAGGAAAAAAAATGCCTGTATGGGTTTCCATACTGCTTTCTTTAGAATGGAAATTCAGGTCTAGACTGGCAACTATGCAGTGAATAAAAAATATCCAGGCTCCTGTAGGGAGAAAGTGAGAAGCTCTAGAACAATGGGAAAGTACAGCTTGAATGTGTGTGTTTTGTCATGGTTGTTGCTTCTGGCTTTTTAAGAGAAATCTAAAATAACTGACCCCTTAGTTCTTTACGAGTTAGGGAATGACTGTGGTAGGGAAAGTTTTGTTTCTAACACAGTTTTATGGAATAAGAATGGAAGTAGGAGGAAGAAATTAGAGTACTTCATTAGAGGAGAAGAGTGAGCCATTCACAAGGAATGGAATTAAATCCAAATTTCAAGGCTAATTCTCCATTTCTCTGTCCTCCAATGCCTTGAGTCATCCAGTATAACTATAAAATATAAAGAATTTCCATAAGCCATACACAGTGTTTCCTTTCCCTTGGGCAGCACACATATCAGGGGAAGAAGTGATTGCCATAGCTGTATCAGCAGAACAACTAGACAAGGTAGCATCCTCACAAAACAAACCAGAAGAATCCTCTTTGCCACTCTTCAGAAGGTGGGGAAAGAATGCTATGACCCGATGGCCCAGCCATATATTTGACTGTGACAGACTTCTGAGGATGAAGAGAAGGCAGAAGGACACAAAGCAAGCATCCAGTTTAGGGCAGAAAATCTAACGAAGGTTGGCTGGGAAGGGACTTGGAAGGTTCAGGCGATGATAAGTACTTACTAGAAGGCCCAGCCATAATTCCAAGCATGTGGCCTCCAGTCCTCTGGACCCAAGTTGGCAGTTGCCTGGAAGACTTGTGAATACATCATGTGGGCCACCATCCCCAGCAGGCCTACAGAGGAAACAGAAGGGTGGAACCCTTAGACAGTCAATGATAGCAACCTCTTCATTTTGCATCAAAGTGCAGTCTAGCCTGAATGTTCCATTATCCATATGCCACCACAATCCCAGGGAGACTGATCAGTAATGGGGGCTTCTTCTTGAGTGCATATCTTTGCAGGTTACCCCGAGCCCCCGGTGCTGCACCAATGGCTGTTGCACCAAGGGTTGCCTCTCCCTTTTACTTGTCCCGCCCATACCCCCAACGTTGGCTTTATTTTTGATCTTATATATGCATCTCTCATTTTATCCAACCAAGGTAGCCTTGAAAAGGTGTGTATATGTCATGACTGAAAAATAAACCAAACAATATATTTTACATATAAAGAAAGCTTGCGAATGAAATGAACCTAGAGATAAATTATTTTGTAAAGTACATGATGATCCAATATAAAATTTCACACGCCATTTCAATTTAAAGACGCCTGTAATGGATCTCACACCCCATTCTTTGTACTGCCTTTGGCCTCTTCCTTCCTCCCCTCATGACAGAGACTCAAACCCTTCAGCGAGTGCTTCACAGGTAGCTGAGGACAACCACCTCTGCCCCCTTGGGAGGCGCTCACCTGACAGCACGGAGGAAATAGCAGCGAAGGCGCTCAGCTTGAGCCCACAGCCAGGGTTCCCAGTGGATAGCAAATCCATTAGTAGCAGGAGGAAGCTGGTGATTTGAAGTCCAATGTAGGTGACCTGGGCTCCCAGCGATAACCAGAGGATCCCTGTGGGAAACCAGAGGAGGAAGGAACGCTTACCCTGACAGTGAATAACTGAACCAGCGGGTGAACACACGATGCTTGTTAGAAGTTAACAGCCGAAGAGTATCAGCGAAGGGGAGAATGAGACAGCTGCAGCCAGCTAGGAACATCAGTTTTGTGTTCTTTGATCTCCTTGGCTCCCAGTCTGCTCAGTATCCAGTATCAATAGCCAATCAAGTAAACTTGATTGACTGAAAATACTGTTAGGGAGATTTGAGAAGCAATCCGATTTTCATAAAATCTTGCAGGGATATAACTTTTGTCTCAGTTAATTTTGAGACAATCAGTTTTGTTTGTTTTTCTTTCTTCCTTCTTTCTCTTTTCCCTCCCTCCTTCCTTAGTCCTTCCTTCCGTTTTACAAAAAAAATGCTTGGAGGAAAAACTTAAACTATTCAACCTGGTTACTTGGCAAAAGCTAGTAAAGGAGTAAGAGCCGTTGGTGGTTTTCTCCTTGTGAACTTCATCCCTGCTGTTACATTTTTCCATTCCTGAAGATGAATGAAGTCAGCTGCAGAAAGGATTTGTGTTTCCCAGTGGGGCACAGAAGGAAAGAAAAGCAGATCATAGTACAATTTAAATCAAGAGAGACCCACGTTACTAGCGACTAAATTCTTTAACAAACCTACATACTTGCCACAAGCCCCAAGGGGACGTGGGGGAGAACAGCCTTCTCCATCAACCGCTTCCCTCCAGATCGGAGAGTGGGGTGACGTGGGCCTTGCAACATGGCAAATTCCAGTAGTCCTTTCTCACCTCTCTCGGTTGGTGGTGTGAGTTCAATGAAACTTCGGCACCTCTCCCCTGAAACATATACAAGGTACAACCTCATGGAGGTGCTTCCTGGGACAATTGGGATGAAAGCCTTCCCCAACCCCATACCTGGTGCTGCTCCGTTTACTCTGGCACAGTGCCTGCCTAGCATATAATAATTCAATAAATGTCTCCTTTAGAAAGCAGGCAAGAATCCATGGATAAATGAATGACATAGGCAAGAGTCATCCAAATTAACTTCTTTCTCCTCCATTACTGGTGATGAAGAGAAAGACATTTCCCCTGAGAGTGCCTACACAGAAAAATGTTCCCGTTTCTTGTATCTGGAAGAGTTAACAATTCTCATATTAACCAATACCTTTTTGGTGCTGTTGCATCACTGAACTGAATAGCTCTAAATTTTCCAAGACTGGGGTTGGAGAAGTGCTATGGCACAGTAATAATTGACAAATGTAAATACACATGCATTTATATTCTTCTTCATCCCCCTTTTCCCTTAGCCCATTAGGGAAATTGGGCACTAGAAAAAATTCCCTACCAGGAGCTCTCTTCCCAGGCCACAAGGTGGCTGTTGGATGCCGTGTGCAGGGAGAAGTCAGAGTCCTCAGTCTAACTCCTCCTAACCTGAGGAACCCCTGCTGACTAACACACACAGGGCCAGTGCCTGCTTTGCTGGTATGCACTGAGGTGGCAAGAGACCTGGGAGGCTCTGTCTTCAGCTCCTCATGGGCCTCCTTACAGGATCTAGTTATCCTCTCTGGCTTCAGTTCCCCTACCTTTAAAATTGCAACAATAATACCTAGAATAAGGGAACACTTTTTTTTTTTGGTGGGGGTGGGGGATGACGACAGAAGGAGCTTTAAAGGTGATCTACTCTGATCCTTTCATCTCAGAATGAGAAAATCAAGGCCTGTAGAAATGAAGTTATTCATATAAGGTCACAGCTAGGTAGAGCTAGGACTTTTTTTTTTTTTGCAATATTCATCTCAACTTAGTTTGTTTCTAAATAGCAATTGTAGCTCACTAGAATGGAAATTCTCGTCATCCTAGAGGTCTAAATGAAATCCTTAAGGTTAATGCTATTTTAAACAGGTGAGCCACTTTGTTAGCAATCTACTATTAAAGAGGCAAGAGATGAAACACTGGATGGACTTGACCTGATAAAAAGGAAACCCTGTGGGGAAGGGACACTGTACAGAGGTGGAAGATGCTGAGCTTGGAAGTGAGGCCCGGTGGGTGCAGAGGAGTGCTATACTTCCCACTCCTACCCCAGCCATTAGCTAGCCTAGCTGTTTCTTTGCCTCGGTAGGATCCCTTGGGGGAAAAACAAACAAGGCAGATGGGGTAAGGAGGTTACCTGATTCTTCCATGACTTCCTCACAGGATAGCCACATGCCACTGTGGAAGGTGTGGAAGGAGAATCGGTCATCCCCAGTCTCCCAGCTGTACTGCACCACCTCCTGGGTTGATGTGTTGGTGTTGTCCCCAACCAAGGACATCGGCATGTCAAAGCACTTGGCTGCCAGACCTTTTCTGCACAGGGGCTTGGGCACCTTCTGTGTGCCCACAAACCAGTAGCTGCTGAGCAGGGATGTTGTGGAGAGGCTGAGTGATAGCATGTTGAGGATGGCAGATATGAAGGCCCGCTGGCTGGGGAGGACCTTCGGGAACTCCATCTGCAACAGACAAACACAAGTGGATGGGGAGAGAGCTTGAGAGTGTGGAGATCTGGGCTGTGCTGTACGCCCACTCCAGCCCCAGCCCTTAGCTAGCCTAGCTGATTCTTTGCCTGGGAAAGATCCCTTGGGGTGGGGTGGGGGGACACATACACATCCTTCCCTGTGGCTCCCTAACTCAAGCCACGTTCCTCCAACAATGACAGGTATGACCAGCCTGTGGGAGTTTTCTCCAAGTAGCCGTGTGGTCACTGTGCTTCCGGTGTGGCCACAAAGCAAGCACCATAACGATAATGTTTTTTGAAGTTAGTCCTTGTGTGGTTCCCCCAGAAGACAAGCTGATTTGTGTAGGTCAAAGAATGAGCGGGGCTGGCCTGTGGGATGACATACAGCAGTGCACGGAAGTAGGGATATAAGTGATCCACCAGATAGGACAAATTATAATGAAGGATGCAGAAGTTAGAATGCACTGGAACCCTTCCATTTCGGACACAGAGTTTCTGTTTAGGGTGATGAAAATAGTTTGGAAATACATAGTGGTGATGGTTGCTCAACATCGTGAGTGTAATTAATGCTAGTGAATTGTACCCTTAAAAACGGTTAAAATGGTACATTTTATGTTATATATATTTTACCACCATAAAAAATAATACTAAAAAATCTTCCATTTCTGCCCCAAAAGGTACAAGTAGACTCTGCCTGGCCTCCAGCTGACAGGCATTAGGGAGAATGTGTATCTTTGTGGAAGTGGCCATAATGACCCCCTCACATCATGTACTCTGAGCAGCAGTGATGAAGGGCGACCACTAGCTGGTGCCCTTAGTCCAGCAGAGATTGGGTAAGAGAGAGGACAAGTTGTATCACTACAAATATTTCTCTGGCCAGTTTGTGTCTACTGAAATCCTGCCCTTAAAGACTCATCCCGAGCCCCATCTCCTTCAGGAAGCTCCCCTAACCAGCACCTTCCATGGGAAGTGAGGCTGGGAAGGGCTTCAGGGAAACTTGGTTTCTACCTTTTCCATGATGCTCTACCACATTTCTTTGTGGTCATGTCTTACCTCCCCTTGAAGACTTCAGACTGCCTTTAGGTAGCAAACATGTCGTTTTTATTTTATCTTCCCTATGGCGTCTAGCGTGGTATTTTGCACATTAGACGCTCAAGGAATGGCTTATTAAGGATGATTTGATTAAACATCAGATAACAACCTCCGTCATAGTGTGATTAAGCCCCTGAGGCTATCGTATATAAGGTTTAGAAAAAGAATTGGAAGCACTCTAAACATGTTTTGTAGTAATTATTTTGGGGTTTGTTTCCATTGAACATTAGCAGCACTGACTAGCTGAGATCATTTATTATTGGAACAAAGTGAGTTATCAGTTTCCCCTCCCCTGCAGTACGGATTCCTGTGAAGGGAGTAAAGGGGATGTGTCCTACCAATGAACGTTAAAGGGATCACCTCCAGGGGGAACGAATGGAGGCTTTGGGACTTTGAGGATAAAAGAAGGCATGTGGGGCTATTGAAACCCCTGGTCCTGGGAGAGGAAGTAGGATTAATAGGTTCCGAGACAGGCCGAGATCTGACCCAGCTTCCATCCACTGCCACTGAGATGACAGAATCTTAAATGGAAGATGGTTGCACCGTGCCTGTGGAGGCTGGACACCAAGTGTGGGGCATGGAGCAGTGGTTGGGTGCCCGCGGCCAAGCCCTTGGTCAGGGCCGAGGACGTTGAGGGGTGTCTCTGCAGCTGGTGGGGCAGCAGGGGGTAGTGTAAAAAGTAGCCATGAGCAGTGTGGCTCTGGCTAGAATCCCTGCCCTCCTCCTCATTTTCCTGCATTACCTGAAAAATGACCAAGCATTGAACTTGTCCACTTTGGCAAGCAGTGGCTTGGAGCCTGATTTAACATAATTTAGAAAAATGAAATCTGACGTGTCTTGCACTTTGTTTATGGAGGAGTTTGTGCTGTTATATACACTGACCAGGGAAGAAGCCCATCCTTAGTTGCTGAGAGATGCTGCTTAGAGTAAACCATCTAGAGCTTTCCAGGGGATCTTGCGTATCAGAATTAATCAGGCCTAAGCCTGCTTAGCTTAAGAGATGTAAATAAAAACATAGCTAAATGGGACAGCGCCATAAATCTGCCTCTCTCCTCATCCCCAGCTTAACATTTTCTACATTTAACAGAGAACTTTATCTTAGAAACACAACAGTTTATTCTTCAGAATTCCCAGGGACTAAAGCAGTGCATACTACAGAGGGCGTATTATTTATGGCAATACGTAATAAGCAAAGTTCATATATATGTAAAACTCATATAGAAAACACACAATAAAACAGCTTCTGGGAAACAATCTGCTAATATGATTTTTTTAAAGCACTCAACAAATTAACTCCACCAAGAATTCTTAGTCCTTGCAAGACTCGAGGTGACTTTGGCTAAGGACTCAAAAACCACAGCATTTGGAAGAAGAAAAGATCTTATATTGCCAGGTAGAGGAGTCATATGTTGTCCCCTGTCCCAAAAAGAATGTTTTCATCTTGGTTTCAGTTACAAAGATCCTATTGATTTTAGTCATTGTTGTGTTACTATGAGTTACTCTTTCTAATAAATAATCCTTTCTAATTATTCTTATATCCACTGCTCCAATAGGAAACGGGCTTCCAGGTAAAACATCTTCATCAATCATTCTGTATAAAAATTGAATTAAGGATGCAGGCAATTCTAAGGTTTGCAATCTCAGGGTTCATTTTCAATAACTTTATTTTCAATCTTATTTGGTTTGGAAATTTGTCCACTATCATGTCAGATTCTAACCCTACACTCAATCCATTTCAAGTTACGCATATCTCTTAAGTTATTTTCCAGGTTGTTCAGAAATAAGAAGTAACGAATCCCACACCAAGGTACACCCACCTTGCTGCATCAAGATGACAGCTGACTTAAGGGAAGAGGTGATTTGAGAAACGAAGAATGAAAGAGAGCTTGGACTGAAGCTCAGAGTGTCCTTCCAGAAGGAGTGGCCGCGAAGGACAGACACAAGGAGCCTCATTTTCAAGCATTTTCTTCAACACCTATACAACCATGCTCTTTGTCACATAGTTCTGTACTTCTGACAATGTGTCTCTTCTCCCCAGGATCTAGATACATCTCTTGAATTGGATGAACAAATCTAATTTTGCAATGATTTCCTTAAGGTGCAGTTGATCGTGAAGAAGTAACAGCCATAAGAAAAGCTGTATCACTGTATTTGCTGACAGGCCCCATACCAAGGTGACCCTTTATGCTCATGAAAAGGGACAAAGGTGGCTTCCCTGACACTCAGGGACTCAGATCAACAAAAAGTGCATGGGTGCCAAAAACGCAGTAATTCTTCCATCATTATAAATTAACAGAAAAAACTCAGAATAAGCGTAGGCTAATACAGACAACAAATTGATAAGACTGCACACCTCTTAAAAGAATCAGGTGCAAAATACCTACGGAGTGGGCCTCCTGAGCAATAAGAGGGGGAGCCGGTTACCTTGGGCATGGTCAGCGACTCGCAGCTTGTTCAGAAGGACCGCAGGGTGCCATCTGTGCTCCAGATCCCTCTGGTTTAATGTTGAAAGAGTGAAAACTGCCTTTCCACCCTTCTCCGGCCCCTTCTTACCCCTCCTTTCTAGCTCATACTTTTTGGAGTGCCTCAGGATTAAATGCTGCCTTGCAGGGAACATAAGCATTTAATAATTGACAATGCAATCTTGGCCCAGCTGTTCTGGGAGATTACACAGGAGGGCTTGCCAGTGGGGATCTGGGATTAAGCACAAAGAAGCAAGGATCTGCATTTGCAGAGGGAAGTCTCTTTAAAAAGCAGATGATGGTCTAGTTTCCATCTAACTGCCATTCCCTGTATAACTGGTGTGAATGGATTGGGCTTGATTTTATGGCAGGCACAGGGAATATTACAGGGTCACCGTTACCACAGAAGTTCCGGTTCCCTTGAGAAGGATTTTCCATCTCTTTGAATAAACGCTACTATCTGCAATGTCTGGGCTTCACAGAGCCATGGAGATGAAATTGCTTCCTTGTGCCATGGTTGGCCTCCACCCTCTAGTTAGCATGCTTAGTAAGCATTATTAAGAACTCTCTCTCCACATGCAGTGCTGAGAGAGGAGAGAGAGAGAGAGAGCTAGGGAAAGGGTAAGGACAAGGATGTGGAATAGAGGAGGAGTAGGACTGGTGAAATCCAGGCTCAGCAATCCTATGGCTATATATCCCATTTCTCCCCCAACATAAAAAAGTAACCTGATAAATCAGTAAGGGTTAATTTGCGTATCTTCTTGTTGCTGGTCACCTAGAAGTACACGTTGTTCTTTCTGTCCTCAAAAATTGTACAATTTAATTAGAATGACAAGGCTGGAGACATTCTGCAACTGCGTGTTTTTCCCTGAACAGTCCACGGACTTCCATCTGCCATGCCTTTGCTGGTTCTCTTCCTTCTGCCTGGAAAGCCTTTTCATCTTTTTGTCTGCTGAACTGCCTCTCATTGAGATTGGCTTAAAAAGTCATTCATTCTTTGAAGCGTTTCTTTTCTCCCTAAGGTAGACCAGTTCTCTCCTCCCTGTCATGATGCTGTACCTCTCTCATAGTACTGTCCTTTCTGTATTCCACTATAATTACTTATCTTTCCTCTCTTGATTGTAAATTCCTCAAGGGCCTCTCCATCGAGTTGATCCCAACTCATAGCGACCCTATACGACAGAGTAGAAGTGCCCCATGGGGTTTCCAAGGAGCAGCTGGTGAATTTGAACCGCCAACCTTTTGGTTAGCAGCCAAGCTGTTACTCACTGCGCCACCAGGGCCCCACATTCTAGAGCAGTAGTTTTCTTTTTTGCTTCTTTTTTAATGCTTGTTTATTGTTGTAGTTTAAGTGAAAGTTTACATTTCAAGTTAGTTTCCCATACAAAAATTTATACATACATTGTTATGTGACCCTAATTGCTCTCCCTGTACTGTGACAGCACACTCTTCCTTTCCACCTTGGAATTCCCCGGGCCAATCAAACAACCCCCGAACCCCCCTGCCTTCTCATCTCTCCTCTGGACAGGAGCTGCCTATTTAGTCTCATGTATCTACTTGAGCTAAGAAGCACAATTTTCATGAGTATCGTTTTATGTCCCACAGTCCAGTCCAATCTTTGTCTGAAGAGTTGGCCTCAGGTAGAGCAGTAGTTTTCAATTCTGACTTAAAATGGAATAATCTTTGGAACTTTGGAAAATATGCAGATTCTTGGGCGCTTTCTGAGACATCCCACAGTCGTTTCAGAGTAAGGCCCAGGAATTTCAGAAAGGTCTTACTACATACTCAGGGAATTAATGTGCCATAAAATGATACCTACGTGACCCCTAATGAGCTCATACTGAGCTTACATTTAATGATACCTTCTAGATCCTGCCCTGTCCCCTGCCCCCATTTTCTAGATTTGCTACTAAACAATGTTTTCCCCATTCTATATTTGTACAATTGGTTTGCAGAATCAAAAAGGTAGGTTCCCTTCAACTTCAGAGTGTTTGAATTAGTCCACATTCTAGCCAAAAGAATCTCTTTGGATCCTGCTGTCACCCAATATATTCTTTACTCTTCTCAGACTGATGTTACCAGCACATTTGATAAACACGTGTTCGTGTCCAGGAGTGATTCCTGTATCATCCAAGTTACCCTTTATTCACTGTGGCAGAGATATCACTCTGGTTTGAGAGAAGGGAGCAGAAATTTTGTAGTCACTTTTTACATTGGCTGCTGGTTTCCTTTGAGTTTTCAGGGCCTCCTTGGAAACCCTGGTGGCGTAGTGGTTAAGAACTACAGTTGATAACCAAAAGGTCGGCAGTTCGAATCCACTAGGTGCTCCTTGGAAACCCTATGGGGTGGGGCAGTTCCACTCTGTCCTATAGGGTTGCTATGAGTTGGAATGGACTCGACAGCAAGGAGTTTGGTACAGGTTTTAGCCCAGGCTTGGTTTCCTGGCTACATGGTTTTCATCCCAGTGCTGGGTGGTGCTATCTCCTCACATTTTTCCTCCTTCAGTCATACGCTTCCCCCCACCAGTCAGCCAGATGTGGGTGGAGGTGACTGCTGCTCTCCGTAGGATTGTTCTCTTTTTTTCTTCATTTGGCCTCCTCCCCGCATACTCATCTACAGAACGCCATGTGTCAGCCTTATGGAATCCAGGGCTCAGAATGAACTTCGGGGGCTTCCAGCCCCTCCTGTGAGGACGTCTTGTAGGATTGTTTCCTGCAGCGCGTTTTTGCTGCCAGTTGTAGTTTTCAGTGACTCAACAGATCCTCAAGTACTTCCCATGGGCAATGCGGCCCCACGGTACCAGAAAATACAGTTAGCCAATGTTTCCTGACGGGCTCTCTGTACGTTTTTCTGTACTTAATTGTATCCTTATTCCCTTTCCACGCCAGAACAGTGAACAATTCTTTTCCCTTCTCTATGCTTACACCCTTCAAATACTTGCAGCTACTTCTCATATCCCGCTTGAGTCACTGTTTGGCACAGCCTTTTGTCTTCAGTTTTTATTGCCTCTGCTCATAAACTGCACCCCGCTATGCCTTAATAGCCTGAAGTTTGCCTTTTCCAGGGACAAGAAGATGGGAGTGGCGGAGTCCTCGTGTGTTACACAGGCTGACACATGGCATTCTGTAGATTAGTATGTGGGGAGGAGGCCAAAGGAAGAAAAAAAAGAGAACAATCCTGTGGAGAGCAGCAGTCACCTCCACCCACATTTGGCTGACTGGTTGGGGGAAGCATATGGGAAGGGGCCCAGAGGTGAATTCAGAGAGAAGCTAATGAAACTTCAGCTTCATGGTCCCTTAGTAACTTGGGCCCCTTCCAAGACGCGGTACCTAATTGGTACTTGTACTTTTGTGTTATTCTTCTTAAAGAGGGCCTCCAAAGTTATATTAGCTCTCCACAAAACCTGGATCGACCCTTAGGAGGCTGTGCATTTTTTTGTGCATGGTTGGCTGCCTGGCTACTAGCTGTGACCAGTCTTGAATCCTCTCCCCAAGGACTCCGAACCCCATCTTCTAATTTCCTCTCTTTGACAAAACATGAGTTTCTCTGGCAAAAAATCAGTGCCCATCATCCCACTCACTTTCTTTCATTGTAATTTGGGCATGTTAATATATATACATTTTTCTTCCCTTACCTCTCTTAGAACAGAAAAAGTAAATGCTAGTCAAGACAGTATAAATATAATTAGGCTAGGCGCAGAAGCTCAGAAGCTAATGACTCAGCGCAGCCATGAAGATTCCACATCTCAAAACTATTCAACTTTGGTAGGTTCGACTGTTAACCATCTCAGGATTACTCCCACAGGGGTATATATGCAACTCAACATATATGACATCACAAAGCCAAGAGCTGGGACTGCCTATATTTGCTAAGGTCCTCAATCACTGTTCATTCCCTGTACTGTACAAAACCACATGTATGAGGTATGTATAAAAAGAACAGTCTTGGGACACCCACACTTACTTTGTAAATAGGAATACGATTTATTGTTCCGTGAGTGCACTGTAGATTGGAGGTAATTAAGGCGATGGGTGAGAAGAAGAATGAGCCAGAGCAGATAGTATCCCACACCACTTCCTTAGATCCCAAAGCCTGGGGCTAAGGAATCCAAGTGGGCCTTCAGCCATACTGGCATCTTCTTCTAAGGAAAGTTCATTTGACCTCCCTGGAAGTAGTACCTCTGTCTTTCCAAGAGCCCAATTCCCAACCCCATTGCCCCATTGACTGACTCCCGTCTGTTACTCAGTAGACAAAAGCCTGAAGTGGAATGTCAGTGTTTTGGCTGCGCACTGGCTCTGACTGACACACTCCTCTTCTCATTTCTTCGTGTGTCTGTGTGAGCCTCTCTCATATAACCCATCACATGGTTTACTTGTCTGTCATGCTCTCTCTAAGTTGCTTGTTAGAGTAGCAGCTATGTTTTGCTCATTGTTGATCCTCAGAGCCTAGCACTGTCTAACACGGATGAATGAATGAATGAAATTTGTAATGGAAACGAGGCTCATTTATACAATTAGGAAGCCTATGGGTGAAGATCAGGTGTGAATAAAGAAAAGTCTGTCCAAATGGGCTTCTGTTGCGAAGGCCGAGCTCTTAACCACTGTACCACCAGGGCTCCGCTGCTAGACATGATCAGTTCACATACATAAAGAGCAGTGAGACGCTAACCACAGGGTCCGCAGGTCCACAGACATAACCGACACATTTCTACACAGATACACTCAGAGTTTCATCAAACAGTTCCTCTGCCAATACATTTCCTCCCACCTGTGGAAATATTCCTGCTTTTCGATGAGCAAAGCGCAGAAAACAGCAATGATCTCATGAACAAGCTTTATCTTCAGTTCGCAGAAACCAGGATACAAATAGATTGCTCAAAAGCCAGTGACAGATTGGAAATGTTTCACCCTTTCCTAAGCTCGCTGATTCCCTACTGATTTAGAATCTTCCTGGATGACGTCTAGAATCTTCTGAGATTTTGCTGCTCTAATTACAATTTTTACTTCAGTGCCCATCACTTGACTCCTTCAGCTGAGGAAGATAACGAAGGTATTCACACAGGACATCTCGATACTTGTATCCCTGACCGAAAGGGAAGACGCTGATGCTAAGTGTCCACGATATTAGTATCATTATAGGACACTATTAATATCATTATAGGGTCGCTATGAGTCAGAATTGACTCGAAAGCAATGGGTTAGCACACTTCGCTCTAGGGCTTCCCAGCCTCTGGTTAATTATTCCCAGCTGTAACCATGTTTAATGTCCTCGTGACCCAAAAGGCTCACACAATAAAAACTAACTCAGTCTCCCTAACGTGGGCCCCGAGTCCTGGAAACACTTCTACTTATGCTCAGTAGGAAGGGCCAAAGAAAAGCATTTCAGGCCTCTCCTCTCTCTCCACTCTCTCGTCTTTCCTGTTCCGCTTTTTCATGGAATTGTTTAAGGGCTTTTGCTAATGCAGTAATTTCCACGAGAGGAAGCCGCCTTTCTTCCAGGCCCCAAGCAGCTGCAGTGAATCAGAGGGGAAGCTACATCTGCACATCCTGTGGGGCAGTCGCTCACGCGCGGGTGACGGGGCGCACGGGGCCTGAGGGTGGGGGTGGAACGGGAGCGGCCTCGCTAGGGTGTTTGGGGTGCAGCCGCCGGCGAGAGTCCAAGGGACTGCCCGTTCTCCCGTGCGCCTCTCTCATGCCTTCTTTTCCTATCTGTCCCCCCGCCCCCGGCTGCCCGGGTGCCTGGGCGCAGCCGCGTCCCGTCAGCACCCCTTAGCCCTCCTCCCTGAGTGAGTAATACCGCCCTCCCTCCACTCAGTTTACTACGGCGGCGCGGTCGCCTAGCAGCTGGCGAGCGTTGCCATGGCGACACGCCGGGAACCTGTTTTGAATTGTTTGGCGAGGCCCGGCCCGAGCGGCGGCCGGCGCTGTGGGACTTCCTGACTGGGTGGGGCAGCGGGCTGCTGGTGTTTCTTCCTCTGCGCCTTCCTGCGTTTGCTGAGAACGGCGTCCCGGGGGCACTCCCAGAGAAGGAGCGAGCGGGAGAGGGCCGAACGGACGGGGCGAGGGATTTGGGGGCTCAGAGGGAGGGGATGAGGCCCAGCACGACCACGTGGGTCCCGGGGAGCGGGGGCCCAGATTAGGCAGTGTTTGCCTGGTTGGGGGTGGGGGGTGGGCGGCAGCTGCCTTGGAAAGGCTTTGGCAGAAGGGAGTGAAGAGATGGGTCATCTGGCAAATTCCTCACATCCAGGCCTGTGGCCAAGGGTCAGGAGTTGTGGGTTGTTGAAGAACCCAGCCAGGCATTACCCTGCCCCCTCCTGTACCCGCTAAATGTACAGGTCCCAGGCTCCTGTTCTAAAGTAAGGGTACGGCTTGGCCTGATTTCCTGGATCTAAGAGGTGAAACTTAGTGACCGTGGACCCCTCAGCAGATCTGAGTTCTGTCTCTACTGTACCCAAGACTGGTGATTTTGGGCGTGCTACATAACCTCCCTGAGCGACTGATTCCTCAGGCAAACGAGGGGAAAGAGTTGGCCTTCACATGCTGTGAAGATCAGCAGAGGTAGAGTGAAAGTGCCTCTAAGCGAAACGAAGAGAGAGTGAATCTGTGCCGTGTACCAGGCACTTAGCGAGACTCTTCACAAACACCATCTCCTTTAATCCTCATAACCAGCCTGAAAGAGAGGTGGCATCTCTATTCCACAAGTGAGGAATCAAATTCAGAGCATTTGACTTGTTCAGGGCTACAAAGCTAGTAAATGGTGAACCAACATTCAAAACCTCCGAAGATTGTTCCCTTGACTGTGGCTGGGTAAACAGAAGACAGTCACCTTTAAGAAAATATACAAATTCCAGGCCAGATTATGAGAACTCACACAGAATGAGGTGACAGATTAAGTATACTTTATACTTGACACATATATATTAATAAACAGACTTTCCTGTAATCCTTCTATGTGTGTCTTCTAGAAAACCGATAATAAAAAGCAATAATACTATTTACTATAAGCCATGACTGACTTTTTCAATGATGTTCACATTCACTTCTGAGGGTTCTTCTATATGACCTATTCACTTTGGGCTTCTGAATTGGGGAAGCTGGCTGAGCCCACACTGACTGCTTTGCAGAATAGCTAGCTCTGCTCTGCAGTTCCAGAGGTGTCTCTTGCTTAGGCCCTCCCCTCCCCTTCTGACATCTCCACCTTCCAGTCCATGAACAGCACACACCACACTCCTCCCACTTAGGCTTCCACTCTTGTGTGTGTGTTCCATTTCACTGGCTAATTGTAAGTTTCATTCGTCTCTCCTGAGAAAGGCAACATATATGAGAATGAGCAACATCTGCTTTTTCAGCATCTCTTTGAGCTGAAAGTCGGCAGCTCCCAGTATGAAGGGAGGCAGGTCATTTCCAGATGTAGGTCCCACTGTAAACAGGCAGGGATATCTAGCCCAAGTGGTCTCTGCTGATTGTGAGGGTCTTGCTAGGTCTAGAATGAGTCCTGAAGATTATCCCAGACCAGAAAGAGCTTTAGGATGTGCTCTACCTCCCAGTTCCAGTAGATTCCAGACCAGAGCTGGCTTCCAGCAGGACCATAGGGGCGCCTCCCCATTTTCTGGCATAGAACTTGACGTCAGCTCTTTCAGTTCCTAAGGTGTGCCCACTGCTGTCATTGCCACCTTGAGCCTTTCACAAGGGGCCAGATTTTGGCAATAGCAATCATTCAGAGGAAGGAAAAAAAGAAGAGCCACAGGTCTCTAAAAAGACCTGGAAGCAGAGAGGAAAAGGAGGATGAAGAAGGGGAGGAAGAAGAAATGGGAGTTTTAATGGAAGAAGATAAGAGCAAGAGGCCAAGGTGTGGACATCATCAGGTTTAGTAATAGAAACTGGCTTGAGTAACAAATTTTCATTCTACTTCATAGATTCCCTTAATGTGTTCCCAAGCTCCTTACCACAAGCGTGTGAAGTAACAAATTAAATCCATGAGTGGGTATATGTGACCTGCATTAAAAAACCAACATGAAGTCTACTATACATAAGAGACACTTGTGAGTTTCAGAAACCAAGGTACTTACCTTCTGGGTGATGCAAACATGGTGACTCAGTTGAGAGGGCTTGCTCATTCACTTGTGTAGTTCTGAGGCAAAAGAGTTTCAGTTTCTCTTCTGCTTTGTCTTAATCAGTTAGGTGGAATGAATATTTAGTCTGAGGACAAATCGGGTCCCCTCTTGCCAGCAGAGGGATAAGATGGTGTGGGGTGGGTTGGAGAGGATAGAAAGGATATCCCCAAGGCAGGACACAAGGTTGAGCTGCCTGGGTGGGGCTGGCTGACCCATGGGGTTTGCTCTGTGACATCACAGTTACAGGCAGGGACCTCCCTGTTGCTCCCGCTGGCTCCTCCCCCACCCCCAGAAAGAAGGGGCTACTCTGGAGTGTCTATCAAAGGCCTGGATGGCTTCTGACGTCATCTAGATGAGTGCTTCTCTTATTGTGCGTAAGAATCACTTTGGGATTTTGGTAAAACGCAGATTCTAAAGGTCTGGGATGGCTCCCATATTGTGCCAGAGATGCTGGTCTGCAAACCACACTTTGAGCTGTGAGGCTCTAGTTCAGTACTGCCCAAATACAATGCGAGCCATAGATGAAATTTTATATATTTTCGAGTAATCACTTAGAGTAAAATGGACACGTGCACTACAATATAAGAAAAGTATTTTACACAATGCTGTGGTTAAAGTAAGGAGCACTGGTGGCACAGTGGTTAAAACGCTCAACCCCTAACCGAAAGGTGGGTGGTTCGAACCCTTCAGCTGCTCTGCAGGAAAAACATGTGGCAGTCTGCTCCTGTAAAGATCCCAGCCTTGGAAACACTATGGAGCAGTTCTGCTTTGCCCTATACGCTGGCTACGAGTTCAACTCAATGGCAACAGGCTTTTTTTTAATGGCTAAAGTGAAATGTAGTCCTTCCAAAACAGTAAAGTTGGGTTCAATGGAGAAATATTGTACGCTGCTTCCATTTTAAAATTGAAATGAATTGAAATTAAATAAAATTAGAAATTCAATTGCTGAGTAGCCCTGAGCTACATTACTATGGCTCATGTGGCTAGTGGCTACTCTATTGGACAGCACAGCCCTAGACCATTCCCTGAAAAATAATGGTGTGCAGAAATTACCGTTCTAAAGGACTAGTATCTGGAAACCTAGCAGACACTCGCTAACATAATTTAATGAATAGATAAGTAGGATTTGGGAACTATTAACGCTGGGACAACTCTCTGCAGCTTGAAGAGAGGGATGTTGGCTCCTCCGGTATTTCAGTCATGAGTATGAGCTGGAAACCTTTGCTTCCTGAGAAACGTCATCCTCAGTCTACCTCTGAGCTTTTTCCTGAGTCCTTTCACTGGGATTCCTTCCTCCTCGTTGCCACCCCACTCAAGTCTTACATAACCTTCAGGACACATGATTCCAGTTCCAATTCAGCCACAAGTCTTCCTTTGTTATTCCAGCCCTCTTTATTCTCCCTTTCCTCTGAGCCCGCATAGCAGATACGCCTTGGCTGTACACTGGGGGAACTTTTTTATATGGGGTTTTGAACTGTTTTGTTTTGCTTTAGGTGTGTTAGCTTGTTTATCTCACACAATTCTAATTTGCCTGAGGAGAGAATCTATTTCTTTACTTCTCTGGTGTCTAGAGGGTCAGCAAAAAAGAGGAAGACCCTCAACGAGATGGATTGACACAGTGGCTGCAACAACAGGCTCAGGCGTAGTGATTGTGAGGCTGGCACCGGACCAGACAGTGTTTCGTTCTGTTGTACTTGGGGTCGCTGTGAGTCAGAACCGACACGGTGGCACCTACCAACAACATGGCGCCTAACAGAGTGCTGAGGGCATGATAGCTGATCAGTAAATATTATTTTATTTAATGATCTAAGATACCTAAGTAAATTTCTAAGAGAGACCATCAGACCTAAAAGTGTCAAAAACTTGAGGAAATAGAATAATATGTCTTATTCTTGGCATGTCTCAACTTCATCAAAATGTCATTTCTCCCTAAGTTAATTTATAAATTTAATGCAATCCCAATATGAATACCAATGAGCATTTTTCAAGAGCAAGACATATTAAAGTTCATATGGGAAAACATATGCACAAGACTCGCTAGCAAAACAATGAAAAGGAAGAGCTCTGGGGTGGGGGGACTTACCCTAGTAAATACTAAAACATACTACAAAGCTTCTATAATTAAAACAATGTGGTATTGGTGCATGACTAGAAAAACTGACTAATGGAATAGAATAGAAAGTCTAGAAATAAACACCAAAAAAACCCCCACCAAACCTGTTGCTGTAGAGTCAATTCCAACTCATAGTGACCCTACAGGGCAGAGTAGAACTGCTCCATAGGGTTTCCAAAGAGCAGCTGGTGGATTTGAACTGCTGACCTTTTGGTTAGCAGCCACGCTCTTAACCACTGCACCACTAGGGCTCCAGAAGTACACACGGCTACATGTAAACATCAAGTTTATGACAGAGGTGAGTTCTCAAATCACTGGGGCAAAGATGATCTTTTTAACACATCATGTTTGGACAAAGGGAATAACCATTTGCAAAAAATATACATTGCATTAATTTCTTATACCACATTGTTATGGATTGAATTGTGTCCCCCCAAAATATGTCAACTTGGCTAGGCCATGATGCCCAGTATTGTGTGTGATTGTCCACCATTTTGTCATCTAATGTGATTTTCCTATGTGTTGTATATCCTACCTCTATAATGTTAATGAGGCAGGATTAGAGGCAGTTATGCTAATAAGGCAAGACTCAATCTACAAGATTAAGATGTATTTTGAGTCAGTCTCTTTTGATATGTAAAAGAGAGAAGCGAGCAGAGACACAGGGGGACCTCATACCACCAAGAAAGCAGAGCCAGGAGCTCCTGTGTCCTTTGGACCTGGGGTCCCTGTACTGAGACGCTCCTAAACCAGTGGAAGATGGATGACAAGGACCTTCCACCAGAGCCAGCAGAGAGAGACAGCCTTCCTCTGGAGCTAGCACCCTGAATTCGGACTTCTAGCCTCCTAAACTATAAGAGAATGAATTTCTGTTTGTTAAAGCCATCTGCTTGTGGTATTTCTGTTATAGCAGCACTAGATAACTAACACACATATACAATAATAAACTCCAAAATAGAGATCTGAACATAAAAAACAAAATTATACAAGTAGTAGAAGAAAACATGGGTATTCCCCTACAACCTGGGTATAAAAAAAAAGCTTTCTAACTCTGACTAAAAATCCAGATACTAGATTAGAAAAGATTGATAAATTTGATTACATTAAAAAAATCACCACAAGGAAAATAAAAAACAAACCACAAATTGGGAGAAAAGTTTTGCAACATCTGTCACAGGCCAATATTCCTAATATACAAAGAAAGGTTAAAAATTACGGTGGCGGGGGGGGGGGAGACAGAAATTCCTATAGGAAAACAGGCAAAATACAGGATCAAATAATTTACCAAAAAAAAAAGACATAAAAGTGGCCCTAAATGTATGAAAAGTTGTTCACCTTCACTTGTAATAAGAGTAATGCAAATTAAAACTATAATGAGATGTCATTTCTCATCTGTCAGATAGGCAAAAATTTAAAGTTTGACAGTATTCTCACTGCTGTGGGGAAACAGGCATTCTCACATGTTACTGGTAGCAGTGCAAAATGGCACCACCCCTATGGAGGAGAATTTGGAACCATTTCATAAAACTACATGTGCTTTTATCTGTGATCCTGAAATCCTACTTCTAGGAATTTACCCTGAACAATTTACATCCAAGAATATGAAAAATATATGCACAAAGTTACTTATTACAGCATTATTTGTAACTGTGAAATATTGGAAACTACCTTAATACCCACGCAGAGGAGATTGGCTGAATAAAATATGGTACGCAATAGAGGACTCTGTAGCTGTTAAAAAAAAAAAAAATTGAGGGAGCTTTCTTTGAACTGATACAGATTAACTCCCAGGAAATGTTAACTGAAAAAAAGCAAAGTGCAAAAGATCTTTTGTGGAAGAAAAAAGAGAAATAAAACACTCCTGTATCTGCTTATTGCTTCCAGAAAAACAGAGGAAGGATAAACTAGAAATCAATGAAGTTGATTATTTACTGGAGGGAGAGGAAGGGGTGGAAGGGATTCAGGAGGGAGCAACACTTCTCTGAGAGTAATTTTTTTGGTATAGTTTTGACTTTTGGAAGCATACTAATGTTCTACATATTTAAAAATAAAATGTCAACAACATGGTTAGGGAAAGAAAAACCTAAACCTGAAAGCAAACTGAAAAATACGCCCCCAGCTGTATTTCAGATGAATACTCTAACCACACCGAGGAGGAAAAGAAGCAAAAGAAAGATGAAATCCAAGTAACTTACGAACACAGTGTTGGACTATCTATCCTCAGTCTTGGGTGGGGTTGAAGGAGGGAGAATTGCAAACAACTCTCCAGCTCGTTTTAATAGTGCTGCTTATTGTGGTAGATATGGGAAGTGATTTGAAAACTATTTCAGATGTATTGTGGGACTGGATAAGTGAGGAAATGTGTTAAAGCTGTTTGGAGTCAGAGTTCTCAGTGTGGAAAAGAAACATAAAAATATGGAATGGGGGAAGGCAAGAAAGAATCCTAGGGGGTGAAATGAAATTAGAGGCATCAGTGTAGCTCATAGTTTCTTAAAACACACGCAGACACACACACAGACACACACGCATGTAAGTATATGTACACATAAATATGTATGCGAGTGTGTTGTTAGTTGCTATCAAGTCGGCTCTGACTCATGACGACCTTACGTATGACACAATGACGTGTGGCCTGGTCCCGCCTCATCTTCGTGATCTTTGGCCTGTTTGAGACCATTGTGTACCATTGGGTAGTAACCTAGGGGCTCATCTTCCAGCACTATTGGACAATATTCTTTTGTGATCTGTAAGGTTTTAGTTGTTTAATTTTTAGAAGTAGATCACCAGGCCTTTCTTCTTCATCTGTTTTAGTCTGAAAGTTCTGCTGAAACCCGTCCACCAGGGGACCCTGCTAGTATTTGAATTACCAGTGGCATAGCCTCCAGCATCACAGCAACATGCAAGCCACCACAGCATGACAAACGGACAGATGGATGGTGGCATATACATCCATACCAGTAAGAAACCAGTTGCCGTTGAGTTGACCTCATGTGTGTCAGAGTAGAACTGTGCTCCATAGTGTTTTCAATAGCTGGTTTTGGGAAGTAAACTGTCAGGTCTTTCTTCTGAGGAGCATTTGGGTGGAGTCAAACTTACAACATTTCTGTTAGCAGCCGAGTGTGTTAACTGTTTGCATCACCGTGGTACGCCATACATATATACATACCTACATGCATACATACATACCTGAGAAGAGAAGGCTCTTGCTTACTGAACAATGCAAGCAGCCTACTGGTAAATGTGAAGGGCATGCTAAAGCTGAAAAATCATCACGTTGCAACTATGATAGTAAAGATGAATTTAGGCACAATCGTCAATGAATGCTAACTATAGGGGAAATTTGGACTATTTTCATGGTCTTAAAGTGTCTTCCCACAGATTGCTTATTAACTGCAAGGGAAAAAGGTATCTGTAAAGAATCAGATAATACCTTATACAGTCAAGAAATTGGATAACACCTTCAGCAGGTGATTAAAATTAGCATCACCAAGAGAGGCAGATGTGCACCGTGCGTCTCCACATGTGCAACTCTGAAGAGGCTACAACATCAGTTCTGTAGTATTCAGGCTGAGACTGCAAAAACGATCTAAACACGAGGAAACATCAAACAAATCCAAAAGGACCAACATTCTATTTTTAAAAATTAGACTGTGTTCTGCAAA
Organism: Trichechus manatus latirostris; assembly: GCF_000243295.1. Lineage (NCBI taxonomy): Eukaryota > Metazoa > Chordata > Mammalia > Sirenia > Trichechidae > Trichechus > Trichechus manatus. Next base: position 1,921,451 of record NW_004444120.1, read on the forward strand.
AACACCAGTGTTTTGAAAGCAAAAGAAGAACGTGGAATTACCCCAGATTCAATAAAATTAAAGAGACATGACAACTAAATGTAATACTTGATCCTTGACTGCATTCTTTAGGAGAATAAAAAATACTATTTATAGACATTATTGAGTCAATTGACAAAATTGGAATGTGGATTGTTTTGATAAAAGCATTACGTCAATGCCAAATCTACTGAAGTTGGTAACTGTACTGTGGTTACGTAAGAAAATATCCCCATTGTTGCAAAATACACACTGAAATATTTAGGGATGAAGGACCATAATGCATGCAATTTACAATTGGAAGGTTTAGAAAAAGTTATATGTAAATATGAGAGAGAGAGAGCGCGAGAGCAAATGATAAAGTAAATGATGTAAAATTACAACAATAGATGAATTTGCATAAAAGGTAGATAGATAAAGCGTAGATGGGTATACATGTACTATTCTTGGAGCCCTGATGGCGTAGTGCTTAAGAGCTCAGCTGCTAACCAAACGGTCAGCAGTTTGAATCCACCAGCTGTTCCTTGGAAACCCTATGGGGCAGTTCTACTCTATCCTATAAGGTCGCTATGAGTCAGAATCGACTCAACGACAGCGGGTTTTTTTGAGTTTATTCTTATTCTTACAACTTTTCTGTAAGCTTGAAATTATTAAAAAACAAACAAGCCACATAGTAACACTGTAGTGACCCCCAAGCAGCTCCCAACTATTTTCTGGGAGTAGATGTGAATATATCCAGGGTGTCTGGCATTAGATCCTTTTGGGAGCAGGGCTTCTGTCCCACGTGGCCTCCAGGTCTTTATTCCTGCTGATCTCTCTTGTTTACTCTTTATTGCTCCTAAACGGCAGTGGCAGCACTGTTTCCTCTAGTTCCCCTGGTTCATTCCTGGGAGCAGAGAATGTACACTACTCATCTCTGAAATGCCGACACCATCTGAAATGCATGAAGTGCTCAGTCAGCACTGCTTACTGGAAATGGATTGAATGAACCCAGATTGTTCTAGTGTCCAAGGTCTCTGTATAAAGATATGGAGAAAAACCTCTTCAAAGTCAACAAGGGTAGGGAAGTCAGCATCAACTCCAAAATCGCCCGTTTTGGATCTGGTGCCAGTGGTGTAAACAGAGCTGGCTGCAGAATTCAGCAGAAATGTCGCAGCGGTGAAGATCGTCGGGGTGGTGGAGACAGTAACCAATGCCACAACTCTTACAGAGAAGTGGGGCCAAGGAGGGTCACTCTGAGGAGTCGACCCCCACTTCAGTCCCAGGAGTTTATCTATAGTCAATACAGCAAGCAGTGAAGCAAATCACAGAACAATGGACTTTAGGTGAATAACAAGAAGTTTTGGGTAAGAAAGAATGGGTTTCAAGCAAACAAGTCAATTAGTAAAGGAACAGTGGGTTTTGGAAAAACAAGTCATCATCGCTGACACGTTTCACCATGTTCCGTGTATGGGCGTTTGAGAGGCTGAAGTTAGCCATAGTGCAGCCATGTTTAAATGGCACATATCCCCACACTTCCCCCCTTTTGTTTAATTAATGGAATAAGAATCAAGAGGGTTTTCACTGGTCCAACAAATGCCCATTAGGATAAAGTAAAATTTTCTTGTCAAGAACATTTAGGCTGTTGTTTCTACGCCTCAGGGCCTGGCTGATGTATGGAGAATTTTTGTGAGTCCTTGTGTGCCCAGCTCCAGCTGGGGCACACACCATATGTTTAAGAAGGAGAAGTAGCATAGCGATGAGTAATACCTGGAGTTAATTGGGCTCCTAGATGGCGGCCATGGCAGGCTCTTTAAACTCACGGTGCTGATTTTCCACTGGATACCATCTGGTTCTTTGCCAGTGTTCTAAATTAGAGTGAGGTTCTCCTGATGGAGTGAGCAGACTCAATATACCCTAGGTGTGAGTGACAATAAAAGACGAGATTATTGGACCAATGGGCTCTTCTCTGATTCTCGTTTTGTAAGTCTAACATTAATACTATTAAGATTATTATTCTCAAAGGCTGAAAGAGTATTAACAATCAAACAAACAATGATTTATACAAATTCACTAGGAAAGGAATCATCTGAATTAGAAACCTATCTATACAAAAGCAACTAATCTAAAAGAAGCAGAAAATATAAAGGAAGTTACACATAACAAATCTTCATCAGATAATTATTGATTAACAAATATAAGTGACTACTGATTATTAAAATAATAACATAGGAAGGGCCTTCTTAAGAGAAGGTCTTTATTTTTCCTGTCTCCTGTTTAGGTAACTGGTAGCGAATGGTCCAGGCATAGAAGGCCGACTTCTGTTGGTGATGGGAGATCTTCAGGGAGTAGAGACATCGGATGACTGTTGAGAATTAAAAGTCACAAGAGAAACCATAGCTAGAAACAGGTTTTTGGGTGTAAGTGGGGCACCAGTAGCTGAGAGGACATGCTCAGCTTTGGAGCAGAGGGCTTTCAGACCTCCCCGTGTTACCAGTATAGCAGAGCTCTGTTGTTCATCATCCTTTCCTGGGGGAGGGGGTGATGGTGTCAGTTGTTGCCCTGGAGTCGGGTCAGCTCGTGACCCCAGTCACAGCTGGAGCAGTGGCAGCGGCTCCCAGAGGAAGAGAATGGGTGGTGGCTGTTGCTGGGTCATGATATGGTTTTACTAGTCGAGCGGGAATCCTAAGTGGACCTGTAGGAGACAAAAGAACTGCATATCCTCGCCCCCAGGTTAATAATTCTGCAGCCCCTTGCCAGACAGAGGGATTTTGAGGATCTATATAGAGGACTTGTGGGTGAGGTCGGGTGTCAGAGGGGATAAAATGTCATTCTGCAGCAGTACAACCATCTTTGGCAATCGATAAAAAGTTAAAAGTAAAGAGAGCTTTGGCAAGTCTTTCATTCTGGTCACATACTCTAGACCCATCATCTCCCCACTTTTGTTTATTTAAGAGCTGTTTGAGAGTATGACGGGCACGTTCAATTATGGCTTGCCCTTGAGGGTTATAAGGAATGCCAGTGG
>NW_004444120.1:1925077-1926476 GCF_000243295.1 Trichechus manatus latirostris
ACCAGCTTCCTTGTCCCCTTCTGCCTTCTGGCCCTTGTCACTGGACTCCTGTACCTTGTTAGTCTCATTTGGTTTTACAGAGCTGTCCACTCCCAGGCTGAACAGTAAAATTGTTGAAATTTAGCAGAAGTATATGCAGGCCCATTATCAGTTTTAAGGGCTTGGGGACATCCTATAGTTGCAATGGCTTGGGTAAAGTGATGACAGGCATGAGTAGAACGTTCCCCAGAAAGGGCTGTAGCATAAAGAAACCCAGAACATGTATCTATGGATACATGGAGATATTTAAGTTTCCAAAAGGGAGGATAGTGTGTTACATCCATTTGCCATAACTGATTGGCTACTAGACCATGTGGGTTGACGCCAACAGCAAAGGACGTGGGAGAAAAATGTTGGCAGTCAGGACAGGTGCGAACAATTTGTTGTGCTTCAGTAAGGGAGATAGAAAATTGTTTTTGAAGTCCATGTGCATTTTGATGAAAGAAATTATGAGAAGTTAATGCATCAGAAAAGGCAGAGCCAGCAAGTAAATCGGTGTGAGAATTGCCGTCAGAAAGAGGTCCCGGCAAGGGTGTATGGGAGTGCGCGTGTACCACAAAAAAGGGAGAGTTACGGCTATTAAGCAGGGTTTGGAGCCTTTTAAATAAAGTAAATAACTCATAATCGGGACTAAATCAAAGAGTTACATCACGATATGTTGAACAGTGTGAACAACGTAAGCAGAATCAGTGACTAAATTGAAAGGCATTGACTTAAAAATTTCAAAGGCAGCAACAGCTGCCGACAACTCAGCATGCTGTGTAGTGGAGGCCTTTTGTGTAATAAAATGTTGCCAGGCACCGTCTGTCTGCCAAGTGACTGCTCCCTTTCCAGTTTTTCCTGATCCGTCTATAAAGGCGGTAGGGGCATTAGCAAGAGGGGAAGAAGGAGAGAGCATAGTAGAAAATTGTAAAGGAAGGAGCTGTAGCGTAGACAGTGGCTTTGAAGTGGGATAAGAATAAATTATTTGCCCAGTAAAATCAACCAAGGTGATCTGGAGCTCTTCAGAATTAAGAAGAGCATGGTCAAAAGTTGTTTTCGTTACTCCGAAGTATATAAAATGAGGGTCAGAACCCAAAAGCTGTTGAGCGCGAGTGCGTCCTTGCATTAATAAGTTAATGCGCTGAGAGAAATGTGTAAACAACTGTTGCGGAGGGTGATAAGGAAGAAAAAGCCACTCAAGTTCTCCGAAGTCAGCAGTAAATTGACAGAGCATGCCTGTAAGACTATGAGGAGTATTTAATAGGAGAAGGTAAACAGGATGATGATTTATCTGTGAACGAGTTAAAAATTTTTCTTTAATGGCTTGGTTAACAAGTAATAACTCATGGCGTGCTTGGGGAGAGAGTGTTCTCATAGA
>NW_004444120.1:1928328-2011630 GCF_000243295.1 Trichechus manatus latirostris
CTAATACTTGTGCCTTATGAGTTTCTGTGCCAACATTTTGACATGCTCTAATCATTTCAGCTAAATCAAGATTCTGTGCCTTTAAGGGAGCTAAAACAGCTCGGCAGTCAGCATTAGCATTTTCGTAAGCAGGCTGGAGACAAAGAACTTCAGATGCTTGTTGATTATCTACCTGTCGGGAAATGGCCGTTTGGAGGCGGTTGATAAAATCAATGTAAGGCTCGTTTGCCACTTGGCGAATAGTGGCGAATGAGCCGGTGGGTGTTTTGGAATCAGGGATTTTACTCCAGGCTTTGGTGGCAGCATCGGAGGCTTGACTGAATGCTTGCCTATTCATCTGACTCTGGGCCTGGGGAGTGGAATGATTCCCAACACCCAGGAGCATGTCAAGACTAACAGGGATATTATGGTTAAGATTGTTCATAGCATAAAGGTTGCAATGTTGTATTGTATTGTATTCTTGACTCCATACGCTAAATTGAGCAGGAGTTAAGACTGTTCGCATTAAAATGTTCCAATCCCAGGGGGTCATCTCATAGTTTTGTCCTATAGCTTCTACAATTCCTTTTGTAAAGAAACACCGTAAACAATTCTCTATCACGCTTTTACGGAGTTCTTTAAAAACTTGAAAGTCAAGGCCATCGTGACGGGGTGGTCCTGCTCCCCGAGTGACAGGATAAGCAGAAAACCCTTCTTTTTCACGGCCCTCTTGCAAACATCTCTCCATAAGAGACTCATGTTGTGAGGAATCAGCCTTGGGAGGTGCAGAAGAAGGAGGGTCATAAACATTTTCCTTACTAGGGGAGGGAGCCGAAGGAGCTGCCTATAAGGACTGCAGGGCAAGGCGACAGTGGTGCCAAGCAATAAAAACTGAAACTGAGATGTTCATGTCACGAATGATGTTACCAATACATTCCCATGCTTCTACATCAAGGTTTCCCCGCAAGGGATACCAAGGACAGGCAGATTCAATTAAAAGCAGAAGTTGGGTAAGAGCTTCTTCTGACACCTTAAGCTTAGAGGCCTTTAACAATCCTAACAACTGGGTTTTATATTGACGCTGCTCAGAAGAAAGAGAATTCCCCATAGTGAGGGAGAAATGGAAAATGAAAAAGTAGAATGAGAGACAGTAAAAACTCCTGGCCTGAAGCCTGAAATCCCTTGAGAGTGCTCGGGAAAGCCCCGTCATCCTTGGGCTGTAAATCCAGCCTGAACTGAGAGCCTCCGGGAAGGCCCCGTCGCCCTTGGGCTGTAAACCCAGCCTGAACTGAGAGCGTCGGGGAAGGCCCCGTCGCCCTTGGGCTGTAAACCCAGCCTGAATTGAGAGCGTTCGGGAAAGCTCTGTGGAAAGCTCCGCCGCTCTCGGGCTGTAAACCCAGCCTGAATTGGACGTCCGATACTCACCACCTGAAGGGATTGAGTGCGAGGGCGTCTACAGCTCTGCCCCGCACACGGGGCACCATCTGTCAGCAGCAAAGATCGTCGGGGCAGCGGAGACAGTAACCAATGCCACAACTCTTACAGAGAAATGGGGCCAAGGAGGGTCACTCTGAGGAGTCGACCCCCACTTCACTCCCAGGAGTTTATTTATAGTCAGCACAATAAGCAGTGGAGCAAATCACAGAACAATGGGCTTTAGGTGAATAACAAGAAGTATCGGGTAAGAAAGAATGGGTTTCAAGCAAACAAGTCAATTAGTAAAGGAACAGTGGGTTTTGGAAAAACAAGTCGTCATCGCTGACATGTTTCACTGTGTTCCGCGCATGGGCATTTGAGAGGCTGAAGTTAGCCATAGTGCAGCCATGTTTAAATGGCACATATCCCCACACAGAAAGAGTATTCATTGCTTCCTAGTGGATTCCAAATCATAGAGACCCTCTAGGACACAGCAGAACTGCCCCATAGGTTTCCAAGGCTGTAATCTTTACACTGAGCCACGAGGGCTCCTAGGAAAAGGATAGAAGTGAAAACCACTTCAATTTACATCTCCACTCCAACTCATACGTAATCCTTCAGGAAGGTGTGTTCTCTCTGAGCTTCACTGCTTTTAATTTATAGCATAAAAATATTGGACACATAGGTACTGTGTGTAAAAAGTACAAAGGTCTGAAAAATACCATTTCTGGTATATAACCTCTTCATGAGCTCTGGTGGTGCAGTGGTTAAGTGCTCGGTTGCTAGCAGAAAGGTTGGTGGTTCGAACCCACCAACTGCTCTGCGGGAGGAAGATGTGGCAGTCTGCTTCTGTAAACATTACAGCCTTGGAAACCCTATGGGGCAGTTCTACTCCGCCCTATAGGGTGGCTATGAGTTGGAATCGACTCCACTGAAACCTGTTAACCTCATCATACATGCCTTTCCTCTCTCCAATACCTACAGGTAGGTGGTTCTCAACCTTGCCTCTTCTGCTGGTCTCTTTTGACATTACAGACAGCAACATGATCCAAACTGACTACTTGTGTCTTTTTCTTAAATCATCACCCAGTTTGGAGCTTTTTGGTTTTGTTTTTTTACTTTTTATTTAATTGCATGTCCAAACTCTCCCTTGACTAATTTTATATATTTAAACTCCTCATCAATAATAAGAAAAATAAAAATAATAATAAAATAATAATGTTGGCTAGCTAATATTTATTGATTACTTATAATGTATCAGATAGCATGCTATGAGCTTTTTTATTCACTGTCCCATTTAACCCCTGTAATGCAATGAGGTAGGCTCAATTATTATTATTTTACTGATAAGTAACCTGAGGATGTGACTTATCAATGGTGACGTGTGACTTTCCGATAAGTTGCAACAAGACCAAAGTTCATATGCAAGCAGGAGTGCCATGGCCTACATACACATTTGGTCCCAACTTACTATGGTGATTAACACACATAGCAGAGTTTCGAAAAGGATAAATCTCCATGGAGGTGAACAGAGAGTGGACAAAATGAGTGAAGGGTAATCCCAATGCAGTTTGGAGTTGGCTGAGTCGTCAGGGATACAGACATAGCTATTTTTAAATTTTTTATTGTACTTTAGATGAAGGTTCACAGAACAAATAGTTTCTCATTAAACAGTTAGTGCACATATTGTTTTATGACAATGGTTAACAGCCCCATGACATGTCAACATTCTCCCTTCCCAAACTTGGGTTCCCTATTACCAGCTTTCCCATCCTCTCCTGCCTTCTAGTCCTTGTCCCTGGACTGTTGTGCCCTATTAGTCTCGTTTTGTTTTATGGGCCTGTCTAATCTTTGGCTGAAGGGTGAACCTTGGGAGAGACTTCATTACTGAGTTAAAAGGGTGTCTGAGGGCCATACTCTGGTATTTCTCCAGTCTCGGTCAGGCCGGTAAGTCCAGTCTTTTTTGTGAGTTAAAATTTTGTTCCACATTTTTCTCCAGCTCTGTCCAAGACCCTCTGTTGTGATCCCAGTCAGAGCAGTCAGTGGTGGTAGCCGGGCACCATCTACTTGTGCTGGACTCAGTCTGGTGGAGGCTATAGTAGTTGTGGTTCATTAATCCTTTGGACTAATCTTTCCCTTGTATCTTGTTTTCTTCATTCTCCCACAGACATAGCTATTTTTTTTTAAATGCTCAAGGAAGTCTGCTCAAGGTTGCAACAATCCCTGGCATCATATGCCTTTGAGAAGAGTCCACGATAGGAGTGCTCTTAAATGTAGGTCATTTCTAACTTTGTTCTGAAGATTCCGAACCGTCTGCATTCACTATCCTAGGAAGAAATTTAACATTTGGATCCATGTAGCAAAGAACAATTTAAAGAAATAGATGGACTGTATTCCTGTTTATGCTTCGGTCTCAAGGCTAATTATAATATTCTGGCCTTCTGTCTTGATGCAGATATTTGCTGGTACCGTAGAAAGACAATGGAATGAGCTGTAAGTAGACTGGGGATGCAGTGTTAGCACCAAAACACTTAGGCAAGTCTTTAAAACGTGGAGTGACTCTGTTTCCTTACCTTTAAAATGGGGTTAATAAAACCTTTCCTACTTACTTCATAAGCATGTCATAAAGCTAAAATGTTGATAGCTGCCATCGAGTAGGCCTCCAACTCATGGCGACCCATGTACAACATGAAGAAATTCAGCCTGGTCCCATAGCATTCCCATGATCAGTTGTAGATTGGACTGTTGTGATCCAAAGGGTTTTCACTGGCTGATTTTCAGAAGTAGTCTGCCAGGCCTTTCTTCCAAATCTGTCTTAGTCTGGACTTTCTGCTGAAATTTGTTCAGCGTTATAGCAACATGCAAGCCTCCACTGATGGATGGGTGGTGGCTGCACATGAATTGCACTGGCTGGGAATCAAACGGGAGTCTCCTGCACAGAAGGTGAGAATTCTGCCACTGAACCACCATTGCCCCATTTCATAGAGTCTTTGAGGGAATTAAACGAAATAACAAATATAAAGCATTTAACTGTGCCAAGCACAGAGTTAATGTTTAATTAATGGAAGCTATTTTTATTAATAGTAATTATTGATATAAAAGGAATTGTGCAGTATGTTGTAGTAGTAAATGCAATGCCCGTAAAGTTCAAGAACACATTGGAAAATACACAAGCATGTTTGTATTTACTAATGACGGTAAGCAAGGCAAGTACGTGTGTTCAAGCAATTAGCTGTCAACATAGAACTATGAGCAAAACCCTAATGTCTCTCTCCAGTTGAGACATTGTCCACCTATTTTTCGGTTTCCTGTACTCCTATTAATACTGGCATTTTGTGGAGCATTTTATGCCATGTGTAACTTGATATACATCTCCTCCTACTTCCTGCTAAGACCGTAAATTCCTTGAGAATACAGACAATATTTTCTACGTGGCCTTAAAACCCTGCAGGGCATGGTGAGGCCTGTGTGGGTGTTCAATATATTAAGTACTAATTGGTGCCAGAGGGAGATGGGATTGTTAGTAACTTTTCTGCCCAGTGTGATTCTGGGGAGTGGTGTGCATTGTACATGGAGAGCGGGCAGAGGAGGCTAATAACTTGCCAGGGATTCAAAGCCTCTTACAGAGGAATGTACATGCAGTTCTCTCCTTGGGACTTATACTCATGGTGGCATGAATGAAAGTAAATTCTGAAGCAAAGCAAAGAGGATTGGTTAGGCGTCCTTCATTCTCTGAAGTACTGCCTTTGTTTAATTTAGACACCAAAGTCCACGCTCTGACACTCCCTAGCCTTGAATATGTCCTTAGGTCATTTTGAGCCTCAGTTTTCTGATTTGTGAAACAGAAGTGATAATATCAGTTCGTTTACCTCATGGTGTCGTAAGCACCCGATTAGATAGCATACATAAAAGCTATGCAAACTGTCAAGCATGATGCACACGTAAGGTGCTATTAGGATGTTACTCAGCTAGGAGCCTGCGTCTTTACTGATGGCTTTGTGCCCCAGAGATGACAATCAGCTGAGTTCAAAGTATCATGAACCTCACTGGTATCCAGGAGAGATCGCTGCACAGTGGACTTCAGGGTCTGTGCCCCTCAGTGATCATAGCTCTCCAGAGCACAGCAACTGTGCCGTCAATTTGCTTCAATCTGTGCCAAAGTAGCACAGATACATACTGGCTGTCCTTCAGAAGCAAAAGGAGATGTACACTGTGATATCCCCTGCCCAACACTGATGTGTCTGCCCTGGCTGGTCACTGTCCTACTCAGAGCTCTCTGTGACACTGGAAGGCATTTAGGGAACAACTGGCTGTGGTTAGGGTGCTGTCGAAGACCCAGAATGGAGTTTTCCCCTGTGGGAAGGTAACTAGCCCCCAACTGTTCTGGCTTCCTGGTCCATTCAGGATATTCTATGAACATTTCTACCTGATACCTCCCCTGTCTCCTCCACATTTTGTCAAATTTCTCCTTCCAGATTCTTTGCTTTAACTCATGGTGTGGGGCTGACCCACCGGTACATTTGGTCCATGGAGCTTCAAACTTGACTTGGTTGATGACAAAGTCAGTTGCTGATTCCACATAGGTCTCCTATCTGTGCCTCCTTAGGTCCCTTAGGGGAAGGGACACTATCACTTGTCATCATTATCACTTACCACCTCACTTTTTTGAGCTTTCCAGAAGAGGAGAGGCCATCTGAGATTGCTTTTGCTCCCTCCCATTGGCAATCACAAGACATAGAGAAGGACAGAGGTAATCGAACCCCTGCAAAAGTCTAGGGCTTCTCCACTTACATTTCTCATAAGTTCTATTCCTTTTTGCAAGTGCTTCAAGAAGTCTATGGACAAAATCCCTTCCTATCAGTCCTTCCATTTCATTACTTTACCTGGAAGAACTTTTGGGGGTTAGTTAGAGGGTCCTTTAAGCTTTAATCATAGTATCACTGAACTTCAGAATTAGAAGAGGCCTTTGAAACATCTATTCTATATTAGACTTCTTGTGGACACATGTGGACTATTGAGCAAGTGACTCCTGATACCACCTCCTGGAGGGAGTAACCCACTCCATAGTTAGCAGGTGTCAGGGTCGCCAAGAAAGACATGACTCACACACAGACACTGGATGGAACAACGCTTTACTCACATAGAGAAGAGCAAGTTTAGCTTCAGTAGTGAGTGCCGGTCCTCCATGGAGAGCAGGTCTCGCTCTGCAGCCATCATAGGGAGATGGTCTGCATTTCTCCTCTTGTCCTGCAAGAGAAGGACTCCATTCCCTCTCCACTGGGAATAGACATATAAGTGGGGGTTGGCCATAAATACATGCCTAGCTAAGCAGTTCCTGGGAATGTTGGCATGTGCTCAGGGCAAGAGGGAAGGAACATACTTATAGGCCACCAGCTGCTATGAAATGTGTTTTGGTCAAGATGCCTCAGAAAAGGGAGTCAGCCCACATTCTCTTCTTGTCCAAGAATCCAGGCTGGCACATCTGGTTCTAAGAACAAGGGTCATTTGTGGGTCACAAGCAAGGGTGACAGGTGAGCTCAGAGTGCCTGCTTCCACGTGGACACTGAGGCTCAAAGAGGGGGGTGATTTAGTCAATGTCCATAGCTGACAGGGGAAGAAGTGGTACTGAACTCTCAGCCAAGTGTTCTCTGTTCTCACCCACTACACTGGACAGAAGTTCCAGTCTGCAATAATTGAAGAATCCCAGGCTAGAAGGAAACTTGGGAAAGCTTTTGCTCTAGTTCTCTAGTTGAGGCAGCACCGACCGCCACTTCCAGAGCACATGAGCATCTAGTTTACTTCGTATTTTTATGTGACTTTCTTTTACTGCGGTCTAAGTCTCCATTTTCTTGCCTGCCTTTTCTCTTATTTCTTCCTTCCCTATAAACTGTAATTACTAATGATTGTTTTAGTTCCTAGATTGGGGTGCATTTTCCTAACACAACAAAACAGTGATGCAATATGAAAGAACCCCCACATCCCTGAACACTGCTTTCCACCCGACACATAGGGACACCAGGCCTGGTCCCTTCTGGTTCCTCTTGCCCTTCCCACCCATTTGTATTGAACACCAAGTTCCCTAGGCCCCAAAGAAAACCCTGCTCAGAAAACTCAGCCATTCTCCACCCTGCCTGCCACACTCCACGGAATTCCAAGTCAAACAGGGATTTCCTGCCTTTTCTACTCAGTACAACATTCCTGGGGTTTGTTTCTGCTGCTGGCATGGAGCTCACAGAACAGAGGAAAATGAAGCAAACTTTTCAAGAAATGTGCTCACCTACCACAATGGAAATGATGGGAAAGTAGATGAAAAGTATAAACCATGTAGTTACAAATCATTGATAAGATTATTATCTCAAATAAATCTTGTTTATGCAAATTTAAAAGTTCCATGCTTGGAAATGTTTTGAAACTTCCCCAAGTTATCCGGGAGCTGTGTTCCCTCCCTCTGGTGACCAGCAATTTAGATCTCAAACCAGGACTCTTCCGAGAGTGAAAGGGTGTGTTACTAACAAGTGCTCCAGGGCATCAGACTTAAAGCTCTGACAGTGGTCGTCTAGCTTAGACGTAAATACTTGTGGTGGAGTAGAGGAGGCCCATTCTTCTTTGGACAGCTCTGCACCTTAGCTGAAATGAGGTTTTTTCCCTTTGAGTGAACATTTCCCTTGGGGCTGTGAGGCAGAGCCTCTTCTCTCTTCACATGAGAACAGGTCAGATATTTGAGGACATCTCTCCTGTCTTCTGAGCCTTCTCTTCTCCAGGACAAACATTTCTAGTTCCTTCAGCAGTTGCTTGTTTGGTGTGGTTCATGGCCTTTCACCATCCTGCTTGCCCTTCTGAATGAGCTCCATTTTGTCTGTATTTTAAAGTGTATGACCACATCCCAGTGCAGTCCTCCTCCCTCTCAAGCTGTTATATCTCTGTCAACCTAAGCTGACACAGCAGCATCTTAGATGGACTCCAGGAGCAGCTGCTCAGCAGAGAAAGTCCCTTATTTTCTTGAGCTTCCCTCTGCATACCTTCTTGGCTGTGGTGGACAGGATTGATGTTCATCAATGATGAGACCAGAGGTACAGAGGGAGGAACAGGGACAGCAGTATGGGGGCTCTATCCACACCCCAGATGGCCTCTGGGTGGGGCAAATGGTTTGTGCTACACTACTAACCGAAAGGTTGGCAGTTCGGACTCACCCGGCGGCCTGGCGATCTACTTCTGTAAGGATTACAGCCGAGAAAACCCTATGGAGCGGTTCCGCTCTGTAACACATGGGTCGTCATGAGTCGGAATTGACTCCACGGCAATGGATTTGGTAAAAAACGATAAGGATTAAGTGTTATTTCTTTTTCCATGTCAAGAGCTTGTTTCCAGAATCAAACCACTTGGATTCAAATCCTATCTCATACCACTTAAAAGATGTCGAACTTAAATCTCTCTGTGTCTCAGTTTCCCCCTCTGTAAAGTGAAAACTCCTGCTGCTGTTGTCAGTTTTCTCCCGCCATGCTCTTATTGTTGTGATTGTTTTTATTCTTCCTGCCCTCCTTTTCTCTTTGGTCCTGGTCACTCCTGGGGAGATTTTCTGGAGCAGCAGAAATTGCTGGTCACGTGAGTGCTTCGGGCTGAAAACTCACCTTCTGCTTCCCAGATTGCAGGTGTCTCTGTGGGAGGATAATAATGCCTAATTAATCCCTTACAGGCTCCCGGGGCCTTTCATCCTCAAGTATTCAAGGCCCTTGAATAAAAGAAGCAAAAGCATTCATTAAAACATTAACATTTGGGTGGCAGGTACAACAAGTTGTCCTGATACAGCCCATCATAAAACATGCTTGTTGTCTGAAGCATTCATAGAGTCTTACGAGGATAGCTTATTCCGAGTAATCTTTACATTTCAGCGGCCAGAAGAGCTTAACCCAGGATCTCCTTTCCCTTCCTCCTTAGCAACCCAGAGACGAAGGCTCGGCCTGGGCACCCTCTCCAGCTCTATTTCTGCAGACAGGTCATGCGGAAAGCACAGAACAAAAGAGGAAGAGGGCAATAGCAGTGGACTCCTGCAAATGACATCAGAAACAGCAAAGAGAACTGGGCCTTTCATCATAAGATCGAGAGATATTTCTACCTGACCTATCTGATATCTGCTGTCAGGTATTATTGTCCTTATCTTACAGAGAGAGTATTTTGACTTGCCCAAAGTTATAGCGTTTCACCTCTTAGGTGAAAACAACAACAATGTATTGGTTTGAGAAAAGATCAGTCCATCGTTTCTGATTTTTAATTAACTCTGCAAGGTTCATCAACCAAGGATGTGCTGGAAGTCTGCTCTGGTCCCAGTTCTGAGTAGTGTGGCTGGACTGGCTGCCTGCACCGAAGTGACCACATAGTGGGTGATTTGGGGGTTGTCACATGGACCACTGTGAATGCTCAAAGGCTGGCTCACCAGCACTCAAACACATTGCAAGTCCCTCACGTTCTGTGAAAGAATGAGATGGTAAAATTTCATTTCCTAATCACCCATGGGAACCCTGCCAATACGGTGTCATCTGCCTAGAAATAACCTGAACTTGCCAGAAAGATTAGTCTATTATCTGGGTAGACCTCTTCACAACACAGGTGTTTTAAATTTTTTTTAATTTTTATAAGTTTTATTGTGATAAAATATATATAACAAAAAAAACTTGCCATTTGAAAACTTGCATATGAATTATGCTCTGTACACTTCACCATTTTTAACCACTATTTCACTCAGCATGATGTTTTCAACGTTCATCCATATTGTAGCACCTATCAGAATTTCATTTCTCCTTATGACCAAATGATATTCCATTGTATGTATGTATCATATTTTGTTTATCCATCTGTCTGTCGATGGACAACATGGGCTTTTAAAGACATGCATTCACATCTTCGGTAGCAGCAGATGCCTGGGTTTTCCTCTTGCTCTCTGCTCAACCCATGGCAGGCAGGGATGGAGGTAGCAATTTGATGAAGCTGGCTGTCTCTCGCCATTTCTGCTTTCTTGAGTTTGATGGCCCATGCTTATCCCTAATTTCTGGTTTCCTTAGAAGGAAAGAAAGAAGTGAAGTAACATTCGGTAAATGCTTATGATGAATCAGACATATTATACTTACAATTTCATTTCATTTCACAGGGTGTAATGCTACCTGAAGTTCTCGCTGGGTGGCGCAAATCCTTTGAGCTTGGCTTCTAACCGAAACGTTGGAGGTTCAAATCCACCCAGCAGTGCCATGGAGGAAAGGCTTGGCAACCTACTTCTGTAAGATTATAGCCATTGAAAATCCTGTGGAGTGAAGTTCCACCCTGACACACGTGGGGTCACCATAAATTGAAATCAATAATATTACCTGCAAGCCCTGATTCTTTTGAAAATCCAAGTGAAGGAATGCAGTGGATGATACATAGTTTAGACCAGAGCATAGGGGATAAGGAGGGGACAGGGAGACTCTCCTTGTAGGACCTATTCTATTCTTTCTGCTCACAGGAGATGAAATGCTGAAGTGTGGTCACATTCTAACATTGATATACTTCAACATTTGGGCACTTTTGGGGCTGCAGATTCTCATTTGGAGGTTTACGAAATCATAGATTCATTTTGCTTTGTGGACTAACATACCCAATGATAGTTGCAGTTGGGATCTGTACTGGTGGCTCTGTAGAGACAATTTAGAATCTTCAGCATAACTCATTGCAAGAGCATTCTCAGTTCTTCATTAACCGTGTCTGTCAGGAGCCTAGCTCCCAGACCATGAGGCCACAACTCAAACACCCCTGTCCATCTTACCTGACAGGTATCTTGGAGGAAACAAGCTGCCCCAGACAGGATGTCAACACCGCAACAGTCATCTGTAGTATCAGCTTAATTTTGGTTCTTATTGCTTTAGTTTTGCTTTTGCTCATAAGACTTATTCCTTGCTGACCGTAATAGCTCAGACCTTAATTCCATTAACATCTTTTTGGAGTAGATGATGTGCTTTGTGGCTCAGAGAGCCCAGGAAAAGGGTGAAAATAGAGCTTCTGAGGTTTGAGCCTGACTGTTTCCTGTGGGTGGGCAGATGGTCTGTTCCACATGATGAGCTGCTGGAAAGAGCTCATATGAATTATTGCAGTTTACTTTGCATATGTAAATGCTTAAGCCTGTGCTTAATAATACATTTGATGCAAATATCCTGATGACACGTTAACTGCTAAATCAGCCTTTCAGATAAGTTCAATGGGCTGGCCATCTCACAGTTTTTACCAGCCTACCTTCTCTCCACGCTACAGAGCCTCTATCATAGAGACAGTAAAACTAATTAAAACAATTAACATTCTTTCCTACTGACTTTTTAAGAGTTGCCCTTGTAATAGATACGCAGAACAGTGACATGTGCGACTCAACTGATTTATAAGTATTAAAAAAAAAAACAAAAAAAAACCAGATCAGTTGCCATCGAATCAATTCTGACTCATGGCGACTCCATGTATGTCAGAGTAGACCTGTGCTTCTTAGGGTTTTCAATGGCTGTGATCTTTCAAAAGTAGATCACTAGGTCTTTCTCTTGAGGTATCTCTGGGTGGATTCAAACCATCAACCTTTTGGGTAGTAGTCAAGGGCTTAACCATTTGCGCCACCCACTGATAATGCAGATACAACTCCTAGCCCGGGGACTTCAAGTTTTAAATGCTCAGTAAATGGTAGCTGTTTACATTTGTCATTATGGAATATTAGCTCTGGAAGAAACCTTAGAGCTTATTTAATCTAATCCTCTTACTTCAGACATGAGAAAAATGAGGCACAGAGCAGTCAGGCACAGCGCCTCTGGGTTTATTTGAATCATCAACTTTTTGGTTAGTTGTCAAGTGCTTAACCGTTTCCACCACCCAGGGATTCCTGTAAGTGTTTACTGGGCATCTTTTCTGTTCCCACTGTGAAGCTAAGTGTAGATACCCGATACAGAAGATGTGGGGGACATGATCCTTGTCCTCAAACTCTGACAATCAAGTCAGGGAGCTAAGAAGAACATTCAAGAGATAAGTATAAATTTTTTTATGATAATATGTGTAAATTACACGATTGGATTCTTTTCTGGAGTATTTGAAAAAGTCATCACAGAGATGAAGAGATGAGCTGAGTTTTGAAGAAGGAGTAGAGTTTGTATTATTGATAATAACTATTTATTAGCATTTACAGTGAGCTCTTTTTTTTTTATCTCAACAACATCCCTCAAGATAGGTGGTAGGAGGAATGAGTAGAATTTGTTGAGTAAATATGCAGAGTGGACCAGATGACACCTACACATTCGATAGGTTTTTCATTACAGGAGAGGAACCCTCAGCATAGGGAACCCAAATCTTTTATAATCGGCAGTAAGCCTGCCTGATTTTTGTTCCAAAGGGAGACACTATCTCTATCTTCCAAGGCTGTTTATTATACAAACACCCTTGAAAAGATAATCTGGAATTTGGAAGCCTCTCTCACAAGACATGTGAAAAACGTGAGCGATCCATGGAGAATTGTCTCCCAATAACTTGCTCAAGATTACCCAGCTAATAAGCATCAGGGCTAAGAGTAGAACCAAAGTAGGCTAAGATAAATTTTCACTGGCTCCTGTCCAAGACCATCAGTTTGTCCCAACCTCTGGGGCTATCCTTTCTCCTGTTTGGGGAGTTGTTGCTGGCCTAGCTCATATGGGACGTTCCCACATCAGTGATTGGGCTCCTTCTTTGTCCCTGTGGACAAACCCCGGTCTTGGACTCCATTCTTGTGGCAGTTCTTAACTTGTTCCCCAGGGCTGAAGTACCTGCCTTGAACCCAGATTCAGTCCCACAGTCCCAGAATTTAGCTGCCATATCCAGGACCATGCTTGGCCAGCATTATGCCTGGATCTTTGTGTCTTCTATTCCAGATGTGTCTGTCTACTTCGTTCATTTGTCTTACTTGCAAGAGCTCCCTGATGCTGACCCACCCACTAAGACAGCTCTCTTCATCCTGTCGTTCCCTCTGCTGTTCAAAGACTGCTCCATAGGCCCAGTTGCACTTCAAACATTCTCTCCTGCAACATCTGCTCCCAAGTGCCTGCCTCACTTTGTTCAATGTGTTTTGTTGTTGGGTCGTTGTCCAGTTACTTATTTGATTTCATTCCAATGGGAGAAGGAGGTGGTGATGGGGAGATCAGCATGAACAAAGTGCTGAGGGAAAATGAAAATACTGGGTCAGCCAGGAGGCCAGTATGATTAAATCAAAGGGACTAGTGGGACAAAAGAGACTTTTAATGCCAGGCTGAAGAATACCAATAAACACAATGACTGAATCATAGAACATCAGTAGTATGGACTGAAAGAGAGAGCATGGACTTCGGAATCAGATAGAACTGGGTTTGAATCCTGGATCTGCTGCATACTAGGTATGTGACCTTGGAGATTTTGCTCAATGTCTCAGAGTTTCCTAATCTGTAAAATGGTGATAATAATAAACCTACCTATGGGGATTTTATGATGATTGTTGACATTGCAGACACAATAAATAGGCTGGTGACTTCAAGTTCTAAATGCTCAATAAATGATAGATGTTGTGTATTTGTCAGTATGGAATGTTAGCCCTGGAAGAAACCTTAGAGCTTATTTAAACTAATCCTCTTACTTTAGACATGAGAAAAATAAAGCACAGAGCAGTCAGCAAAGTGATCTGTTTGCCCAACCTTGAAAGCGAGTGACAGATTCTTACTCGCTGAACACTTATAATTTATCAAACAGGCATTGTTAGCATGCTGTCAGATGTTTATTAGTTGGTGACTTTGTTGCAAGGCAGCGAAGGCCATCCTCTGGAGACACAGACCATGCCTTTAATTCTGGCTTACTCTGTGGTGGGTGGAAACTTCACTTCCTAAAGCGAAAAAAACAAACCCATTGCCATCAAGTCAACTCTGACTCATGGTTACTCTACATGTTACAGAGTAGAACTGAGCTCCAGAGGGTTTTCTTGGCTGTAATCTTTATGAAAGCAGATCACCAAATCTTTCTTTCATGGAGCCACTGGGTGGGTCAAACCACCAACTTTTCGTTTAGCAGCTGAGGGCAAACAGTTCGTGCCAGGGCTTTGAACTGGCTTGAACTGGTTCAATCATGGCTGATGAAGCGAAAATGGAACAGACCTGAGTTTTTAAAATTTGGGTGAAGCAGAACGATAAGCTGAACAAGAAAAATGATGGGTCGAAGCCCTGGAATGGAGACTTGGAAGAGGCGTAGTGAGTCCTTTCAGGAGTCTGATGTGGGAGACTGGATTATTGCCAGGACTGTGTAGATTGACACACATTCAAAGCAGCTCGGTTGGCCACCGTCTTTGAGTGGAGCATTGCTGTCTCCAACTCTGCCATTCAAGAGATTTGGTTGCTATGCAACACGCACGCTGCGCTTGTTTTCTGAGCGATTAAGTTTCTAGCAGGGCCTTGACCTGTAATTTTTCCTGTTCTGCTTAACCCACATTTAAAAATTCATGTCTGTTTGGGTTTCGCTTTGTTGACCGTGACTTAACTGGGCAGAACATGTTCGAAGCCCTGGTTTGCACCACCCAGGGACTAGCCATAGACTTTCCAGATGTAAACTAAAAGTGTGCATGTTATAGAGCCAGCTACCCAGCACTTGAATCTCACCCACCTTCCCTCTCTTCCTCAAACCTGCTGCTCTCTTTCCTGCCCCTTTTCAACCACTTCATTCATCTAATTCCTACTCACCATTTAGGTCTCAGGGAAGCTTTCCCAGCTGTCCTCAGCTAGGTGAGGTTGCCTGTCATGTGCTTCCATAAACCCCCTGTGCGTCTTCCTCACAGTGCTCCTCCAGCTTTTTATAAGTGGTCAATACCCATCTTTCCTCCTAGGTAATCTCTGCAAGAGTAGCAGTTGGTCTTCTTCTCTTGGACATCCCCAGAGCCTGACATAGAGTAGATGCTTAATGTGTGTTGGTTAAATGACTGAATAAAGTTTGCTAACTGCAATAGTTGTTCCAAAATTTTGGAGTTGCTGCTTAGGATTTAAAAATACTCTAAAGATGAGAAGATAATAGTCTCAGAATAAAGGAGAATACTTCCCAAGAAAGTTAATTAGAAAAGTTATACTGATATGTACATATTTATGCAATACACATTATACCTACATATACACAGCAGAGTGCATTGTCTTCGTTTTTCTCTTTCATCTTGCAGTGACACTTCATCACGCACCTGCTTGGTCCAAGTATTTGGCATTTGGAAACTGCTCTGCTAAAGTCATAAGCATTAATTAACTGTAGCAATTACCATTCCTCCACATTGCTTAGGAAAGCAAATTTCAGAGTCCCAAAGGTTTTCATGACACATATGCCAATTATACATCCATCTTTTATTTCCCTTTGGTTCACTTTTTACCCCTACTCCCCCCCTTTTTTTTTTAAATAAAAACTCCATCTCAAGGTGGTGGCTTTTTTAGTGTTTTTGAGGCAGTGCACGCTGTAGGAGCAAGAGAGGTAGCAGTACATGCAGATAAGGGCCATTGTTGTTGTTGTGTGCTGTCAAGTTGATTCCAACTCATAGAGACCCTATGTGACAGGGTAGAACTCCCCATAGAGTTTTCTAGGCTGTAATCTTTACTGAAGCAGATTGCTACATTGCTCTCCCACAGAGCAGCTGGTGGATTTGAACCACCAAAATTTTGGTTAGCAGCCGTGCACTTGACTGTTGTGCCATCAGGACTCCTCTGTTCCTTTAGGGAGTGTCATTTAACAAAAGTGGAACACGACATCCTATGGCAGCTAAAATTCCTTCATGGATTTATGGTGCCCTTAGATCTGCCCAATCCTGCCTCAGGGTGAGGACAAAGGAATGGGTGCAGCTGTGCTTAGGAAATGAGGCGCAGGGATGCCAAGTACAGCTTTGCAGGCTGTGCCCAGCCAGGGGCCCCCAGCTGAGGGGTGACATCCTTCCAAGCTGTGCGCCCAAGTGGGTACATTCATCTGTTGGGAGGACATGACCGCATGCTTCCAGATCAAAAGGGAAAGGTGAAGGGCTGGAGGTGTTGGTGGCCCTAATGAGTCAATAGAATATGTTGATTAGAGGACCTGGGCTTTGCAGTCAAAGCGACATGGGTGTAGATCTCTGCTCCACCACTTATTATGTGACTTCAGGCATGTTTGTAAGCCTTGGTTTCCTCATCTGTAAAAGAAGGATAACAATATTTTATAAGGTTACTGGAAGGATTAAATGAGAGAATGTAGTAGAAGGCTCAGCAGCGTGGCAGGGCCATGTTCAGTGCTTCATGCTGCCTATGTCGGTCTTTGCAGGTGCCACAAAACCCATGACCATCCAGGAAGTACTGACGGACAGAGAACACATATTGCCCTGCTCTGTCCTCCTCCCTACCCCTCTACCCTGTCCCAACCTGTACCTTCCCCTAAAGTCACTGCCATTTTCACTTATCCAAACCGGAAACTCAAATACCATCCTAGACTTCTCTTTCTCCTTTGCCCTCACCTCTGACATCCAAGCAGTCCCGAATGTCTATGGATTCTACCAGCCAAATCTCTCCTCCATCCCTCTTAGCCTGCTTCCTGGTCAAAAGTAGTCCCATTCCTCACCTGGACAAGGGCAGCAGCCTCCAGGCTGACCCCCGCCCAGATTTTTCTGAAACAGAAATCTGATCTCATGCACTCCCTTGCTTAAGCTTATCCAGTGGTTCCCTGTTTCTCTGCAGGATAAAGCCAGATCCCTCTGGGCGTTATTATGGCTCTGCAAGACCTGGCCTGTCTCCTGACTGTTCCTACCTCTATTCCTGTGTTCCAGCACACGGCACGCTCTGTGAACTCTCAAAACTTTATGGGGTTTCCTGTCTCTGAGCCTTGGACATGCCGTTTCCCCTTCCTAGAATGCAGTTAATAATGATGAGGAGGAGGATGCAGAGGAAGATGACAGCAACAGTAGCAACTGCCTTGTCCTGGGCATGTACAATACGCCATTCTCTGTGCTAAGTGCTTTACATTCATCATCTGCCTTTCCCCAAACTTGGTCACCTGGTGAACTCATATAGTTACGCTCTTTTAAAATATATCTTTGAATTTATTCACATGAGTGCTTCACATGTACTTCAGAGGACTTGACTTTGTCTGTGTCCCTCACCTACAGGGGGAGCCCATGTTGGCGTGTGTGGTAGACCGTGCCCCTCCTCTGACTCATTTTTAAAGCCTGGCTCAGAACTCACCTTCTGTAACGCTGTGCCTGTCTTTTCCCTTCCCTGGAAGCTGATCACTATGGTGTTTGTGTTAGTATTGTACCTTTTACAAACATCCACTGTGTTGTAAATATTTACCCCCCAGACTGTGAGATTCTTGGAGAGAGGGTCATGCCACTCATCTTTGCATTTCCAGAGCAAGGCATCGTATCTGGCGCTCATTAAGCACTCAGTACATGTTTGTTGAGTGAACGAAAGGTGTAAAGTGAAGACACATGTGCACAGGGCACCCTTGCCTCCCTCGGAAGCACACGGCAAGTTTTTCCTTCAGTAGAAAGTGTGAGACACATGCTCCATGACTCGCGTCCTGGTCTTGGCTACATCGCCTCCTTAACTGGACCCTGAGTTCGTTTTGACAGATTCCAGCTGCAAACTATTCATCCCCACCAGAGAAGCCACGGGTTAGTAGGAGGCTGAATGCCCTCCCTGCTCACGACGGGAATGTTTGTTAAATGCTCTGAGGTTCTCTGTGGCCAAGAAACGTGTTTGTCACCTGTGTGGCATCTTTCCGAGAGTGTGTCCCAACTCATCTCTTCCTGTTCCTTTCACACTTCCGCACATCGGTTAGCTAGATTCTTCACCTTGAAGGAACAATGTACCTTTTTGTCTGGCTCCAGAAACTCTCTTCTGGTTCGCTGACTGAAGCTGTACGTGCAAGTACCTGTGGGCGCCTAGGTGGCAGAATTCCTTTTGAATTCTTTCACGGTTCAGAATGTTGCAGTCTTTTAAATCGAAACCCTTCGTTCACGCTCTTCTTCTCCCTCCACCTCTATCTTCTGTCTGCTTTTCATTCCTAATGGTTTTTCTTCTTAGCTTCGCTCTCTTCCCTCACTTGTGGTGTTGGGTAAAATTCTCCCCTCCCTGACCCCATTTGACCTCTGGCATTTAGTGCATAATGTGTTCCATTATATTGAAGAACACGTTTCTTTCAATGGGGCTTCTATTGGGACCAGTCTATGCATCCAGAGTTGGGTTAAGCCCTAGGGGGATGCAGTTGGGAGAAGAAAGAACTTTCACATAATTTATAGACTTGTGACCATCTGACTTATAGACAGGAATGCTGCGACCTGCAGATGAAAAGTAAAAAAAAAAAAAAAAAAAATCCAGTAAAAGACCACCAGATGTCTGTAAGGCTGTAGGCTTTTGATGTTCAGCTGGAAAAAATATGTGGATTCCTGACTGAATTTCAAAATTTTCGCTGAGTGTTTTAAGGTTGTTTAGATAATGGTATTAGCATATGGGGTCTGTTTAAGTAATTTAAAAAGTTAATGAAATATTGCATGCTTGTTGTAAAAAGTCCAAATAATACAGAAGTCTGCAGAGTAACAGCCTCCCTTCCCCTCTCTCCAATTTCACTCTTTCCTGAGATGAATTCCCAGAAGGAACATGTATGTTTTGGGGCATTTTTTTTCTGTGCATTTGCATCCACTTATAGTTCTATTATTATTTTTTATACAAATGGACATGTTATATAAATTATTCTGTGCTGTTTATTTTTCATTGAATAATAGCCCTTGGAGAGCTTTCATGTCAGTAAATAAAAAACTACGGCACTCTCTTTAACTGTTGCAAAAGGTCTGTAATGTGGGCATATTATCATTTATTTATTCCCCCAGGAGGGTTGTTTGGGTTGTCACTTCCCTCCGCTCCCCTTCTGTCCCCTCCCCTCTTCTGGGCTTGGGTCCTGCTTAGGAAGACTTCCCCCATCTCAATATTAAATCCCATATTTTCTTTCAGTGTTTTGGTAGTTCTTTCAATTCTTTTCATCTATGTTAAATTACATTTTTGTGTGTGGAGTGATACAATCTAAGTTTTCAAATGTGAAAATAATTGTTCCAAAGTCAAACACTTTCTAGAGTTATCTCCTGTAATCTTGGACGGAGAGTTTTTTTTCCCCACACTTAGAGAAAGTTGGAAGAGTGAAGGGAGAAAGTTAAAGAGTCAGGTGAAAGCAAACCAGAAGGGGACAGAGAGAGACAAGAAGAGATTTTTGGAGTAAAGATTCTAAAGGTCTTACTAAAGTTTTTCTGTAACAATTGAATGACGTTAGTTTTGGCATAAAACAATGAAAATATAAGCTTGGTCTCCCCCAAAATATTATTTTCTAACTTCAACAGCGTGGTACGATAATTCAGAACTTGGGAATTACATAAAAAACAATTTCTGAATCTTTTTAGTGGAGACTTACCTGTGAAAGAATAAGAGTCAAGACAGGAAATTTGTAAGCTCTAAAGCGCAGCGTTAGTGATTGATGCGTCTGTAGACACATGAATGAAGGATCGAAAGAGAGAAACGACCCAAATGCCCATTAACAGGTGAATGGGTAAACAAATGGCGGTATATCCATGCAATGGAATATTATTCAGCAATGAAAAGGAATGAACTACTGATACTCCCAACATGGATGAACCGCAAAATAGTTATGCTGAGGGAATGAAGCCAGACAAGAAAGAACATGTGCTGTATGATTCTATTTACATAAAATTTTAGAAAATGCAAATTAACCTGTAGTGACAGAAAGCCAGCCAGTGTTACCTGAGGATGGGAGGAGAAGAGTCAGGGATGGATTACGAAAGGGGAACAAGGACAGTTGTGGGGACGATGGATTTGTCTATTATCTAGATGGTGGTGATGGTTTCATGGGAGTATATATATGTAAAAACTTTAAAAACTGTACACTTTAAACAGTGTAGTTTACTGTATGTCAATTATACCTCAATAAAACTGTTAAAAAATAATGTTGGAAGGTAGTTATTCACTTTGAAAAGCATAGTCTTTCCTAAAAAGATGCAAAATGAGATTTTTTTAAACTAGCAAGATCTACCACTGTATTCAATACACAGTTTGATTTACCAAAACTCAGTTTACACCATAATGCTTGTAGAATTAAAAAATTATTTAAAGACTATTTCTTAGAGTCGAAAGAGTCTGTGTTGATCATCCATGGGGTGGAAAATGAATCGGAGGGAAATATAAGAGGTTTATAAGGGCATCTATCCAACCACTCTTAGGGTTGTAGAATTAGTTTTCCAAAGGGAAATTACAGGAGCTTCATTGCCATAGTCAATAAAATCCAACTGTACAAAGACTTCAGCTAAGAACAGAGCTCAAAACTTGTAAATGCTTTCATCCAAAGATACAAGCTTTTCCAAACACCAATTAGCACAGTCTCACACCACGCTAGGAACAGAGGGGTACACATCATCACTCCTTTTACAGACGGGGAGTTGTAATCCAAAAGGGCTCAGACAACCTGGCCGAGGTCACCTGGTAAGGCAGCTGCTGACTCAGGGGTAAGGCTTCAGAGTTCTGCCTCCTGGCCCAGCCCTTACTTACTCCAACCGGCAAAGACCTCTCTGGCCCTAGACCAGAGCAAGTTTGTTCCAAACGACTTTGCTTTAGAACAGAGATGGCAGTAGAGGCCACGCCAAGGGTGGGATCTAATGTGGGGGATGCAAGATTCATTTCTTTTCCTCCCTCCCTCCCTCACTATTTTGGACAAGTTCATTGCTGTCTTCATTGAACTCTTTGTGATTGACAGAATATATTATTGAAGGTCAGATGACAATCAGGATTATCACCCATTTGCTTTTCATCTGTTTCCAGAGAACCTCTTAACATAAAGAAGAATTCTCATTGCCTCTGACTTTGTTGTGGAAACTCTCAACCCTGCTGGAATGATTATGGGTAAATTTGGAATCTTCTGGACCCAGGAAGGAAAGAATGTTAGAACCAAGCACCAGCAAGTAGAAGATTTGGCATATCCTTGGGAAGGTTTGCCCCTGAGTTTCGAGGAATATTATAGCCCTTAAATGGATCAAGGGTTCCCCCAGAGTCTGGAATGTGACTGGTCATTGACTTTGGCTTATAAATACAGCAAAACCAGCTATTTTAGATTGTCAGATGCCATCATCAGGAGCAATCTTTTTTTAGATGACACACGGTGAGATGTTCTAACCCACGTAAGACTTATTTATTATGAGTTTCTATTGTAGCTCTGGCTTATCTGGGGATTATTCACATACTAGGTGCAGCCATCTGAAACACAGCTGAGAAACCAGAAGGAAGCAAAAAGGCCTTTGCATGGCCGACACAGGCGTCAGAGATTCGTAGAGCTACGTAGTCTCTCTTAGAGACTATTTACTGTCATTTCAGGCACCATCTAATAAGCTTAATTCTATTCTACAGCAGATTATGATCAGCACATTAATAGGGGCAGGGAGGAACTTTTAGAAACAGAAGCAAGAAGCTGACAGCTTCACAGACATACACAATTATAAAAGCACAAATAAGAATGCCAGAAAAAAAAAAAAAAAATCATTGGCTGTAAAGGCCAACACTCTCCATACTTCAAAAGCCCAGAAGTTCATTATTTCTCTACCAAGTTCAATATTGGAAGTTATAATTATTTATTTGTTCTACAAACATGTATTAAGAGCCCAGGTTCTGCACCAGGCACTGGGTATATAATAATAAATGATAAACATGGTCCTTGCCCTCACAGAGGATAATAAATTATGTTAGATGAGATTTGTTTAGAAAAGTAGAGAATAGTTCAATATATTTAGAAAGATTTCCATAACAATTAAAATTTGTAAAACGATTTTACTCCCAAAGTTGTAGGCTCCAGGAATCTGGAAGGAGCAATTATGCGAAACAACTCATTCTCCACAGACCTAATAAATGGAGCATTAATTATATTAGTGTGACATTGTTATTAGTTTTTAATTAAGAGTGGTGTGTATATATGTTATTGTCTGAAGACACAGATGTCTGCCTGATCCTCTAATTATTGCCAACTCCCGTGACGTTATATATTTCAGCTTAATTAATGCAACCTGCTACTCCTTGGGATGACGAGACCAGGCACGGGCTCCAGAGTGTTTGCTGATGGGAGGGGGCACATTTGAGGGAGGAGAAAGTCAGGAGACAGAACAGGGATGCAAGGGATCCTCAGTTTTCACCTTCTTATGAAAAACCCTTATTTTACCAGCCTCTCTCTTCACCTCCTATCCTGGTTCCCCCTTCATGAAAATGAAAGTCCAAAATGAGTAGATTTAATGGGATTCAAATAGAGGGTGGGGCCGCCTGGGGATACGCTGTGCATTTAAAATAAAACAAAACAAAATGCCTCTTGAGTGCCAAGGCAGGAACTTTCTGCTCAACTGGAAGATCCGGTTGCTGGAATGCAGAGTCCTTGAGGGGCGTTTCTGGAAGAGCTGGGAGGCGTGGCAGTGGGAGAGCTCCTCAGGCCATCCCCACCCTCCTGAGGACTGGCCGGGGAGTGGCTCAGTGTGGGACAGTGAGATGAGTCTGACCCGGCAGAGGGATCTGGTCAGAATGTGCCCACATTCCGGCAGGGTCATCTCTCTCTCAGAAAACACCATGGGCCCAGCAGGCCAACGTCAGCTGAACTGAGCAGCTAGTCTGGAGCCAGACATGGGACTAGAGCCAGCATCAGTCTATGAATGGGGCCTCTCCTCACCCACCTACCCTGACCACGGTTTTTTCTTTGTGTTTTTCTCACCCTTTTACCCCCGGTCCTGATATGAGGTAAATTTATTGCCATTGTGTTGATTCATACTCATAGCGACCCTACACGACAGAGTAGAACTGCCCCATAGGGTTTCCTACAGTGGATTCGAACTGCCAGCCTTTTGGTTAGCAGAGTGAGTTCTTACCACTGTGCCACCAGGGCTCCTGATATGGGGTAAGTGCTCAGTAATGTCGAATGATCAAATGAATGGCTGGATTAAGGAAATATCTTTGCTACCCCCTTAGGATAGGGCCGAGTCTGTTTCTGAAAGTACTTGCCATCTCAATGAGCTACCACCTGATTTAAAAACAAAACCAAAACCCCACACACAGAATAAGAAGCCAAGCAAACAACCCCCTACTCTGGCCTAGAACTGTTCACACAGTGAGACCCAAGGAAACTCAACTGATGCTAAAATTGGGAGAAATTGGGCAATTATCCCCACATTATTATTGTCCGCTACTTCACAAAGATTTCCGTAGAATAAAAATAAATGTTCAGTTTTTTTCTAGTAATGGGTTTGATGGTTTCCTGTTATTACTTTATTTACTATTAGTAATGAAGTGTACACCCAGAAGTTTATGTTTAGACGAGTTTCACCCTGAAGGAGTGAGCAGTCTAATTACAGAAGACAAACAAATACATGTAAGTGCTTCTCTCATCAAAACAAGCTCCAGGCAGGGCCTCTGTACTTGGGTTGCCTCTTGAATATGGTGTCCCCTGTGTCAGTCTGTTGTAGCTCTCTGTAGTGTTAGGAGATTGGGTTTATGGAGATAAATGGTGGCACTGCCTTCTTGGAGCCCATAGGTGAGCTGCAGCCGTTCTTTCCCACCACCCTGCGGATAGTGATCCCCAAAGTCATCCGCAGAAGCCAGTCTACAAACTTAGCAGTCTATGACGGGTTAAGAGCTTATGCCAAAATGTACACCAACTATGTCACGAAGCACGCTGTTGGGTTCTACTTACTTTTTGGAATATGACTTTCTAGATCAAAGGTTGGCAAACTTTTTCTGTAAGTGGCTAGATCGTAAATATTTTAACCTTTTCAGGACAGATAGTCTCTGTCATAACTAATTGCCATTTGGTAGTGCAAAAGCAGCCATAGACAACACGTAAAGAATGGACGTGGCTGTGCTCCAGTATGGCTTTGCTTATAAATACAAGCCAGATTCGGCCAGTGGTCTGGGTAGGGGTGGGGGGCTCCTGTTCTAATTGAAAAAAGCTGTCTGTTGATTACATTCTGGTACAACCTCCTTATTTTATTATTATCTCCTGCCATCCACTGGACTAGACACCCTAAGAAAGGACACATCGCGTAAGATCCCAAGGCTTACCCATCTGTTGCTGGTGGGACCACCAAGGCAGGCAAATGTTATTAAGAGAACCACAGTTTCCCTCATAGATAATGTTTTACGAAAGTAAGCATTTACACCCTGACCACATCATCTTTCCCCGCAAACTCTCCAATGTCTTCACCACAATTGCTGGCCTCATAACTTCATTCAGTAAATGCCCCTTCCTGTCCCCTTTGTCTTAAAAAAAAAACAGTTGCCATCCAGTTGACCCTGACTCATGGCAACCCCATGTGTGTCAGAGTAGAACTGTGCTCGGTGGAGTTTTTAATGGCTGGTTTTTCAGAAGTTGATCACCAGGTCTTTCTTCAGAGGTGCCTTTGGGTGGACTCAAACTGCCAACCTTTCAGTTAGCAGTCAAAGCATGTTAACTATTTGCACCGCCCAGGAACTCCCTCTTGCCCTTTCATTCTTCTAAGTGCTCTCCTATACTACTACGTGCCTTCTTGCCTCTCCTTCTAGTTCTCTGTTCTAGTTAACCTAGCTTCTTGGCCATTCACCCTGGCTTCCACTTCCTGCATCCAGTAATACTTCTACTAGTGTCTCCTAAGGCAGATGCTCCTTTTCACACTTGTGTTTTGTCATCCTTCTTAGTTGGGTGTTCACTTCCTCTCTCTAAAGTTCTATGCTTCAAATCTTTTGTCTCTTACTTTACAGGACTTGCTTCCTAAAGACTTCCTTGCATTTACCGCCAAGAGCAATCTGATCTCCAAAAGTAAATTTCCATGCTGTGCTTCTTATTGCTGAATGGTCATTTCCCTTTCTATCTAAAAGGGATATAGAAGGAGATAGTTTCCACCTGAGCTCACCTTTACATAGAATTTTCTAAATGTCTCTCTCTAACCTCTGCTGTCAAGAAACACCAATGCTTTTCCTGTGTGAAAAGTTACCCCATTAATACTTCTTGTCTCTATCTTTCTTTTCCATTCAGGTTCTTTGATAATGGAGTCTTTCCTTTGATTTGAGCCCTCAAAATCAATACACTGAATGTAGTTGGTTGCATGGGTCAATCTCCTGAAATGGATTGACTAACATGGGCTTTTTAAATTTTGAATCGTCAGGATCTAGCTAGCACCTGGTACATCGTGTCTACTCTATAAATATTTCTTGAATTGCATTCATTTAGGCTGAGGACTGTAAGATCTGCCCCCAGTCGTATGATTTCTTGTACCGGGGCAAGGGCACACTCAGAGTAAGCAGCAGGAAGGCCCCAAAGGAGTTGTGTGGGCCTAGGTTTGGCCGGTGGTGCTGGACTCTGTCTTCTGTCTCTTACTGGGTCTCTCCTCCACTGTCAGAATGACCTCTTCATCTTCTTAAGGGTGACAAATGCCTCCCTGGCCCTTGTAGTCTTATAGGGCCCTACCAGAGAGGCTGGTCTGCTGACTGTGGTGGAGAATTGGGTAGGGAGAGGCTGAGTGAGGCTCCGACTTCTCCCCTTCCCGTCCCCATGGTGGGATGCTTTGGATGGAGCATAAGCTCTTTGTAGGGCCATTGTCGGTGAACGGCACCACCATCCTCCTATCACCAAAGCCAGAAACCCAGTCCCCCTAGGAGACTTCCTCTCTCACACCTACTCACATCCAACCCATCATCCAGTCCTGTACATCATATGCCTTAATGCCTACATCTTTACCTCTGACTACCACTGCTTTGGAGCCCTGGTGGCATAGTAGTTGAGAACTTGGCCCCTAACCAAAAGGTCAGCAGCTGGAATCCACCAGCCGTTCCTTGGAAACCCTACGGGGCAGTTCTACTCTGTCTTATAGGGTTGCTGTGAGTCGAAATCAACTTGATGGCAATGAATTTAGCTTGGTTTGGTTTACCACTACTTTATTCAGGTTACCATCAGCTCTTAGTTGGATTACAATAACAACTCTCTTCTGCCTGGTCTCCTTGCTTCCAATTTGAACTCAATAATTCCATAATCCTCACCATAGCCAGAATGACCTTTCTAAAATGCATCTGATTCTTCAATGGCTGCTCATCTTATGCAGGTTAAAGGCCAAATTTCTTAGCCATTCCTGATCTGCTCCTTGGTTACCTTTCCAGACTCATCAGTCACTACTCCCTGACATCTTCCTTTTCTTTTGCCTGGGCTAAGACTCACTTCTCCTTCAGGTCCCAGACCATCTAACTTGTAGCCACCGCCTTTGGAGGACCTTCCCTTACTCTCCAGAGAGCAGAGCAGCGTAGTTGTTAAAAGCATAAGTTCTGAAGCCAGACCAACTATGTTCAAATCCCAGCTTTACCACTTACTAGCTGTGTGACCTTGGACAAGTTACTTACCCTCTCTGGGCCTCAGTTTCTTTACTTGTGAAATGGGGATGACGGTAATCTTACCTATTTCATAAAGTTGCAATGAGGAGTAAAGAAGTTAATATACATGAAGTACATAAAACGGTCTCTGGCACAGAGTAAGCATTCAGTGTTTTAGTTATTACCGTGGTTTTCTTTACAGTTTGGGATTAGGTGTCTCTCATATATGTTTCCTTTATACTAGTTATCATCTTACCCTTACATTTCCCACGCTATATTGTGTAATCTCCCTGTACTTGCCTCCGCTGTGAGACTGAGTGTTTGTCCCCATTGAACCCAAATGATCAGCACAGTGCCTGGCATAGAGCGTATGTCAAAAAATATTTCTCGAATTAATGAATAAAAAGAAAGACTCTTTATGAACCCTGAAAACATTACGCTCAGTCAATCACAGAAGGACAAATACTGTATCATCTTACTTACATGAAATATCTATAGTAGGCGAATATATAGATACCAAAGTTTATTGGTGGTTACCAGGGGCGGGAGGGAGGAGAAGGCATTGTTTAGGAAGCGCTGAGTCTCTATCAATGGTGATGGAAAATTTGGCAACAGGTACGGATGATGGTTGTACAACATGATTAATGTAATCAGTGTCACTGAATTGTTGTTGTTCTTAGGTGCCGTTAAGTTGGTTCCAACTCATAGCGACCCTACATGCAACAGAAAGAAACAGTGCCCAGTCCTGTGCCATCCTCACAATCATTGCAATTCACACTGAATTGTACATGTAAAAAATGTTAAATTGGAAACTGTATTGTTATAATATATTTACCACAATTAAAAAAATGCAAGGATTTTTAATCTCCCTATGAAGTGAAGTGGAAGGAAGAGACAAGAAGGAGAGAGAAAGAAATTGAGAACCAATACCTTACTTTAAGATGGCCTTATTACTCACCTCACCAAGACACACATACGTCTTCTACATCACCAGGAACTGACACTCCTTGTCTTCTCGCCACGCCAAGCCATCATCACAGTACATCACCTGCAGATCCTCTATTATTATTTATTTTTTATCTATTTATTATTATAAATCAAGAACTGATTTCCTCACCAAAAAGCTTTTCCTCTTTTACCCCATTGTTTCTTCCAGGTTCGTAGCACTTTAGAAAGCTGAAGTTCTCAGAGATGGATCCGTGGGTAACTGAGGAGTTAAAAGCAGATTGACTTCTCAGCAGCATTGCTCAGAATGCAATAGACCCTCAGTACCTGCACATTTCCCAAGCCTTACTTACTGAAGGCCGGTGTTATTAATTAAATAACAAAAGGCCTCTGATTTCTCTAGTCAATCATTATCTTTGGTGGCTGCAGCAGCCAGAGCAGGAGCCACTTAAGCTCCCTGTTGCCCATGGTGCCATGATGAGTAATGAAGACATTCCTCGTTTCCTGACCATTGGACTTGTCCACAGTGATGCGTGCTGCTTTGGAAAGTGAATAGCTCCTCTGTAGGTGTCTTCAAAGAGGGGATTGGATGATGGTTTCAAAAAGATGTGGTACAGGTGGGCTGGGTGAGACAGTCTCCCTCAGGCCGTAACTATGGTATAGGTAGGCAGGGGTATCATTCAACTTTTCTTTCATCGAGTGTTTATTGAGCACCAACTGTGTGCCAGGCACTGTGTAGGCCCTGAAGATCCCAAAATGAATAACATGAATGCCTGCCCTTCAGAAGCTCACAGTCTAGAAGGAGAGAAAGGCAGAGAAGTCATCACAAGATACTGTGCAGAGGAGTCACATCTTCAAGATTCGAGTCCAGAGTCAGCACATAAAGTGAAATGACAAATAGTTAAGAGAATTGTCCCCTCAGAAGTACCTTAAGTGAACTGTAACTTCCTTTGCTTTCCTTTGCAGTTCAGCGAGAACTTCCTTTTTTTCTCCTGAGGCTAAGGCATATGTTGAAGGGGGTGGGGAATAAAATGATGTCTTTCTCTTTCTGTCTTTTCTCCTTCTTTCCTTCTTGATGTTTACTGAACGTGTGCAGTTAAATTCATTCAAGTTAAATGTACATATGGTGCCCCCCCTTGCTCATCCCTAGAGGAGAAGTCTGTATGGATGCATAAAGTGCTTTGGGAGCACAGAAGAGAAAAGTTCAAACTTTACCTGAAGAAACCTAGGAAAGATTTATAGAGGAGTTGTCATTTGAATTGGTGGAGGGAAGAGCTTTCTAAATGCGGGGAACAGCATGAACAAAGGCCTGTAGCTATGCGAGAGCATGGTTTCTTCAGGGGATAGAGTTTGTATTTGGGGCGGGGATGGTGGTAGTGGAGAAGGTAGGAAGTGGTGGGACAAGAGAGGTTCATCAGAGCAAGACTGTGAAGGGACTAAAACATAGCAAGTGGCTGGGACAGCTGGAGAGAAGAGTGAGGAGGAGCATCATGTCCACTTCTGCGCGTTTGCCAGTCTGCCGCCTTGCACCTCCATTTGTCCTCACTCGCAGCTTCCCTCCATGCAAACTACTTCCTGAAACGTCCAGATATCTCACTCTCTGCCTCAATCTTGTTGTACTGGCTGTGACTAATGGAATGTTGTTTTCTAGGTGAAGACAAGGATGTTTCCTCCTAAGCCTCTTTTTGTCTCAGGATCACCAAGTAATCTAGAAATATTGAATCATGATTAGTCTCGATGATGACTTTAAATGTGGGTGGGTCTCACACTTCTGTTTCGTAGTTGAACTGTGGCATAACTGCTCTTAGGGAATCCATGAACCGGGGCTTGGCCTGCATGGGAACCCAGATGATATTCCACTTCCTGCTTTGTCATTCAGACCATGTGATGGACATCTTCAGGGACCATGAAAACATTGTCATCTTCACTTCCTTGGAAAGGAAGAGAAAATGAGTGCTATATTTTGACACTTCTGGAAAAATTAAGGAAGTGGCAATGAAATTTTCAGTCTAAGATGTAGCCAGGACAACATACGTATTATTCCTAAAACTTAGAGGTATGCTATAGCAATTAGAATCAGATTAGGTTCATATAATAAGGAAACCAAAATAACAGTAATTTAAATGAAATAGAAATTTAGTTTTCTTTCAAATACAAGAGCCTAGAGGTAGGCAGCCCCAGGCTGATACAGTCATGCAGTGTCATGGACCCAGACTTTGGACTTATTACACTGCTATCCTTTGCATGGGGTGTCTACCTCATAGTCCAAAATAGCTGCTCAGGCTCCAGCCATCACATTCATATTCTAACCAACAGAAAGAAAAAAGGGACAGGGAAGGAAGAAGCAAAGAAAGGGTACCTGACAACTGTCTTATAAAGAAATTTACTGGAAGCTGCCACACATTACTTCTGCTTATAGCACACTGGCCAGAACTTAGTAGAGACTCGGAAATGTTGTCATTATTCCAGCTGGCAAGGTGAGAGCAGATAAATACTCTAAAACTGAAGAAACCCATTGCCAATGAGTCAATTCTGACTCAGTGACTCTATAGGCAATTTAATTAGCAGCTTCTGCCACAAATCCCATGAGCAAGAGCCAAGCACTAAACCTATGATCACAGAGTTGACAGCAAAGTGCCTTGTGTCTCAGAGAACCACATAACAGCAGCAGGGACCCCTCCGAAGACTCATTATCCTCTATAAATCACAAATCTGTATGAGCTGATTATCATTGTTGCTATTGTGATTAGTTGCCATCAAGTCAGCTCTAACTCAGGGCAACCCCACATACAACAGAACAGAACGTTGCCCAGTCCAATGCAATCTTCATAACCGTTGATATGCTTGAGTCCATTGTTGTGGCCACTGTGTACTTTAAATGCCTTCCAATCTAAGGGAGTCATCTTCCAGCTCCAGACTGGACAATATCCTGCTGTGATTCATACGGTTTTCATTGGCTAATTTTCAGAAGTAGATCACCAGGCCTTTCTTCCTAGTCTGTCTTAGTCTGGAGGCTGTGATGTCCACCAGGGGTGACCCTGCTGGTATTTGAAATACTGGTGGTATAGCTTCTAACACCATGACAACACACAAACCACAACAATACGACAAATGGACAGAGGAGTGTGCGATTATCATTAGTCCTTACAAATACTAGGGAAAGGAGGGGTCACTTTAATTTGTCAACATACTAGCCCTCTAGGTTTTCTGAGAACATCAACATGGACATATCCTGCCTATTGACTTTTCATCCACATAACATCCACTCATTCCAGGCAGAACTGGGAATACCAGGGCCCTTGGAGCCCCCTTTACAGATCCCTGCTGTTTCCCAGACCCTCAGCTGTTCGGATGCTATAGCAGAGGAACCTGGCATCTTTTTAGCAATAATGAATATGGACTTCCTCTGTAACTTAGGCAGGACATAGATGAGTGGTGGCCAAGGAAACAGCAAGGGAAGAGGAGGAGAAGGAAGTGGCAGGTGAAGCAGAGAAGTAATGGTGGGCAGAGAGGAGGAAGGAAGTGGGTGGGGCAGGCCAGCCCTGTACAAGTACGTGAACGTGAACAGATCCAGTTTCCTTCAGGGCCCTGCTCTATCTTAGGACACAATCCTC
This sequence comes from Trichechus manatus latirostris, assembly GCF_000243295.1. Lineage (NCBI taxonomy): Eukaryota > Metazoa > Chordata > Mammalia > Sirenia > Trichechidae > Trichechus > Trichechus manatus. Next base: position 1,959,671 of record NW_004444120.1, read on the forward strand.
ACACCCTTAGTCACCCTTCTTTATCATAGCCTTGAGCAATCCTTCCCGCCCTTTCTTGCCATCAAAAGCAACGTCTTCAGTACAGGCGTCTTTAGGGATCCAGTTAAGTGATAACACTGGAACAATGGCAAGTCAATAGAAGACACACAATAAATATGTTATTTGTACACCCAGTCTCCCCAATGAGTTTTGAAAAACTTAGACACTTCCATAATGATCAAGATAAGAATGTGCTCCTCCCAGAAGCCATATTTAGATTTAAGAGAGATTTCTAAGTCTAAACCTAAAAATATATTAATCACTTTTAATAGAATCCTAGCAAAGGGAAAAGCACTGGGTAGGAGGTGCCCCTGTATGGCTAGGGCTGGGGTTCTGGGGCCTCTGCCGGAAGGAGGGACTGGTGAAATAGAGCTCACTTCCAGCACCAAATGGGTGTGTACCTAGTACAGTATCAGCTCCGTACCCAGGGACTGATCCATAATGAATCCACACATGAGTGAGGGTTTGATGAATGGCAGGTTACAAAGCTCTGGGGCAGGGGTAAGAGAACCAAGAAGGCATGGTGCAGCGTGCAAGAACTAACAACAGTGGAGAGCCCTTACCACCTCCCAGCCTGAAGGGAGAAGGGGTGGAGGTGGCTACAAGACATGGACGGAGCTGTGGCTGGGGGCGTGGGGTCATTTGACAGGGGCTGTGGTATTTGGTGGTGGAACAGAGCCACTGCCCAAAGCATGACCTGCCGGAAGTCGGGGTGGAGGATAACAACCCCTACTGTCTCTCTTCCCTCCCTCCAATCTCTCGTCTGTGCCTTGCATTGGCCAAACCCACTAGAAGCCAAAGGTGCAAGGGAACCTGGGTAATATAGCCTAAAGAGTTCAGCCCCCTAAGTTACTAGGCAGGGTGGAGAAAGGTGGAAAGTGGATTTGGAGGGGTTAATAGAAAATTCAGCCCCTTGGTCTTTAGAAGCTTATACTTTATTGTGGGAGAGAGACTGATATGCACACAGTTCTAATAAGAGGCAGTGGGATAAGACAATGGGAAGACCAGATGAGGTGGCTTGGCTGGGATAGAGAGTCCACCTTGGGAGGAGAGGAGGAGATAAGGTTGGGTAGTAATTAGGACCACTTGGTGGAGGATCTCAAAAGCTGTCGGGCTGGGAAAAAAAAGGAAAAAAAAAAAGTACAGAGCGGCCATCAAGGTCATTAATAGAATGTATCATCTTACTCATTTTATAAAAAAATAAATGTCAGCAGCTGTTGGCAGGCTCTGAGTATGGTCTGCAGGTCTCCCAATCCTCAGATTAGATAAAATTATCGATCGAAATAACTCATTCGTTCATTTTTGCATTCAACAAATACTGTTGTTGTGTGCCGTCTAGTCAATTTCGACTCATAGTCAATCCTATAGGACAGGGTAGAACTGCCCCATGGATGTAATCTTTATGGGAGCAGATTTCCAAGTCTTTTCGCCAGTGGAGCGGCTGGTGGGTTTGAACTGCCAACCTTTTGGTTAGCAGTCAAGTGTTTAACCCTTTTGCCAACAGGGCTCTCTCAAAAAATGCTAGTTAAGTCCTTTTCATGTGGTAGGCGCTGTGCTGCCCATCTGCTCCTGGATGGTTTCACATTGCCCCTTTCTTTCTATCCAGTAGACTAGCTTTTCCAGACCCTTTCTGAGGGACAGTGATGCTTCCGTGTTGCTTGGCAGGAAAAGCTCACCAGCCTTGGTTGCTTAATGAGGAGAGAAGGAAGCTGTGAAGGTTTTCAAAAGAAGCAAGACGTAGGGAATATTTGAGCTCAAGTGGGGACAGAGGAGTGGAGGGAAACAGTAGAGAATTGTTGAATTTGGTAGAGGAACATAGCCACAGATTCTGGAATCCTGGACTAGAAGGTGCAAGCTGTGGGACAACAGGAAACAGAAATACTTAGGGGATTTAGTCAAATGTTCAAGGGGGAAATGCATCTAACCGACAGCTCTTATCCCTTTGCTTTCTCCCCTTCCACAATGAACCAGGTACAAGTATGGAGGAAAAGCTACCTCAGCAGGAGGAGGCAGCGCCCTCTCTCAGCCTACTTGACCCAGAACTGACCATTTTAGGACTTAACCCAGGAATTCAGCAGTGTACAAGACTTATTCGCACAGTCCTGAAACCATTAAGCCATGCAGACAGACTATCTTGGACTCTTGGCATGAATTTCTGGCAGTTTCCCTTGCGAACATGACTCACTCCCTTGCCCTCTCCATAGGGACCTGCCTGCTTGTCTGCCCTTCATTCCACCAATGGTCAGGGACCTATGTCATCTTTTCCTAGGAGAACTATTTTTCACTCTGTCACTCCTCTGTCTCTCGGAGTCACTGCTCCTTGATAACCCAGTATGTCTGGCCAGCCTGCTTTGAAGTATCTCTGATGTATTCGCCTACATTTGGACTTTTACTGAGCAGCTACTGTCTGTTCAAGCCCTGGTGGCACAAACGGCTCTGCAGCAGAAAGGCCTGGTGATCTGCTCCTATAAAGATTACAGCCTAGAAAACCCTATGGGGCAATTCTACTCTGTCACATGGGGTTGCTATGAGTTGGAATCAACGCCACGGCACCTAACAACAACAACACTGTGTGCTGGACAATGTGCTCCATTGCTTTTACAGCCTCTCCTCCCATCCTCAACAAATCTTCAACAGTCAACAGGGTCTCCAAGATGATGTCCACTTTTAACAGCACACTGGTGAAGAGCACTGACATCAGACTGCCTGGTGTTGAAGTCAGCTCCTGCTATTAGCAGCAATGTGATCTTCTTGAATAAGTCATTTAACCACCTGAAACTTTGTTTTACTCATCTGTAAAATGGGAATAATATTAGTTTTAATTTCGTAGGACTGTGATGGGGATTAAATGAATCAACACACAGGAAACGCTGGACCCCACATCTGGCCTATCATGAGTGCCCAATAACTGCTCTTATTATTATCATTGTGGGGTTTTTGTATTTACTCAGGGGACAGTGTAGGCCTCCTTGGAGGACAGTGTGCTGACTTCATCTCTGCATTGCTTTCTGTGCTCTGATACAAAGAGCTTCTACCCACACAGATGGCTTAAGAGCTCTCAGGTTTATCTCTACATAAAACCTCATCTTCCCAAGAGGAGGAGACTAGGGGACAGTCCAGTCTCTGGTCACTCAAAGGCAGCTGTGAACTTCTTCTAGAGCTTCCTTGGATTCAGAGAATCAACTAATGTTGGAGCTAAAGGTCTTTGAGATCTTTTAGCCGATAATAATGAACCAAACCCGTTGCTGTCAAGTCGATTCCGACTCATAGCGACCTTATAGGACAGAATAGAACTGCCCCACAGGGTTTCCAAGGAGCAGCTGGTGGATTCAGACTCCTGACCTTTTCGTTAGCAGCCGAGCACTTAACCGCTGTACCACCAGGGCTCCTAGCCCATATCAGACATTTCAAAAATGAGACTCACAGATTATTTTGTTGTTGGTTGCCATAGAGTCGGCTCCAACTCGTGGTGACCTTATGCATAACAGAATAAAATGGTGCCCGGTCCTGTGCCATTTTCACAATGGACAATATTCTTCATGCACAATATTCTGTTCTGATCCATAAGGTTTTCACTGGCTAGTTTTCAGAAGTGGATCACCAGGCCTTTCTCCCTAGTCTGTCTTAGTCTGAAAGCTCCACTGAAACCTATCCACCATGGATGACCCTGCTGGTATTTGAAATACTGGTGGCATAGCTTCCAGCATCACAGCAACATGCAAGCCATTGCAGTACGACAAACTGACAGGTGGGTTGTGGATAGGTTATGAGGACTTGCCTAGTGGAAGTGGACCTAGTGGAAGCCTGGACTAGAAGCCAGGACTCTTGCCTCCCAATGCAGCACGGTTTCTCAAATATTCCTTATACCTCAGTAGGGTTTCTCAAATGTTTTATTTTTCCGTCTTCCCTCCCTCTCTTCCTTCTTTCACCTTCCCTATCTACCTATCTATGATTCTATCACCTACGTAAATTTTTTTCCTCCTGATTAAATCTTTCATATATGCCTGTTTTATAGAGGTGGAAAAGCTGAGCTGCTCTGGCTGAGGGTCATGCAGGGCCTAGAGCCTCACGCACTTGGCCTTTCTTTGCTCCCTGCAGCAGCCTTGAGACTGTTCACACCTCTGTCTTAGCAGTACCTGTGCATGCGTTTCTTTGACATGCTTTCAGACTCTATTTTTCTAACCAGTTTTTCTGGCATATGGTGTTTTTGAACCCACCCATTGAAAAACCCATTGCAGTTGAGGAGATTCCAACTCAAAGCGACCCTATAGGACAGAGTAGAACTACCCCATGGGGTTTCCAAGGAGCAGCTGGTGGATTTAAACTGCTGACCTTTTGGCTAGCGGCGGAACTCTTAACCACTGGGCCACGAGGACTGTGCATTGGTGGTTTTGGAAGCCAATCTGTCTTAAAAGGGGATTACCAGTTAGTACCCTCCGTATAATAGATTGTAAATGGAGAAGTTTTTGGACAGATCACCCTGTACTTTGGTCTTTGCAAGGAGCCCGGAAACCACCCTGACTGTAACATTGACCGAGTTTCAGTAGGATGGGAAGGACCCTAAAGGAAACGAGCCCACGCCCCACTTTTGTCGACCCAAATATTTCTGTCCTCAGCCTGCAGCACACCCAAGACTAAGTTCCAAAAATTCCATTTTAATTTGTCTTGGCTTCTAAATTCACTCAGTTACAACTGGGGCCAGAAGGAGTCTTGGCACCAAAAGCCTGCAAGGAAAAGGCTCTTTCTTTAAACTCTGTTGCCCAATTTTACAGACAGTTTAGGTAGAGATAAGGTTTTCAGTGGCCAGTCAATTCTTTCTACATGCTGCTCTGAGATGAAGCCAAACTCTGCCACCTTCTGAGATTGCCTGGTCAAATGGTGGCAATTATAAGCTGGCATTCCCGGTGCTGAAAAGTCAAGTTTTCCACATCAGTGAAGCATCTTGCATCAATGCTCCCTCTCACAGCCGTGCGCTCCTCTTTCCCCTGCTTAGGTGAGAGTCTGAGCCTCTTTCTTAGACCCTGAGCAGCTGCTCTGAGGCGCCTCTGTCTATGTGCTGGCTGCTCACTTGAGAAGGTGAGAGGAAGGGTGGGTGTTTGGAAGCATTGCCTCAGCCCTCTCAGCTATTTTTTTTTTTTTTTTTGATTGATAGCTAACATACATTGAAAGTTTACTCACAGTGGTTAAGAGCTTGGCTGCTAACCAAAATGTCAGCAGTTCGAATCCATCAGCTGCTCCTTGGGGCAGTTCTACTCCGTCCAATAGGATACCTATAGGGAATAAGGATGTACACAGCCTGAGCACTTACAATATCTAGTCTCAGCTGCTTCTCACCGTAACCCTGTAAAGTAGCTACAATTATCTCAGTTTAACAGACGCAGAATCCAAGGCTCAGGAGTCAGAATTTGAACGCAGGTCTGCCTGGTTCTAAGGACTGTGACTTAAACATAACTTTGCTATTCTGCTTTCCAGATATAACAGTTGTCGTCAATGGCAGGATGTGCCAAGAAAGGCACCTCAAGAAATAGTGCCCAAGCCCTGCCCCAGTCAATTGAGCCTCCCATTGTAGGGGTTATAATGAGAGTTATGTGTGTAAAGTCTTTCCTTTTTCAGGCAGCTCTGCGTGTGTGTGTGTGTGTGTGTGTGTGTGTGTGTGTGTGTGTGAGGAAAAAGGGGGAAAGGCAAGTTTAAGGAGTCCTGTTATCTTCTAAGCTCCATGAGGGCAGGGAATGTATCTGCCTTGCTTAATGTTGCATTTTCTACACCTGGCACATAGTAAGCACTCAGTAAATATTGGCTGAATGAAAGTCTGCCTTACTGAATCAGTAGGTCTTCTCCTCTGTCACAGAGGTAAAATGCTCACCAGGCTTGAGATCTAGGGCATGGACTTCAGTGATATTTTTCTGTCTGTATCTATAGAGACTGGTCAGCAGGACTACCCTTCAGGTAGGGAAATCACTTCTGTGGTATGTTTTGAATGGTGTTGGGAGTTCTTACCTTCCCAAGTAATATCATATTCAAGACTCAATAGCTCACCATTTTCAATTCATTTATTTGTGCTCTGAGTGTTACTTGTCCAGCAGAAGTTCTCTCTGAGATGCCAATATTCCTGGTAAGGTGTCGCCTTTGGATTTGTTAGTAAGATGAGCAGCAAGGTGTGGGTGGAGCAGAGGTTCTGGAGTCAAATGTTCCTTAGTTCTAACCTTGATTCCACCATTTACCATCTCTGTGACCTGGAATAAGTTATTTGACTTCTCTCAGTGGGGTTCCTTAACTATAAAATAGAGATCATAATATCAGTCTCTCAGAATGATTAGTGTTAAATGATATGGAGACTGCAGGGTGTCCAGTCAAGTACTGGCAACTAAACCAAAACCAAACCAAACCCCTTGCTGTCGATTCGATTCCGACTCATAGCGACCCTATAGGACGAAGTAGAACTTCTCCATAGGGTTTCCAAGGAGCACCTGGTTAATTCGAACTGCTGCCCTTTTGGTTAGCAGCCGAGCTCTTAACCACTGAGCCACCAGGGCTCCGTTGGCACACTGGAGAGGCTCAAATAATGTGAAATCTTTCCCCAGATTTCCTCCTTCCTAAGAACAAGCTCCTAGGGAAGGGGTAGGGGGCAAAGTGGGAGGGTGGTGAGAACAGAGGATATAGATGCTTGGAGGGACAAAGACTCTTGGCACAGGTTTAAAAATTTGTCTAGCACTAGGCCCATTGACTAATGTTGCCTAATGAGTACGTAAAACTAGTAAATAGGGAAATATTAAAATTTGTACAGTTATTTTATTGGATCAACTAACAGGCTTAATCAGCACTTTTGTGCAAATTAGAAAAAGGTACCTCCATTAGAGGAGCCCTGGGGGCACAACAGTTTAGTGCTGGTCCGCTAATTTAAAGGTTAGTGGTTAGAACTTAGCCAGAGGCTCCGCAGGAGAAAGACCTGGTGATCTGCTCTCATAAAGATTGTTGTTGTGTGCCAATGAGCCGATTCCAACTCACAGTGACCCTATATGGCAGAGTAGAACTCACCCCGTAGGGTTTCCTAGGCTGTAATCTTTACGGGAGCAGATTAACAGGTCTTTTCTCCTGCAGAGCTGCTGGTGAATTTGAACTGTTGATCTTTCAGTTAGCAGCTGAGCACTTAACCATTGCATCACCAGAGCTCCTTCCCATAAGGATTACAGCCTACAAAACCCCACGGGGCAGTTCTACTCTGTCACATGGGGACACTATGAGTCAGAATCGACTGCATGCCACCTAACGACAGATAACAATAACCTCGGTTAGAGGGCTCTGCCCTATGATCACATGACTTGGCAATCAGACTGCGCCTTCAGGTACATTTGGAAAAGGGGTCATTCCCTCCAGGCGGTGCAGCCCTGAGTCAGGGTGCACAGCTTGGCAAGCCCAGGCCAGCACTCATCCCCACTCACCCCCTCAGTCAATTGCCCCTGTGAGGTGAACTACTTGTCTCATCATAAGAGTTGGGCCTGCCAACCAGAGACAGTATTTGCTGTAAACTTGGGCTGAGTCATTAAAATCGAGTAGAAATTTATGGATGAAAACCTACTATTTAAGGCAAAAGACCTGGTTCAAACGCCTTTCACTACTAGCTGTAACCTAGGGCAGGCTTATGAAGCAGTAAACACTCTAAGCCACAGTTTCTTCGTCTATAAAACAGTGATAACAGTACTGTTGTAGTTAATTATTGCTGCATAACATTGCCTAACAAATTACCCTCCAACTGAGATGCTTAAAGTAAGAATTAGCATTTATTCTCTCATACAGCTCTGATGGGTCAGGAATTCAAAAGGGGATTAGCTGGTTGATTCTGGTTCAGGATCTCTCCTGAGTTCATGGTCAAGATGTTGATGGGGGCTCCAGTCATTTGAAGGCTTGGCAAGGACTGGAAGATCCACTTCTAAGTTGCTGCTGGCTGCTGTCAGCAGGCCTCTAGTTCTTCCGTATGTGGGCGTCTCCATAGGACTGCTGACTGGCCACATAACATTGCGGCTGGCTTTCCCCAGAGCAAGGCATCCACTAGAGGGTAAGATGAAAACGGAATGTCTGTTATGACTGGCCTTGGAGGTCACTTCTTCAATATAATATTGGTTTTACAGGTCGGCCCTATTCACTGTGGGAGTGTCTATATAAGGGACTGAATACCAGGAGGCTAGAATCATTGGAGGAGTCCCTGGGTGGTGCAAATGGTTAACATGCTCAGCTGCTAACAGAAAGGTTGAAAGTTCAAGTCCACCCAGAGGCACCTCAGAAGAAAGGCTTGGAAATCCACTTCTGAGAAATCAGCCATTGAAAACCCTATGGAGCACAGTTCTACTCTGACACATGGGGCCTCCATAAGTTGGAGTAGACTCGACAACAAATGTTTTTTTAGTAGCCTGTTTATGACAAATACCTACTTCAAAGAGTATTTTTTTAATTATCAAATGAGGTAATGGATATAAACATATTTTGTAAATTTTAACCTGCTATATAAATATGAGGAGTCCTAGGGGCGCAGTGGTTAAGTGTTCAGCTGCTAACCAAAAGGTCAGCTGTTCGAATTCACCAGCAGCTCTTTGGAAACCCTTTGGGGTAGTTCTACGCTGTTCTGTACTGTTGCTATGAGTCAGAATTGACTAGATGGCAATGAGTTTTATATAATTATGAAATGCTATTACTTTAATTATTGACCTGGATTTAATTGTTCAAAGTGAACTATAGTTTAGGTCCTTGGGTGGGACAAACAATTTATGGTCAACTGCTAACCTAAAGGTTGGTGGTTTGAACTCACCTAGCAGTATTGCAGAAGGAAAGGCCTGGTGATCTGCTTCCATAAAGATTAAAGCCAAGAAAACCCTACGGAGCAGTTCTACTCTGTAACACATGGGGTCACCATGAGTCAGAATCAGCTTGACAGCCCAAGAGAACAATTGTAGTTTTCTTATTACTGGGTCCTGCTTTGGTTGCTCAGAATTCTTATAGTGTCCCAGAATTCTGCAATGATCTGCAAAATGAAGGTAAGTTTTGAGACTATGTGCCCTTGTTTTCATTTTGTTGACAGGAGGAACATAGATATGAGGGAAAAAGTAGTATTTCTAAGATTCTCCACGTGTGACACCCAAAGGACAATTTTTAGCTCAGTTCTGCAGCCTTGCTTGTCAACTGAGTATTTACCTCTTCGCTCACAGCTTTACTATGTGGGCTGAAAAGAGGCAACAAGATAAACTGCAAATTTAACAAAGAAAAGGGGAAAAGAAACTCAGGATTAGGCCTCAAGAAGAAACACTGATTTTCCCTGGGTGATTGCCCAGGGAAGGTGCTTCACACCCCAACTTATGTGGACTCTGGTGCAGCTTTGAGGCCAGCCCCAGGGGTGCGGTTTTGGACCGGATGGAGAGGAGGGTGTGGTAGAATTGTAGCCAGATGGCTGTACGCACCAGCTCCCTGCCCTTGCAGCCACCCCCTCGCCCTTGTTTATGGCTTTGGAAACACAACACTCTTTAGTTGCCAAGGTTCATGACGGCAGTGGATTTCAGTCTGTCTTCTGGTGACCACTGGTTATGATACCACCCCAGGCAGTACATAGAGTTTAAGTTTAATACAGTTGTTGTTGTTGGGTGCTGTCAAATCAATTCCAACTCATAGCGACCCCGTGTGATGGAATAGAATATCTCCATAGTTTTCTAGGCTGTAATCTTTACAAGAGCAGATCTCCAGGTCTGTCTCCTATGGAGCTGCTGCGTAGGTTGGAACCACCAACCTTTTGGTTAGCAGCTGAGTGCTTACCCATTGCACCGCTAGGGCTTTTTAGATTCACAAATTAAAGACAGAGTCTGATGATTTGGATGTTGTTGTAGCAAGCTACCATCTAGTGGGCCCCTGACTCATGGTGACTCCATGCACAACGGGATCAAACCATTGTGCTCCATAGGGTTTTCATTGACTGATTTTCAGAAGGAGATTGCCAGGCCTTTCTTCCTAGTCTTAGTATGGAAGCTTCAAAGAAACCTGTTGGCATCATAGCGACACACAAGCCTCCACTGATAGATGGGTGGTGGCTGCGCTTGACATACATTGGCAGGGCATAGAACCTGGGTCTCCGCATGGAAGGTGAGAATTCTACCACTGATCCACCAATGCTCCCAATTATTTAGTTTCCTTAAATTGGCCTGGATGTTTCCTTCCAACTTTCTGGAGTTCATTCTCTTCTCAGTCTTCAGTCGTTCTTTTAGGAGAAGTCTCATCTTCACCCATTTAGTCCAAGTTTACTCCCTTTGCTGCCTAAGAAATCTATTCTCTCACCTCTCCAGATGTTCTTTTTCATAATTTTATAAATATTAATTAACATCTCTATTATAGTTCCCAGAATGTTCAGGTGTCTTATCTCATTTAATCATCATGGTGACCCTGTGAAGTAGGTAATGCTTTCATGGAGACATGAAAAGGTGAGCAATTGTCTTACTTGTGGGGACCTACAAGTAAACCACATAGACATAAATAATTATTTTACAGGCCATAAGATCTCAGGGTGGTGCAAACAGTTTGTGCTCAACCGCTAACCTAAAGGTTGAGGATTTGAACCCACCGTGCAGTACCGCACGAGGGAAAGGACTGCCTATCTGCTTCCGTTAAGATTATAGCCAAGAACACCCTATGGAACAGTTCTACTTTGTAACACATGGGAGTGCTATGAGTTGGGATTGACACGAAGGCAACTAACAACAATAACATACGGGCTGTGGAGTCCATTCTGCCTAAATGCTCTGTTCAGATCTGGGTTATTCCCAAGAGCTCCAGTCTGGACAGTCTGGAAGTTAATGAGAAGACAGAGTGAATCCTGGGAATGGCAAGAGACCTTGAAAGATGAGTTTACACTAATCCAAGATGAAGTTCAACTCTGGAAGCCCAATATGAGCTCTAGAATCATTCCCACCTTCCATGGTGCCTCCAGACTGGGTTTTCTCAGAGGACAACTGATATCGTTTTGGGCTCCATCCTGGTGTGGATTCCTGCCTTGGGATGGGTGAAAACTGGACCATCCTCTGTGGGGCGTGTGGAGGAGGGAAAGAGGACCTGGATATGCCTCATGCTGAGATCTATCACTCTGGTTATCTTGTGACACTTCTTTACACCTAGCACAAGCTAGCACAGAACAAATACTCAATAAATGTTTTTTTGAATTTAATTGAATTGTAACCAATATTTTGTTCTTTTTTCTCTCTGTCTCCAGGAAACTTATTCTATAAATGAAATACACTTAACTGAAATCCCTTCTTCCCTCCCTTCCCTTCACTCCTCCTTCACTCTCTCACTTCCTTTCTCTCAGCTCTCTTTTCTTCCTTACCTCCTTCCATAGCTAATATTTATATAGAACATTACCATTCTCAGAGTGCCTTCCAGTCTCCTCAGGCCCTACACAGGGAAGGGCAGAATATAAACAAATAATGAGCCTCCCCACAATAATCTCATCTGATCTGTAAATTTCACCACTATTACCCCCATGCATGTCAAATTTAAATTGTCATCCAATTCATTCCATCCCAACTCCTAGTGTTTGTTCTGTTTTATTTTCTACTTCCTGCATCAAAAGCTATTATCCCTAGCCTTCCACCCCCACACCTGGGGAAAGAAAAAATCCTCTAGTTTTCTGTGGGTGGCCTGTGAATGTTCCTGAGCAGATGTTCCGGGAGTTAGGTTTCAACATCCATAGACTGGTGCCTGGATCACTTTGGTAAGCTTCGAGTATTCAATAAGCTGCTACCTGAGCACCTCCCCGGCCACACACATCTCTTTTACTTTTTTCCTTTTAGTTCAATTCTATCATTTAAGTGAACTCTTCTCCAACTTTCTGAGCATGTAGTTCCTTACAATAATGAGTAGAAGTTGTCTAATATCCAGGGAAGATTTGAAAATTAGGTAGACCATGCATTTATTGACAATTCTGTTCTCAACCAAGTCAGGGACTTTAAGTACATCAGAAGGGTATGATTCAGCAATTGTTGTTATTAGTTGCCCTCAAGTAGATTCCGACTCATGGCGTCCCCATGTGTGTCAGAGTAAAACTGTGCTCGGTAGGGTTTTCTTAGTTCTAAGAAAATAGTACACAGAGAATCTCTTGACCAAGCACCGGTTTTCTTTGAACAATTTACCTAAAGTCTTTCAATACAGAATACAGTGGTATAGCCCAACAAAGCCTTCTTATATCTGCTTTGAAAGGCTAAAACAGCACTGAAAAGATGCAAAACAAGCTCTTAGACTTTTTTAGGATACCAACTAGTCTATTCCAACTAATGGAGACCCTATGTGTTTCAAAGTAGAACTGCTCTCCATAGGATTTTCATGACTGTGACCTTTTGGAAGCAGATTGCCAGGCCTTTCTTCTGAGATGCCTCCGGATAGTCTGAACCACCAAGCTTTTGGTTAGTAGCCTAGTGCTTAACTGTTTGCATTACCCAGAGATTTCTTTTTCTTTCTTTCTTCCTTTTTTTTTTTTAGGGTACATAGTCCTTTATGGCAAGTGGTAGAGAAATCACAACACTGAAGTGAAAACACAAGTCTTGATGTGATACTCATGCTTAGGGAACGAGTATTTCAACCTGGTTGAAAGTGACCATAATTTTATGAAACTTATGATTCAGAGGAACAGAAGGGAGGAAACCTGTAGGAGAAAAAGAATGGATATCAACCAAGTGGATTCCAATAGCCTAAAGGGTCCTCTTGGAAAGAATTTTTTTTAAAAAAAAGAAGTCCAAGAGAATTGCTTATTCCATAAGAAAACAATATGGCTCTAATAATGCAAGAAAAAGAGATCTTGATCCATGAGAAAGCAGGGAAGGGTAGGAAGAAATTAACTCGGTGGGACCAAGGGCTGCTTTAAAATGATCTCAGAAGTGGAAATAGGCCAGGTGACCAGAGAAAAGGGTAGAAAAAAAAAATGGAAATAATTCATTGAGAAAACCAGAAAACCCAAAGGAGGAAATGAAATGCAGAAACATAAAGAGAAACAAACGAACAAACAAAATGTATTATTTAAATGCTTCAGGCATAAATGAGATACAGAAAAACATTACCCTTCATAAATGAATAAAGAAAACCAATAATGTGGGGTATTCAACACCAGTTTGTCACGTGTCTGTCAGTTTATCGTACTGTGGCGGTTTGCAGTTGCATGATACCGGAAGCTTTGCAACCAGTATTTCAAATACCAGCAAGGTCACCCTTGGTGGACAGGTTTTGGTGGAGCTTCCAGACTAAGACAGACTAGGAAGAAGGACCTGGCAGTCTACTTCTGAAAAAATTGGCCAGTGAAAACTTATGGATAGCAGCAGAACGTTGTCTGATACAGTGCCGGAAGATGCGCCCCTCAGGTTGGAAGGCACTCAAAATATGACTGGGGAAGAGGTGCCTCCTCGAAGTAGAGTTGACCTTAATAACATGGATGGAATCAAGATTTCAGGACCTTCATCTGCTGAGGGGCAAGACTCAAAATGAGAAGAAACAATTGCAAACATCCGTTAATAATAGAAAAATGTAATGTATGTAATATGAATGTAGGCACATTGAAAGTTGTCAAAAATGAAATGGGATGCATAAATATTGACATCCTAGGCATTAGTGAGCTGAAATGAACTGGTATTCGCCATTTTGAATCAGACAATCATATGGTCTACTATGCTGGGAATGACAAATTGAAGAGGAATGACGTCTCATTCATCATCAAAGAGAACATTCAAGACCTATCCTGAAGTACAGTGCTGTCGGTGATAGGATAATATCCATTTTAGTTATCTAGGGCTGCTCTAACGGAGATACCACAAGTGGATGGACCTAGCGAAGAGAAGTTTATTCTCTCACAGTCCAGTAAGCTACAAGTCCAAATTCAGGGTGTCAGCTCCAGGAGATGGCTTTCTCTCTCTGTTGGCTCTGGAGGAAGGTCCTTGTTATGCATCAGTCTTCCCTTGGTCTGGGAGCATCTCAGTGCAGGAACCTCTGGTCCAAAGGACACGCTTTGCTCCCGGCACTGCTTTCTTGGTGATGTGAGGTTCCTATGTGTCTCTGCTCGCTTCTCTCTTTTATATCTCAAAAGAGATTGCATTAAGACACTATCTAATCTTGTCAACCTCATCAGTATAACCTCATCACAGTGACAGAATTTACAACACATAAGGAGCTCACATATAATCTCATTACAGTGATAGAGTTTACAACACATAAGGAAATCACATCAGATAACACAATCATACAATACTGGGAATCATGACCTAGCCAAGTTGCTACACACATTTTTGGGGGGACACAATTCAATCCATGACAATATCCATATGCCTACAAGGAATACCATTTAATACAACTATTATTCAAATTTACACACCAACCATTAAAGACAAAGATGAAGAAACTGAAGATTTTTATCAACTTCCACAGTTTGAAATTGATCAAACATGCAACTGAGATGCATTAATAACTACTGGCAATTGGAATGCAAAAGTTGGAAACAAGAAGGATTTGTAGTTGGAAAATATGGCCTTGGTGACAGAAACGACACTGGAGATAGCGTGATAGAATTTTGCAAGAACAACGACTTCTTCATTGCAAATACTTTTTTTCAACAACATAAACACAACTATACACGTGGACATCACCAGATGGAATACACAGGAATCAAATTGACTACATCTGTGGAAAGAGACAATGGAAAAGCTCAATAACATCAGACAGAACAAGGCCAGGGCCAGCTGCAGAACAGACCATCAATTGCTTATATACGAGTTCAAGGTGAAGTTGAAGAAAATTAGAACAAGTCCACGAGAGCCAAAGTACAATCTTGAGTATATCCCACCTGAATTTAGAGAGCATCTCAAGAATAGATTTGACACATTGAACACAAATGACTGAAGACTAGATGAGTTGTGGAATGACATCGAGGACATCATACATAAAGAAAGCAAGAGGTCACTAAAGGGATAGGAAAGAAAGAAAAGACCAAGATGGATGTCAGAAGAGACTCTGAAACTTGCTCTTGAAGGAAGAGTATCTAAAGCAAAAGGAAGAAAAGATGAAGTAAAAGAGCTGAACAGAAGATTTCAAAGTGCAGCTCGAGAAGACAAAGTAAAGTATTATAATGAAAAGTACAAAGACCTGGATATAGAAAACCAAAAGGGAAGATCACACTTGGCATTTCTCAAGCTGAAAGAACTGAAGAAAAAATTCAAGCCTCGAGTTGCAACATTGAACGATTCTACAGGGAAAATATTAAATGGCAAAGGAAACATCAAAAGAAGATGGAAGGAATACACAGAGTCACTGTACCCAAAAGAATTGGTTGATGTTCAACCATTTCAGGAGGTAGTATATGATCAGGAACTGATGGTACTGAAGAGGTTCAAGCTGCACTGAAGGCACTGGCGAAAAACAAGCCTCCAGGAACTGACGGAATACCAACTGAGTTGTTTCAACAAACAGATACGGTGCTGGAAGTGCTCACTTGTCTATGCCAAGAAATTTGGAAGACAGTTACCTGGCCAACCGACTAGAAGTGATCCATATTTGTACTTATTCCAAAGAAAGTGATCCAACAGAATGTGGAAATTATCGAACAATATTAATATCACACACAAGTAAAATTTTGCTAGAGATCATTCAAAAGCGGCTACAGCAGTATATTGACAGGGAACTGTCAGAAATTCAAGCCAGATTCAGAAGAGGATGTGTAACCAGGGATATCATTGCTGATGTCAGATGGATCCTGGCTGAAAGCAGAGAATACCAGAAAGATGTTTACCTGTGTTTTATTGACTATGCAAAGTTGTTCGACTGTGTGGTTCATTACAAATTATGGATAACATTGCAGAGAATGGGAATTCCAGAACACTTCATTGTGCTCATGAGGAACCTGTACTTAGACCATGAGGCAGTCTTCAAACAGAACAAGGGTATCCTGCATGGTTTAAAGTCAGAAAAGGTGTGCATCAGGGTTGTATCCTTTCACCATACTTATTCTATCTGTATGCTGAGCAAATAATCCAAGAACCTGGACTATATGAAGAAGAACACGGCATCAGGATTGGAGGAAGACTTTAACAAGCTTCAATATGCTAATGATACAACCTTGCTTGCTGAAAGTGAAGAGGACTTGAAGCACTTACTGACCAAGATCAGAGACCACAGCCTTCAGGATGAATTACACGTCAACATAAAGAAAACAAAACCCCTCACAACTGGACTGTCTTAGGCTGGATTCTCTAGAGAAGCAAAACCAGTAAAGCATATAAATGTATCATATATATATATAAATATATATATATACAGTCACTTATATCAAGGAAATGGCTCACACTACTGTAAAGGTTGGAACGTCCCAATTCCAAGGATCAGTATAGAGGCTTCTCTCAATTCACGTAGCCGCAGGGGCTGGCGAACCCAAGGATCAGCAGGTCAGAGAGCTGGGATCTTGCTTACAGGCTGTGAAAATCCACAAATCCCAAGACTAGCAGATAAGCTGATAGCTCAAGTCCCAAGAACCAGAAGTCAGATGAATGGGAGGCAGCCGCAGAATCCAGAGCTAGCAAAAAGCCAGAACGTCTGCTTGTATTCGATGTGGGCCACACCCCCAAGGAACTCCCTTTCAACTGATCGGCTACTCACAGCAAATTCCATCATGGGAGTGATCACACATGAACACTGAGAATCATGGCCCAGCCACGGTGACACACAATCTTAACCATGACATGGACCAGTAGGAAACATGATAAACAGAGAAAAGATTGAAGTTGTCGAGGATTTCATTTTACTTGGATCCACAATCAACACCCATGGAAGCAGCAGTCAAGAAATCAAAGGATGCATTGCACTGGGCAAATCTGCTGCAAAATATCTCTTTAAAGTGTAAAAAAGCAAAGATGTCACTTTAAGGACTAAGGTGTGCCTGACCCAAGCCATGGTGTTTTCAGTCACCTCATATGCCTGTGAAAGCTGGACAATGAATAAGGAAGACTGAAGAAGAATTGATGCCTTTGAATTATGGTGTTGGTGAAGAATATAGAATATACCATGGACTGCTAGAAGAATGAACAAATCTGTCTTTGAAGAAGGACAGCCAGAATGCTCATTAGAAGCAAGGATGGTGAGACTATGTCTCACATACTTTAGACATGTTATTAGGAGGTACCAGTCCCTGGAGAAGGACATCATGCTTGGTAAAGTAGAGGGTCGTCAAAAAAGAGGAAAATTCTCAATGAGATGCGGATTTTGGCTGCGACAATGGGCTCAAACATAATCATTGTGAGGATGGCACAGGACCGGGCAGTGTTTCATTCTGTTGTCCATAGGGTTGCTGTGAGTTGGAATCGACTCCGTGACACCTAACAACAAAACGTTAAATGCCAGAGTTCTAAAAATTATTGAATTATAAAAGTAATTTCTTACATCTCATCCCTCTATTCATACATAAGCATTTTGTGTGCATTTTGGAAAGCATTTTGGTGCATTTTCTTCTAGACCAGAGATTGAAATGTCAGTAGGCCAAATTCAGAAGTGATTCAAGTGTAAAGTACACACTGGATTTGACGCCTTAGTAAAAAAAAGTAAACTATCTCATTAATAATTTTTATATTGATTTACATGTTGGAATTATTATATTTTGGGTAATTGAGCTAAATAAAATATATTATTAAAATTAATGTTACCTATTTCTTTTTAAAAATTTTTAATGTGGCTACTATAAAATTGGAGCCCTGGTGGCTCACTGCTTAAGAGCTCAGGCTGCTAACCGAAAGGTCGGCAGTTTGAGTCCACCAACAGCTCTTTGGAAACTCAATGGGGCAGTACTACTCTGTCCTATAGGGTCACTATGAGTCAGAATTGACTTGACGGCAATGGGTTTGGTTTTTGGTTTGACTACAAAATTTAAAACTCACAAGTGAGTCACATTGTATTTCCATTGGACTGTGCTATACTACTTTTGGTTTTCTATACATAATAATCAGGGAGTCTTTGTTACCCTAGGATAAATGTACCAGAAAAGGATCATCTGAAGTTAATCAATTAAACTGGGAATAAAATTTCATCAGCAGTTAAAAAGATTACACTTTATCTTGAAAGTATAATAAAAATAGTAAAATAAGTTTATTACAAAACTTTTATATAAAATCTAGGCTATACTTGCAATCATATATCAATTCTTGGAAGAAAATGTCAACAAATTGTAGATTTTTGAGGGGAGCAAGGGCAATTTTTTTTCCAAACAAAATGTAAGATAGTTTAATACTACACTTTTCACTTCGCATTTGATTTTTTGGTAACGTAATCATAAAGGGGGATTTTTTACAAAACTATTTGAAGAGTTCATCAATTTCCTCAATGGCCTCTCTCAATGCTTTGAGAGTCAAATCTTTCTCTTCGGCACAGCCCATGCTGTCATCGCCCTTGTTAATTTTCTCTTCCAGTTTTTATTGGGATGATTCTCTGGATTTCATTTGCTAGTGGTTTTGCATTTGATTTGTGCAGTCCTCTAAGCACCCTCTGACTAACTTCATGAAATCTTGCAGCTATGGAGATTTGGATAACGACCATGTGGATAATAAGGAAACCCTGGTGGCATAGCAGTTAAGAGCTCAGGCTGCTAACCAAAAGGTCAGCAGTTCAAATCCACCAGGTGCTCCTTGGAAACCCTATGGAGCAGTTTCACTTGGTCCTACAGGGTCACTATGGGTCAGAATGGACCCGATGGCAACGGATTTTTTTTGTGTGTGTATTTATTTACATATTTGGGGTAATAATGTAATATAGGTCTATATTCTGTGTTGTCACTTAACACTACATCACAATTATTGTCCAATATCTTTAAGAATGCTTTATTAATATCTTAAATGAATGAATGCATAATAGACCAACCATCATCTATAATTTATTGAATAATTCCCTTATTATTGGATGTTTATGGTTTTTCTTTTTGCTATTGTAAATAATGAGGTAAATAACATCTTTGAACATGAATGTTTATTATGTTAATGTTTTTGTTTTGGACAGATACCTAGAGGTATAATTACAAGGTCAAGAATTATGGACATTTTATCCATACTGTCAAATAGTTTTCCCGAATATTTGTAGTAATTTAAACTCTAGTAATATATGAGTGTTCATGGAATTCTACCTTTGCCAACTGAGTATTACCAAGAAAAGTATTTTTGCTAATCTGATATGTGAAAATGATATAGACACATTTTTAATTTGAGAATTTTTTTGATAACTGGGTTAAAATTTTATTAACTAATTGCATTTTACTCTCTTCGAATTCTCTGTTCATGTTATTTTTTTCATTTATCTAAAGTGGATTTTTTTGTACTTTATTTGCATGAGGTTTGTATGTATCAAAGTTATTAATTAACCCTTTGTCTAGCATATTTGTAAAAATCTAGATTTTACTTCTTTTTATTATTATTAAATAAAATGAATACAGAATATGTATGTATGTATATATATATATATAGAAAAAAAAAGCAATATTAGTGTGGACTGAGTATTATTTTCATATCTGAGAAAAATAGAAATGTATGTATTTTAGCCACATACGGTATACATTCTAAACACTATCTTTGAAATTGTGTTAAAAACTTACATTTTGCATTATTTGGCAAAACATTACAGAAATAGTTGAATATCTCCTGTGGAACCACCCCCCAGCCTCTCATCACAACCCTCCTCTACACCCCTTCTCCCCCACCAGAGCAGCAACCTCCTTCTGCTTCTGATTGTCATTCCCAGTCATATTTTTATACTGTTATAATAATTAGCATAAAAGATTAATTATGTGTCATAAATTGTATAGAGTATTGTTTTTCCTGTTTTAAAAATGTATATAAACGGTATACTGTATATATTATTTAGGAGGTGTTTTCTTTTTCATCTTTTTGCTCAGAATTAAATTTTGGTGAGTTATCCATATTCATACACTTTAATGCTATAGGTATTTAATTATAATTACTCCTTCTACTAGTGGATAATTAGATATTTTTTGCTATTACAAATAATCTTGCAAAAAAACACTGTTAACAAGCCTACTTGTGTACCTGTGCTTTTCTAAGGTATATATACCTAGAAGGAGCATGGCTGGGTTTCGAGAATGTAGAGCCTCAATTTTACTACATACCGCCAGCTTTCAACCCATAGCGGTTGGATCAGTTCACATTCTCACCAGAAGTTTATGAGCGTTCTTGTTTCTTTAAATCCTTGTGAGGATTTGATATTAACAAACTTCAATTTTTTTTTAACTTCCTGATTTCTAACAAAGTGGAGCGTCTTTTCATAAATATATTGGTAATTTGTATTTCTCCTGTAAATCTCCTACTTGTATCTTTTAACCATTTGCTATTGGGTTATTTGTTCTTTCAGATTGAATTACAGAAGTATTTCATATGTTCTGGATATTAATCCTTTGTTGATTACATGCATTGAAAATAGAGTCTCGCAGTCTGTGACCTATCTTTTCACTTTTTTTTTTTTGGAGTATCCTTACTAGTATAAAATTAAAAAAAAATTCTATCAAATTTATCAATTTTTTTCATATAGAGTTAAATGCTTCTGTGTCTTATTTAAGAAAATCTCTATTCTGAAATCATGAAGATAGTCCCCCAATGTTCTTCTAAAAGTCGTGAAGTTTTCTTTTCAAATTTATGTTTTAATCCATTTGGAGTTTATTTTTGTGACTAGGGTGAGGGGGAGATCTAATTTTGTAATCAGTTGACTCAGAACTATTCATTAAGTATGACATTCTTTCTCCACTGATTTTTAAAGGCTACTTCTCTCATATATAAGTTTTAATTTATATGAAAGTCTGTTTCTGAGTTCTGTTTCTGTTCTATTGATTTATTTGTTCATCCCTTATCAATACACTTTTTAAAAAAAACATTTTATTTGTCGTTTAGGTGACATTTTTACAGAGCAAATTAGTTCCTCATTCAACAATTTATACACAGCTTGTTTCGTGACATTGCTTGCAAACCCCTGAATGAGTCACAAGTCTCCCCACTTCCTCCCTGGGTTCCCCATGTCCATTCACCCAGCTTTCCTGCCCCGACTGTCCTGCTGAACTTTGCTTTGGGGCAAATGTTGCCCTTTAGGTCTCATATAGTTGATTTTTCTGAGGTGTACATTCCTCACTGGTGTTATTGTTCATTTTATAGCCCTGTCTAATTTATGGCTATAATGTGATCTCCGGAAGTGATTTCAGTTCCAAGTTTGAAGGGTGTCTAAAGGCCATAGTTTCAGGGGTTCCACCAGTCTCTATCAGATCAGTAAGTCTGATCTTATTTATGAGTTTGACTTTTGTTCTACATTTCTTTCCCTTTCTGTCCACAACTTACTACTGTGGTCCTCGTCAGAGGAGTCGGTAGTGGTAGCCAGGCACCATCCAGTTCTTCTGGTCTTAGGCTAGTGGAGGCCATGTTCCATGGCCTTTGGACTAATTGTTTCCTTGGGTCTTTGGTTTTCTTCATTCTTTTTTGCTCCTGACTGGACCTCATCAATACACTTTGTCTTAATAATCATACTTCATAATAAATCTTGATCTCTGGTAGGGTAAGCCCTGTACCCCTACTTCAGGAGTATCTTGGCTATATTTGGCCATTTTAATTTCCATATGAATTTTAGGATCAAAGAAATATTTGATTGAAAATATATTCAATTTATAGATTTATTTAAGAATAATTGATGTCTTTTCAACATGGAGTCTTCCATCCATGAACATACTTTATCTCTCCATTTATTTAAGTCTTTTCTTATGTACTTCAATGTTGTAATTTTCTTGTTAGCGTGGGCAAAGTATTTACGATTTCCTGAAAAGATTGGATTTAAGTGATCCATTCAGTGGTGTGCAGGCATGAGGTATAGAGGAGGAGTAGAGAGCAATTGAAGTAGAGGAGGTTGGAAGAGGTGAACAAAGGCACAGAGTCAGGAAAGCACAAGATGTCAAAGGGTAGACCAGTTGACTGTGATGTACAAATTGTGTAAAATGGCTTTTGGAAGTCAATCTGGAAAGACAGGCTGGTAGATTATTTCATGAAAAATTTTGTGACGACATGCAGCCCGGATTGGAGTAGGGAAAGCCAGAATCTCAGGCAGGAGGCCATTGCAGCAGTCAAATAAGTAATAGTAAGGACTCTTCATTGCCTCCTCATTGCTCTTAGAATGGAGTCCAACCAGATAACTTATCCTGATTGACCAGGTCTGATATGGTCTGTCCCGTTCCATCTTCTCCAGCCTCATCTGGCCCCTCGCCCTCTCACCTCCAGCCTCATTAACTTCTCTCAGTTTCTGGAACCTACTACATTCCTTTGACCACAGAATCTTTGAATGAATTGTTCCATCAATAGGGAACGCTCTTCCTCTTCCCAGCATGCCATCTGTCTGTCTATTCAACTCCTACATATGCTTCATATTTCAATTCTTAGTTATAATTTTCTCTTTTAGAGTACCCATTTCAGTTTATAGTTAGGTACTCATTAGTGTTTTCTTGAGCAACGTCTGTCTCTTCTACCAAGTTATAAATTCCATTGATGGAGTGGAGGGAGTCTGTATCTCTTTTCTTTACCTAGTTCTGAGTTAAAAACCTGGCACAGGATAGGTACTCAATAAATATTTGCTAAATGAATCAGTAAAATAATTAATTACCTGAACTAGGGAGGGTGAAGTCAGTAGGAATAAAAAGGGTAGGAAAGAAAGGAGATTGTGAAAGTTATCAGAAAGAAGAACTGACTTGACTTGGTGATTGACTAAGTATGGAGATGAGAGAGGAGGAGGATTAGGAATGACTCTGAGGGTTACCTCTTACAGGATCAATGAAGAGAGACAGGGAAGACAGGAAGATGATTAATTTAGTTTTAGTTATATAAAATCACTATGAAGACCCTGAGAAGGACAACATCCAATAGGCATTTGCAGGGTAGTCGTTTATGAAGGTACGGATTTTGGATGCATTTTCAAAATGAAACAACCAGTCATTCAAGAGAATGGATGGAATTAATAAGAGAAAAGTACATAAACAGAACAGCAGAGGCCCTAGGAACTAAATCTTGACAAATGTCTATATTAAGGAGGCAGTAGAAGGAAGAGGGGAGCCCTGGTGGCACAGTGGTTAAGAGCTCAGCTGCTAACCAAAAGGTCAGCAGTTCGAATCTACCAGCTGCTCCTTGGAAACCCTATGGGGCAGTTCTCCTCTGTCCTATAGGGTTGCTATAAGTTGGAATTGACTCTACAGCAATGGGTAGAAGAAAGACGAGTTGGCAAAGGAGAAATGGGGGCAGGTAGAGAGAAGGAGATAGTGGGGTTGTGTGCTGTCACAGAAGTCATGAAAAATGAGAATTCCACTGAGTGGAACACTGATATTTCAGAGGAAGAATAAGGACTGAAAATTAGTCATTGCCTTTTAGACAGTTACTTAGTA
This sequence comes from Trichechus manatus latirostris, assembly GCF_000243295.1. Classification (NCBI taxonomy): domain Eukaryota; kingdom Metazoa; phylum Chordata; class Mammalia; order Sirenia; family Trichechidae; genus Trichechus; species Trichechus manatus. The sequence goes on from NW_004444120.1 coordinate 1,983,156, forward strand.
ACCTTTGAGAGTAAAATTTCTACAGAGCATGAGTTGGGGCAAAATGCTAGTTTAGGGAAAGAAGAGATCGCCTTTATAGACTACTGATTTAGAAAGTGTAGCAATAAACAACAAAACAAAATAAACACCAAAATAGGATTGTAAGTAGAGTGAAGAGTGGAAAAAACATCAAGGGACATTTCTCAGATTATGAGAGGTCTGAAGGAGTTCTTGCATGGCACAAATGGTTACAAAAGGTTAGCGGTTCAAATCCACCCAGAGGCGTCTTGGAAGAAAGATCTGGCACTCTGATTCTGAAAGGTCACAGCCTTTAAAACCCTATGGAGCATAGTTCTACTCTGCAACACATGGAGTTGGAATTAACTTGACAGTAACTGATTTCGGTCTTTTTGTTGTTGTTTTGATCACGCTCATAAATGGGACAAAAAGTTTGTAAAAGAAGTAGAAGGAATTGTTGGATGGGGGAATGGGGAGTAGACGGGGTCAGCCATGATTACTGAGGGCAAAGAGTTCAGGAACAAATGATGAACAAGGTGACTAGAGCATAGGGGTGTGGTTAACCTTGAATGAGAGAGGGTGTTCCTTTTCTGAGGTTGGAGGGAATAAAGTCTTTTGAGATGGAGAACCAGGAAGACAGGCTTCATTATCTCAGTCTGGTAGGAGATTATCGTTTCCTGTCCAGCCCGTTGAAGATATTGGAGTAGCAGAGGGCAACTAGGGTGCTTGAAGGAAGTGGCGTAATCAGAAGAGGCATCCACATCCCCAGTAGTGTCCACTTGCACAAGCTCGGACTAGGGGAAGAAAATGAGTTGGAGCGAACTGACTGTCTGCTAGGTCAGTAGCGACACAGCCTCTTTAAAATGCTCAAGCAGCCATCAGAAGAAAAATAAGAGGCAGCCTAGGGGCTGACACAGAGCAGCAGCCACAGTGCATTCTGGGGTTATGCTCACAGCTGTCCCCAGCCACAACCTGCCCCAGCCGTGCCCACTCTGAGGGCTGTGGGAAGAGGCACTTTCCCGTGTACACAGCAGGCAGACACCACACTTCCAATCTCTTGCCCTGCCTCTGGTCCAGCCCCGCTGCCAACACCCTTCCTTTGGGCTGTGAACTCTACTGCATGGGCTGGCGTAGGAAGCTTGACGCCAGTGGTAAAAATTCCTTACGTTTCCTCTCATAACAATTTCAAAAAGGCTTTCCCAAAATATGATCTCATTTCATCCTGTTGGAACCTCTGCATTGTTGTCCCCAATTTAAAGATCTCAATTGTTAAGTGTCTTGAGCAAGGCCGTGCAGCTGATAACTTGTCCAAGCCTTTTAATTTGGAAGCCCAGCCTCTTTCAATTATCCCACGTTGTCTATACCTCACTGATCCACTTTGGTAGTGTGGAGATGGGCTCTGGGAACTGAGAAGTGAAAATGGCAAAAACTTATACTTGCTGTCTAGCCTGAGCCTGCCAAGGGTAGCCACTTTCTTCTGTAGGCCAGGAAGCCATTCCCATTTCTGCTAGAGGGAGCTGATGGTGACTATGAATTTTCAATCTTCTAATGGAAATAAAAGGTTTAGTGAGTTCTTAGAAGTAATGCTGTTGTTAGGTGCTGTTGAGTTGATTTTCCTCATAGTGACCCCATGTGACAGAGTAGAAGTGCCCCATAGGGTTTTCTAAGCTGTAATCTTTACTGGAGCAGATCACCAGGTCTTTCTACCATTGAGCAGCTGGGTAAATTCGAACCACCAACCTTTTGGTTAGTGGCTGAGCATTTAACCTTTGTACCACCAGAGCTCCTTTAGAAGCAGTAAGCCCAAGCAGTAAACCCGTTGCCATCAAGCTGATTCTAACTCATAGCAACCCCACAGGGCAGAGTAGAATTTCCGCAGAGGATTTCCAAGGCTGTAATCTTTAAGGAAGCAGACTGTTAGATCTTTCTCCTGCTGAGCAGCTGGGGGTTCCCAGTGCTGATCTTTTGGTTAGCAGGTGAGTCTTAACCACTGTGCCACCAAACTCAAACCAAACTTGTTGCTGTCAGGTTAATCCTGACTTATAGTGACCCCATAGGGCAGAGTAGAACTGCCCCATAGGGTTCCCAAGGCTGTATTCTTTACGGAAGTAGATTGCCACATCTTTCTCCCAGAGATCAGCTGGTGAGTTCCGACCTTTCGGTTAGCACCTGAGTGCTTAGCCACTGTGCCACCAGGGCTGTTCACTGTGCCACCAGCAGGCAATTTATGTGTGTGTTTGGTGGTGGTGGCTGGAACACAGAGAAGAAAGAGAAATGTCTAAAACTATACTTATTTATCTTGAGCAAACCCCATTACTTGAAACACAAGAGGTAAACAGCCTGTTTCCTCCTCCTTCACCTTGGATGTGTGCTTGTCCATTTCCAGGTGGAGGGCACTGACCAGATGGGTGACCCTGGGCAAATCATCTCTCTGGCCTTCAGCTTCCTTTCCTGGAAAACGAAGAGATTCCCTGGTTAATTCTAAGGCTCTGACTCACTTGAATAGTCTCTGAGTCCATCATTCCTAGGAAATTGGAAGTCATTAGGAGGAAGAGAAAATATCTTCTTTTGGACTTCCTGTTCAAGGCATTTTCTGCTTCCCTGAAGGGGCAATGAAATCATCAGTGGCTCTAGTGATTTCCTGTGCGTGGAATGTGCCCTTGTATCATTTGCAAAACCAACGAACCAACAAACACCTTAGCGGCAGCCAGAGAGCAGGGAAGGGGCTGCAAGTAGCCTCTTTTTGTGGGAAACAGTGAAAGGAGGCCACAGCCTGGTGGGGAGTGGTGTTGCTATTTCCCCTCAGCAATCAGGGGACTGCAGCGTCCAGCAGACCCCAAATGTGAACAAGAGTAACTTACGAGGAAGGCCACGTAATGGTCTTACAGCCAGGCGATAGAAGGAATCACTTCCAAGTATGAATTTTCATTAAAACATCGATAGCTGGCCGGCAGTCCCAGGATGTTTCCTGATACAAACCCATAACTGCTCCTCAGCTTGCAGGGCACAGGCAAGTTCAGTTTCACGCGGCCGTGCCAAGTGTGGAGAGGCCCCGCGTGCACTTTCAGTCATGTGACCTGGTGACTCAGGCCCTTTCTGGTTCGTGCTTGTTAGAGTATGGGAACCAGGGAGGGAACATGAGAAAAGACTTTGCAGTAGCTCTCTGGGAGGGTCTGGGGTTGTGCAACAGCTTGTTGTTCTATGGGTCTCCCTGAACCCTTTTAGAGGCTACAAAAAATTTACCTTATAGCCTCAGAATTGACATTTTAAGAGGAAACTTCCAGAACACATGCACTTCATCCCCTGTCTCCAACAGAAGTAAGCCAAAATCATCTGAGGAAAAAAAAAATCCACATTTCACCACTTCCTTTAATGAAATAGTTTGGTATTTAACCACCTCATCACCAGAAATACATTTTATGATATCTGACCTGAATCCACCCCGTCACGTTTAAGCATGATTCCTCTTGCTCTTCTTGACAGAGTGGAAAACTCATTCCACGACAGTAGGAATGTCTAAGTAACCTTAAAGGAAGATACTTATTCCCACTTCATTTAATTTTCTCTGCCAATCTATCGCCTTCTTTTCTTCCAAAATAGGTTTCAAATGTTACCTCCTTTAGGAATCCTTCTCTGATGGATCCTTCCTTTCCACAAAAGAGACCAGAATGTACAAGCCCAGAGCTGTATTGTATCATGCATTTGTTTTTGTTGACATGCTATTTTAAAAAGATGTGAAATCTATTTCAGGGCACCAGTCTACCTACCAGTTGACATTGAGTCAATTCCGACTCATGGAGACCCCAGGTGTACAGAGTAGAACTGTGCCCCATAGGGTTTTCATGGTGTGATCTTTCAGAAGAAGATCACCAGGCCTTTCTTCCAAGGCATCTGTGGGTGGGTTTGAACCGCCAACCTTTTGGTTAGTAGTTGAGTACTTAACCGTTTGTCCCACACAGGGACTCCTATTGCAGGACACCGAACCAAAAACCAAACCCATTGCCGTCGAGTCGATTCCGACTCATAGTGCTCTGTATTTCCAGGTTGGATGGATTCTCATCAGTGCCACTAGGGTGTCAGGAGAAGTGTTGTGGGCTTGATTCAAAGGTCCTGGACTTGACATTTACCAGCCATTACTTAAGGCAGGTTTCTCAACCTCTGAGATGCTCAGTTTACTCATCTGGAAAACACAGAAAACGGTGCTTTAACTCCTGGGGTCATCGTGAAGAAGAAAGAAGGGGATGTATATGACTATGGATGATGGCTTGCACTTAACAGGTTAAAGGCAGTGACTAAAACTTCTGTTTCTGTGGTTTTTCCTCTAAGGCCTCAGTATGAGCTTAATGCATATTGCTGACTGGCTGTCTATTAGGCAGTTGATCACAGGCAAGCTAGAAATGATTGAGGGCCATTTTGTGGTCTGGATGAAGTCTTGAGAAGTCCCAGATTTGAGCGTCCTGATTCTAAGTAGGCTGAAGGAGGTGGGGAAGACGGGGGTAGTGTGTGTCTCTGAGTGGGGGAACCAGGTGAGGCAAGATTTATTAAACAGTAATCAACAGGAAACGGAAAAACTGAGGATTTGATCCTAAAGAAGTCTGGTGCAGGCACATATGCAAGAAAAAAGGGGCCAGCGATGGACCCATTTAAAAAATCAATCCCCGGTAACATCACTGGTTCTTAGCGTTCACCTTTGTGCTGCCTTCTGCATTACTGTGTTACTTCAAGAAGGCACGGTTTCTGGTCAATATTTGTGGGAGATGGGGTTTTCTCATCCAGTTGTTCAGTTTGATTACCTAGGAGGGTGTAGAAATTATTGCTGCTAAAATAAATTCTTTCCCCTGAAACACAGGATTTTGTCTCCACCTGGTTCCTCAGCCCATTCTCTGCATGTGAGTCAGAGGCCCCCTAGATGGCTACAGTGACAGCCAGATGGGTGCAGGTGACATATGTCCACATGGTTCTCATTTGATCCTGGGGTGAAGTGGGCAGTGAGTACTCAGGGCTGGAGGAACCAGCTCCACAAGGGTTCTGTGAGAGGAAATGATGTTTTGGGTGGGAAAGGGCTCGCAGCCCTGGAATAAGTAAACCCAGAGATTACGGAGGGCCTGAGGGGTTATTTATATAGGGCCAGGCCTTTTCTTTTTCCTCTAGGCCAGATGAATGGAGAGGAGGGAAGTAAGACTATTGGAGGGTCAAGGAAAGGAAAGGTCACATCCACTTTACAGCTCACCTGTTGGAACAAAGCAAGTGAAGCATCTTGTCAAAAAACGCTTATTTATTTTTCTACCACCAGAGTCTTAACCCAGGATAGGATACTAGGTGGTAAATATATGTTCGCGCATGGTGATTTTTTTTTAAGTGTTTTTTTTTAATTTAAATATTATAAACATATGTATAACACATTTGCCAATTCAAGATTTTTTTTTGTTTTTTTAAAGTAAAAAGAAAGTTTTATTTGGTATATATTCAAAAGGACAAAAGTGGGAAGCGGACACGCATGCTGCCACAGCCATGTCTGCCCAAGTCCAAAGAACAGTTACAGAGCCATCAGTATATATCAACATCACAAAATGGGTAGAATCATTGAAAGCATCACTTTTTCACTGATTGGCTAGAAATTATAATCGTACATTTTGAATCATCTTTCTTAACAATCATTGGTCCAACTTTCACATGCATATGATGCAATTGAAAATACTATGGCTTGGGTCAGGCACACCTTAGTCTTCAAGGTGACATCTTTGCTTTTCAACACTTTAAAGAGGTCTTTTGCAGCAGATTTGCCCAATGCAATGCATCTTTTGATTTCTTGACTCCTGCTTCCATGGGTGTTGAGTGTGGATCCAAGTAAAATGAAATCTTCGACAACTTCAATCTTTTCTCCATTTATCATGATGTTGCTTATTGGTCCAGTTGTGAAGATTTTCGTTTTCTTTATGTTGAGGTGTAATCCATACTGATGGCTGTGGTCTTTGATCTTCATCAGTAAGTGCTTCAAGTCCTCTTCACTTTCAGCAAGCAAGGTTGTGTCATCTGCATAACGCAGGTTGTTAGTGAGTCTTCCTCCAATCCTGATGCCCTGTTCTTCTTCATATAGTCCAGTTTCCTCCGATTATTTGCTCAGCATACAGAGTGAATAGGTATGGTGAAAGCATACAACCCTGATGCACATCTTTCCTGACTTTAAACCACACAGCATCCCCTTGTTCTGTCTGAACAACTGCCTCTTGATCTATGTACCGGTTCCTCATGAGCACAATTAAGCGTTCTGGAATTCCCATTCTCCACAATGTTATCCATAATTTATTATGATGTTTATGGGTTCCATTTCACTTTTGACCATTTCCAATTTTCCTAGATTCATACATCGTACATTCCACGTTCCAATTATTAATGGATGTTTGAGGCTGTTTCTCCTCATTTTGAATCGTGCCACATCAGCAAATGAAGGTCCCAAAAGCTTGACTGTATCCACGTCATTAAGGTCAACTCTACTTTGAGGAGGCAGCTCTTCCCCAGTTGTCTTTTGAGTGCCTTCCAACCTGGGGCGAGGGGGCTCATCTTCCAGCACCGTGTCAGACAGTCTTCCGCTGCTATTCATAAGGTTTTCACTGGCCAATTCTTTTCAGAAGTAGACTGCCTAGTCTTTCTTCCCAATCTGTCTTAGTCTGGAAGCTCAGCCATGAGTGGCCCTGCTGGTATCTCAATACTGGTGGCATATCTTCCAGCATCACAGCAACACGCAAGCCCCCACAGTACGATAAACTGACAGACACGCAAAGTCTTCTATTTTTCTTTAATTCTGAAAAATAATACTCATTTCTTTAATTCTTTCTCCCTCTTCATTAATTTTTTTCTCTCTTTCTGAGGCTTCTGTTGTGTAGATAATGATTCTTTTACTTCTCTGTATCTTAACTTACATTTTTAAATTTATTTAGAAGAAAAATGATATTTACATGGTATTTATTTATTTACTCTTAATTAACATAAATCTCATAGTATTCTTTTGTACTTATTTCTCTTCTTCCTGGAGTGCTTCTTCCAAGAGAGCATTGTGAGAGGTTTTACATACACCTGAGATATTGTTAATTTGCCATCAAATTTAAAGATGATTTAATTGGAGTTAAAATTATAGCATGAAGTGCCTTGTCTTTCAACTGAAAATGTGTTCTATTTATGTCTGGCATCCAGTGTTGCTATCGAGAAGACCACTAACAATCTAGTTCTTGTTCAGTGTCAGAGGATGTACGCCTTCTCCCTGAAAACTTCCAGATTTTCATTTTTGGTTTCTTGAAAACACATATTTATTTTCTTTCCCTTCTGAATCCACATACCATGACAGCAAAGGAATAGAAACTGGCATAAACCTCCAATAATTAAGAGAATGTGGAGAGGGTCTTCCAAGAATAAGAGATTTTATAAAATATGTTTGATAGGAAATAGAAGGAAGACTGGTGGCTGATGTAATGAGGTAAGCAGGGGAAGTGCAATGAGGAATATACACAGTGAGCGTGGCTTAAAAGAGCCGATTTTTTTCTTGCAGAACCCTGGAAAGGCTCAGGACTCAAAAACTCTAGATTTGATAGAGAGCAAAAGTGAGATATGGGCTGAGAGAAACCCCCACTTTTTCTCCACCCTGGAGTCACAGAGGAAGGATTGATCCTCCCTAAAGAAACTGAACAACCTTCTGTTCATGTGGGAGCTGATGCCACAGGGCACAGCCTGCCACATCAGCTCCATCCCTACTCACCCTAAAATAGAGCCCATTAGTCAGCAACACCTGCTGGTGCACCCCGCGTTCACAGTCAGCTTTGCTATTACCACCTATCACTAGGCATTTGAGGATACTGTGATACACAAAGAGCAAGACTGAGAAATAGAGAAAATGATCCCATAGGAAACAAAAGATAATTCAAGGAAAAGAAGAAACTTGAAAGAAACTGTAATTTGTATCCTCAGAGACACTTATGAATATATTGCATTAATTAAACAAGAAGAGGAAGCTATGAAAATGTTAAAGCTGGAGGATAAAATAGAAGAAAAATAAAACAAAAAGACAGAGAATAAAAAATGAGCAAAAGATAACATATAGAATAACCCAGGGATATACATCCAACTGATAAGAGACCCAAAACCAGTCTGAGCTAAAAAGATGTGGTAAGGAATTGCAAAGAGACATTACAAGAGAATTTCCCAGAGTTGAAAGATAGAAAATTTAAGAAAGAATTGTTCACCTAGTATCCTTCCCAATGAGTGAAAAATAGAAAATACAACATTATAAAATTCAGGACACAAATAGTAAAAGAGAGATCTTAAATGTTTCCAGACAAAGGTAAATGAAGAAAAACTAATGACAACCTACAAATAGATAGGAATCAAAGACTTGTAACAACAGCACTGGATGCTAGAAGATAATAAAACAATGCTTCAAATTATGAGGGAAAATGCTTTTCAACTTGGAATCTACAGTCAGCAAAATACCTGTAAATTTCAAAAGCAGAAGAAAAGACATTTCAGATAAATCTTTTTTTAGCAAATCATTTGTAAAGACACTACTGCAGAATTCATGGGTAAAGCAAACCAGGGGAGGACATAGGATTCTAGAAGCAGTACATCCAACCTAGGACAGTTGTTGTTGTTAGGTGCCGTTGAGCGGGTTCTGACTCAAAGTGACCCGATGTACAACAGAATGAAACACTGCCTTATCCTGCACCATCTTCACAATCGCTGCTACATTGGAGCCATTGTTGCAGCCACTGTGTCAGTCCATCTCATTGAGGGTCTTCTTTTTTGCTGACCCTCTACTTCACCGAGCATGATGTTCTTCTCCAGGGACTAGTCCCTCCTGATAACATGTCCAAAGTACTTGAGACGAAGCGTCGCCATTCTTGCTACTAATGAGCGTTCTGGCTGTACTTCTTCCAAGACAAATTTGTTTGTTCTTCTGGCAGTCCATGGTATATTCAATATTCCTCATCAACACCGTAATGCATCAATTCTGCTTCAGTCTTCCTTATTCAATGTCCAGCTTTTTGCATACATATGAACCTAGGACAGTAGTGAAGAGAAACCTGGGGTGACAGTCTTGCTGCAGATCTAGAGAGAGACCAGCACAGATTTTACAGGGAAATCTAATTTGTATTCTTGGACATTTATGAAGACACTATAAGCACAGAGAGGTTAAGTAAATTGACCAAGATCATGCAACTGGTAAGAAGCAAGTTAGTGGTCTGGACCGAGAACAGTCTGACTTCGGGGCCTGAGCCCTTACCTTTTACGGTACGTTGCTTTTCTTTTGTAACCTACCTTAAAGTTATTAAAGGTAACCACTAGGAAAATTAAAATAGTGCTATATTCCACATCTTCTAATCTCTGTAAATAAACTGATTTATTGGAATTGAAATGCAAAAATGCTATGTAAAATTGCATCTAGAAATAGTTTCTAGAGAAATGAAGGTAACCACCATAAGAGAAAATTTAAAGAGTGAAAAGTAATTTGGCAGAGAATGAGCACCAGGAAGGGGAAGGAAAGAGATTGTTGCTTTGTGTTTTTAGGCTTCTGCCCCATTTTAAAAAATCATGTTCATGTATTACTTTGAAAATTTTAGATTTTTATTAGATGTGTACTTTTAAAAGGGTAAGTAGGGAGTTTGTTCAGAAGCTAAGCCAAATGCGAATTACAGCCATGTGCAAAGGCACAGAAGTGAAAGATCACGGCCTGGTGGGGAGTGGTATGTTTGGAGTAGCTAGACTGTAGAGTGGTGGTGGGGGAGACAGGTGTAGCTCGAGATGACTCCGGGAAACTAAGCTGGGGCAAGGCTGTGGAAAGCCTCATATGACATGTTAAGAAGTTTAGAATTTACTTTGTTGGCCAAGAGGAACTATGAAATGCTTTGAGCGGTGAGATTCCATCTGTGTTTTAGAAGGATCATCCTTATGGCAATATGGAGTAGGGTTTGGGATGGGGGAGGCAGAAGGACCAGCTCAGAGGTAGTTACAACCATCTTAAGCTCCTAAATGCCTAAACGAAAGCTTTTAACCTGTGAGGAAACCGAAGTGCCAGAACTATAACTCGAATAAAAACTCCTTCTGCGACACTAGCTGCTTCACTAGACTGCGGTCATCTGCCCAGCGCCCTCCTGTTGGCTAGGGTGGCCCCACATAGGAAGACACCGATGGGGCAGCAGCGATTGGCTGTGATTGGGTCACGTGGTTTTGCCCTGCGGATTCGCCCCGCCCATCCTCACCCAGAAGCCTCCAGGAGTCCCTGCATAGGCTGAGTCTAGTGCTCGCTCTGTAAACCTCGCTGTAGACTATTTTTGGGCCGCTTTTCAAGCCATATCTTAGTTTTTAGTACAGGATTTTTAGCAATCTCTCCCTGCCCAACTCCCACATCGTTTAACGATTCTCTTAACTTTTATAAGCAATTTTTCAGTTTTTTCCTTCTGCCCTGCCAACTCATGTAACAAGTAGGAATTTTTCCCTCTCTTTTATTGTATTTTTGAAATAATAAAACGGAAAGAATGAATGTTTTCAAACTTCTGGCTTCCTGCTTTCTAGGTTCACACCCACTGACGCCCTCCCTTTGAGGCTTATTAACATTACACCCCACTGGGCGTGTGTGCCTGTGTGAGCAGGAGCCCTAAGGTGGTTTCAGCCGCTGTCTCCCCTGTTGCCATTATTTTCTCCCTGCCTTCTTACCCACTCGCACCCTGACTTTCCCTCCAGTTGCCGGCAGACATAGCTCGGGAGCCGGAGAAGCTGGCTGGTAGTGGCCCGCTGAAGTAGCTGCTGTGCACCTCCCTCTTGTAGCAGCCTGGCTGGAAGTTGGGCAACGTGCTGAAGGTGCAGTGGGGCCATCAATGGCTGTGACGTTCTCTCCACTGCGTGTAAACCTGACTCAAGAGGAAACATGCTTGAAGGGAGGGAATGAGAGGAAGTAGGGCAGTTAGTTTTCCCTTCACACTCAAGGGGCTGCGTGGTTCTTACCTTCTGGCAGGAGAAGGTAAAGGTGGAACTGAACTGGTCTTTGTGCATTTCAGGAAGGTAGATTGCATTTCCCCCTACACCTCCACTGACTGTGTTTGAGAACTGGACTTCACACTGCAAAACCGACAGATTCACTTGTTAGCAGAGGCTGATTTTTTTCGGCTTTGGGCTACTCCTCTAGAACCTATGTTACTTAAAATGCATTCTTGGGACTGGCAACATGAGCATCCTCTGGGGACTTGTCAGGAATGCAGAACCTCAGCCCTGCCACAAACCTACTGAACCAGATCTGTATTTTATCAAAATGGCTAGGCAATTTGTGTACTTGTTAAAGTTTGAGAACCACTGATCAAATAGTCTGTTGTCAAATTGGCCAGGATGAGACCTCTGTTCCTCCTTTTCCCTACTCTGAGGCACCTTGTGAAAGCTCTGGTTTTTTGTGGATTTGAGGGGGAGAGGAATACAAATGGAGTGGCTGTCTCAGCCTACGAGAAATCCTTTCTCCTTTCTCCATCTCCCCTTATCTCATACAGGTATAAACCAAGGATGTTCACATATGCAATCTCACTTTATTTTCGCACAATCCTTTGGGGGTAACAAAGCAGGGATTCTTAATCTAATTTTAAACAATGAATTGCAGTTTTACTGAAGAAGAAATGATGTATCTTGTTCAAGGTCACAAAGCTAATAACCGGACTTATGCTCTGAGTGCTGAACATCCCACTGTCCACCTTCCTTTCCCGTGTGACGAAGGCTAAAACTTCCAGTCCTTTTCAACATAAACTCCAAAAAGTAATGATAAAAAAAAAAAGCAACCAGAAACGTAATGCTGGGTTTGGTTTGAGTCATAAATTCCACCAAGTAGGGATGAGAAACTAGGGACTTTTTCCTGAGCCTCTGCAAATGATTCCAGTAGTGCAGGAGGCCCATTTGAACAAGAGGTTCTATGGATTGAGTTCCAAAGACAAGAATGTCGAAAAAAGTCTTCCAGATGAGAATGGTCTCCAGATGTGATCATTGCTCTTCCCAGATGTGGGGAAGAGTGTGGTGGGGGAAGCAGAGGGTGTGAGATGCCTCAAACGTCTACAAAATGAAATGGAAAAACCTCTCTCAGCCACAGGGGAAGGAAAGTAGGACAAGGGGAAGATAAACGAAATGAGAGAAACGGAATTCAAGTTAAACTCTTCCATGTGGGGCCAGACTAAATAGAAGGAGTCGTTCCCAAGAGGGCTGATATTTTAAAAATGGAGTATGCCTAGAAGCCACACCTCATACTCAGCTGCTGAAGAGAAAATGCAGAAGGTATTGTGCCTGCAGGAAATGAACTCTCCTTTTTGGAGCTGAGTGGATCTGATTCAATGTGGCTGTGGGCTGCTAAACTTTAGGGAAGTGTCCCAGTAGAGAACCTTTGAGGTTGCAGAACAAGCAGGACGGGCTGTGTGTCTCCCTCAGGGGAGAGGAGAACTGGCCTAGGAACGCGGAAGGAGAAGGAGCCAGAAACTGCACAGTCCTTCCTTTCTTCAGCTTCTGAATCAGCACGCATTCTCTCCAGGGTCAGCTGGTTTGTTCCTTTAGAGTGGCTGGGACATCCCATGTTTCTCAGATGAGTAAATTTGAAGCCACAGAAAACCGAGGCCTTGAGGCCAAGTCATCTTGGTTTGTTCCATCTCTGAGAGTCTGAGCCCTTGTACAACTCCTGGCTACGTGGAGTCAAACCCCCTTATTTCCCCTTGCCAGCATCTTCACCTTCTCTAGGAAGAGCTGCCAAATCACTGTTCCATGTGTACATCTGTCTACCCACCTCCTCACATTCGCAAACCTTCCTCTTCTTCTGTGTTCTTTCCCTGAGCCCTGACCTCCTTGTCATTCTGGGATTGTGAGTTTGGTTTCCTCTTGCTCCAGTATTTTTCAGCAACTAAAATAATTCACTCTGTGCCTCTGGTGGGGTTCACTGTCTTCCCTCCCTAAGGGTTCCCAGGATAAACAAATGGCTAATTATTTATATTACTAAAATATGTGTGTATGTAATAATCCCTACACACTAAATAGATAGATATAGAGATAGAGATACATACGGAAAGAGTCCTTGGGTATCACAGCCAGTTAAGCACTTGACTACTAACTGAAAAGTTGGCGGTTCAAACCCACCCAGAAGCACTTCAGAAGAAAGGCCTGGTGCTCTGTTTCCATAAGGTCATAGCCTTGAAAACCCCATGGAGGGCAGCTCTACTCTGCACACATGGGGTCACCATGACTTGGAATCGATGCAGTGGCAACTCGTTTGGTGTTTTAAACAGGTAAAGGTCCCTAGATGGCACAAATGGTTTGCACCGAACTACTAACCTAAAGATTGGCAGTTTGAAACCACCCAGTGGTGCCACCTAAGAAAGGCCTGGTAATCTGCTTCTGTAAAGATGACAGCCTAGAAAACTCTATGGGGCAGCTCTATTCTGTAACATATGCAGTCACCATGAGTCATTATCAACCTGATGGCAGTGAGTTTGGTTTTGGTATACAGGCAGTACCTGGGTTTGGAGTGTCTGACTTATGTACAGCCCATAGTTACCAACCAACCCCCCTAAGGCCTATCCGGAAAAGACTGACTTGGTGTTTGCGCTCTGGGCTTCCACGAAGGGCCGCGCTTCTCCTGCGGGCGCGGGTGTCACAGCGGGTCCTTGGGCCGCCGCTTGTGGCAGGCGGGCCCGCGCAACCTCGTGAGCCCAGCCGGGCCGCAGCAGCTAGCGGAGAGCCCACGGGCACCCGCCTCCCTCGGAGCTCGTAAAGTCGGACCGGCCGCGTGCCCCAAGCTCTGCCGCTCTGCTCCGCATGGCGGGCCTGCAGGTGGTGGCGGCGGGGACACGGCTGTCCTACTCTACACGTTCTCCGAGTACAACCCGTCAGCGCGCCGCGTTAAGCACCTGGAGGGGCCTCCGCGGCGTCCCCTCACCCAGGCCCTTCCCCCCCCGCATCCGGCCAGGCCCACCTGCTGTGCAGCGGGGTGGGGTGGGGTGGGCTGGGAGAGGGCCTCGCGGCCCCTCGCTGGGCTTCTGTTTCCTCTCCCTGACAAGCGTGGAATTTCACCATGGCAGTGCCTCTTGGCCTGTGGTGGCTGGAGGTGGAGAAGTGGGGGGCAGTTTTAGATTACTGACTTCTGTATGTCCATATGGTTTCAGGGGTCTGTGGGAACTTTGGACTTGACTTCCCAAAGTGTCCTCTCTCCAACCCTCTCAGCGCGTCCTGAGCACCACTTTCTCCCTTGCATCCCGAGGCAGAGGCCCCAGAGTTTGGTGGTCGGATTGACAGGTCTGGTGAGGAGGTGATGGCGGAATGATCCTACCACGTCCCTAACCCTCCCTGTCTCTGCTGAGAAGCGTTCAAATCCCAGCAGAAATGCAACCCGGGGGTACAACGTAGATTTGTTAGTTCAGAATCTACAATAAAGTATCCAATTGGTCTCAAAGATTTATTTTTATTTTATTTATTTATTTTTTTAAATTGTACTTCAGGTGAAGGCTTACAGAACAAATAGTATCTCATGAAACAGTAGTACACATATTGTTTTATGACATTGGTTAACAACCCCACAACATGTCAACCCTCTAACTTCTCAACATTTTCTTTTGGTGAAAATACACATAGCCAAAGATACACCATTTCAAAAATTTCTACATGCACAGTTCAGTGACATTGACTACGCTCTTCCAATTGTGCTGTTATTCTCACTTAAGATGAAGGCTTACAGAACAAAATAGTTTCTCATTTAACAGTTACTACAAATGTTGCCCTATGACAATGGTTAACAATCTCACAACACATCAACAATATCCTTCCTCAACCTTGGGTTCCCTATCACCAGCTGCCTTGTCCCCTTCTGCCTTCTGGCCCTTGTCCCTGGACTCCTGTACCTCGTTAGTCTCATTTGGTTTTACGGGGCTGTCCACTCCCAGGCTGAACAGTGAACCTCGGAGGTAACTTCACGCTGAGCTAAAAGGGTGTCTGGGGGTGGTCTCAAAGATTTTACAGAAAAGAATCCTCTGAGAATATTGGGTCACATTTGCCCTGTAGGTATCTGTTCGACTGTGGAGAAGGTACGTACAATGGTTTGCAATAACAAACCACGCTACTTTGCCACACACATCAAAACATTATTATTATCACTGTGTTAAAGATGTTTTAGTGCATCTGGAAGTGTTTCTTTAATGTTTTTCATGCATAGAAAGGTACACTATATACTAAGACAAATATTTGGCTAACTGATGTTAGATAAGAACTATACCCAACTTCCTACAAATTTGGCTTAAAGACAGATTAGGAATGGAACTCGTTGGTAATTTGGGGACTACCTGTATATAAGTATATATATATGCATGTAAGTGTGTAATAAAATCTCTGATTAATATGTTAATATAATTAATAACTACTAAAGTGAAAGAGTTAATTAGCTGTCTTCTGTTTTCCTATGTGGGGCCTGACTGTGAGGCTTAATCCTCTCCTGTGATGTCCAGCCCAACCCATTTCTCCAAGGCCACACCAATAAGAAGGTAGATCATCTAGTTGGAAGGTGCCAAGATCACTGTAGGGGTGAACCCAGGACCAGGCCACACTGGGTACAGAGATACATGTCATTACTCTGGGAATCAAATACGAGGAAGTACAGTAGTATCATCATCATCATCATCATCATCATCATCATTGACTAATTGCGAGTTCTTTAGGGGCCTTGGTGGCGCGGTGGCTAAGTGCTCAGCTGTTAATTGAAAGGTCAGCAGTTGGAACCCACCGGCTGCTCCATGGGAGAAAGATGTGGCAGTCTGCTCCCGTAAAGATTTACAGCCTTGGAAACCCTATGGAGCAGTTCTACTCTGTCCTATAGTGTTGCTATGAGTCAGAATTGATGCAATGGCAGTGGGTTTGGGTTTTTTTTAATAGGCTTTAGGATCCCTGGGTGATGTAAACGGTCAAGAGCTTGGCTACTAAGCAAAAAATTGGAGATTTGAACCCACCCAGAGGCACCTCGAAAGAAGGGCCTGGCGATCTGCTTCCAAAAGGTCAAAGCCATAAAAACCTTACGAGAGCAGTTCTACCTTGAAACTTATGAGGTCACCGTAAGTCAGAATCTATTTAGGCCTTAATTACTGCATTTTGATCAAGCATGAGGGTTATAGAGATTCTCCACATTCTATTTCTAGGCCTTTCCCATACCTCACAATCCAGAGTCATTCATTCGCTCCAGGAGAGATGGCCTCTCCGCCTACCCTCCTTCTCTGGTGTGAACAGGCTTGCTCAGAGAGACAGGAAATCGCCTTTCTCCTATCGCGACTTAGGTCCTTGACAGACACAGTCCCTGCCCAACAAGGAATCCCAGCCATGTGCTCTCCAGCTCATTGCTGCTCAGCAGTGACTAATGCTCAAAAGCCCAGCCCTTGTCTTTGGATTCCAAGGGTGTAATTTCATTCAGAATGTTCCTCTCTGTTGACTTGTTCTCCACCTTTGTTTTCACCTGTCTGTTATGCTTAGCTCTACCCTTTTGCACGTGTTAATTCTAATCCTTTCATGACCTAAGCTAAAGAAAATGTCTCAGGAATAAACTGTTTAACGATTATTTTTTTTGCTGGATGCTATGGCACTTATTCCTCTAATATTAATACATTAGATTGAATCTACCATTTATTTGAGTGCCTATGTGAAGATCAAAGACTACAGCCTTCAGTAGGGATTACACCTCAACATAAAGAAAACAAAAATCCTCACAACTGGGCTAATACACAACATCATGATAAGTGAAGAAAAGATTGAAGTTGTCAAAGATTTCATTTTACTTTGATCCACAATCAATGCCCACGGAAGTAGTAGTCAAGAAATCAAAAGACGTATTACATTGGGCAAATGTACTGCAAAAGACCTCTTTAAAGTGTTAAAAAGTAAAGATGTCACTTTAAGGACTAAGGTGCACCTGACCCAAGCCATGGTATTTTCGATCTCCTCATATGCATGTGAAAGAAAGCTGGACAATGAATAAGGAAGACCAAAGAAGAATTGATGTCTTTGAATTATGGTGATGGCGAAGAATATTGACTATACCGTGAACTGCCAGAAGAACTAACAAATCAGTCTTGGAAAGTATAGCTGGAATGTTCCTTAGAAGCAAAGATGGTGAGGCTTTGTCTTACATACTTTGGACATGTTATCAGGAGGGATCAGTCCCTGGAGAAGGACATCATACTTGGTAAAGTAGAGGGTCAGTGAAAAAGAAGACCCTCTACAAGATGGTCTGGCACAGTGGCTGCAATGATGGGCTCAAGCATAGCAACAATTTTGAGGATGGCACAGGACCGGACAGTGTCTTTACGAGTCAGAACTGATTCAATGGCACCTAACAACATCAGCAACAATGTGCCAAGTATCACATTTGTTTTTACTAATGGCCCAACCACATATATGGTGGTTTTTACAGATGAGGAAACTGAGGCTGAGAGAGACCATATGCCTTGCCCAATGCCCTACAACTAGAAATCAGATTAAGCCTGGTCTTTCTGCCTCCAAGGACTTCAGGTTACGTTGGTAGACCTCTTGTGGTTATAAGAAATTCTAAAATACCTCAAACTACTTTAATTTGTTATATTAATTTTAAAAAATGCCTATATGTCTCACAGGTGGTGTAATGAACTGAAAGGAAGAAGAGTAGGGTGTTATAAGCCTGAAAGGTTAGAAATCACTCCCTCTACACTGTAGGGAAGAGTTCAGATTGCAGATTAGATGTTTCCCGCAGAATGAGTTTTGCCATAGGTGTGTGAACCTGCCACCACCCTTTTAATCTGGTGGATTGATTTAACCCTGTGACTGAACCTGACTGAGTAGATTCCTTCCTTCCTGGTTCATGACCCTGGTGTTGAAGATGCAGAATCTTTAACTGGTAGGCTCTGAGTGAGAGAATGAAGAGCTGGAGGTATCTGAGGAGATACAGCAGGCTGAGCACTTGATCCTCGGTTTATCAAACAATTGAAAGGACAGATACTCATTATAGAATTTCTAACAAGGCGGCATTTTTATTAAAAGAATATATAAACCATTTTCCCTGCAAGTTTGTTTTCTTGAGCATACTTCCTACCCCTAACACCTTGAACAAACCTATTTTGGCCACTGGAGGACAAGCCTATATTAATATAGAGTAAAAGCATGATTGATTGTATAATTATATCCTCATCCTACTTCCTTCCATAAAACATTTGAGGTGGCGCAAAAAATAACATGAGACACAACCAGTATCAATTTTTTTCCAACAGGGACAACTGATATATTTGCTGTGCACCTGGGCTCTGCAGACAATCCTGAGGGGATCAAACAAGTCCTCTGACAGGCTTCTACTAAAGGGGAGAGTCAGCAAGTACTGTGAAGTCTTGTCACAAGCAATAGCATTTCTGGAGGATGCACAGGAGATCTTTCTTATGCATCAGGAAGACTGCTAGATCTAGAAATACTGCAGAGGGAAGGGTTTACATTCTGAGCCCTCAAAACAAACTTATAGGGAAGTAACTTGTTATGGATTGAATTGTGTCCCCCAAAATATCTGTCAACCTGGCTGGGCCATGATTCCCAATAGTGTGTGACATCCACCATTTTGTCATCTGATATAATTTTCCTATGTGTTGTAAATCCTATCCCTATGATGTTGATGAGATGGAATTAGTGGCAGTTATGTTAATGAGGCAGAGCTCAATCTACAAGATTGGGTTGTGTCTTGAGCCAATCTTTTTTGAGGTATGAAAGAGAAAAATGCACGGAGAGATATGGGGATCTCATACCACCAAGAAAACAGTGCTGGGAGCAGAGCGTGTCCTTTGGACCCTGCATTCCTGTGTGGAGAAGCTCCTAGACCAAGGGAAGATTGATGACAAGGCCTTTCTCCAGAACCAACAGAGAAAGAAAACCTTCCCCTGGAGCTGGCACCCTGAATTAGGACTTCTAGCCTACTAGACTATGAGAGAATAAATTTCTGTTTGTGAAAGCCATCCACTTGTGGTATTTCTATTATAGCAGCACTAGATGACTAAGACATAACTTTTATTTCTTTTTAACTTCAAATATAGGAAAAGGCCACATTCTTCCCAGGATCCTCCTCTTAGACTTCTTTTTGCCTATGACAGGGTTGGTATTAGCCTCTTGTTCTTTTGGTTATATGTAATGTTTGCTCAGGAAATATGAGCAAACACCTTGGAATCTTCATGATTATGTATTAATTCCCTTACTCGTTGACTTTACAGAGACTATCATACTTCCAAAAATAAAAAGATACCTCTGTGTCTTTCATCATATGATTTCTTGGCCAAGTCTTCTTACCCCTGATTTGCAGAGGCGAGAATAAAAACCAAGAGAGGTCACTAGTTGAAGAACAAGTCATTAGCAGGAGAAGCTGAGAGTTCAACCTTCTTCAATGTGGCCTGTGTAGCCAAGCAATGGGCTCAGCACATGGACTTCATCTTCACTCCTAGCCCTCAATATGCTCCCTCTAGGTCGTAGCTCACTGCAATGGAAGGGCACATGTAGTTAGCGGCCAAGACCAGGAATGGGATGGAGTGAGTCCAGTTTCTGTCGAATTAGTTGCCAATGAGAGGTCGGTCAGGTTCTTTATTATTAACAATCATTCTTTGAGCATCTATTTGCCAAATGCTGCACTTGACCCCAGGAAAGGAAGCCATGACATTTCAACATTTAATTAGCATGGAAAAAAGGGGAGGCACAAGCTTGTGCTTTTCCTTGGGGAGGGGTGTCAAATAAATAAACTGGAAGCTGCCATAGAATGACATGGAGCATGTTACCGCTATGGCAAAGAAAAGAGTTTGAAAGGAGCACTAAAGGGGATGCATGTCAGTCTGATTACAGGCTGGGGTTTGAAGGAGGGATGGACAAAGACTGGTTCAGAGAGAAGAGGAGGCCATACCGAAATGTTTTTGGTGAGGCAAAAAACAAAAACAAAACAAAACAAAAAACCCAGTTGCCAAGGAGTCGATTCTAACTCATTTCATTTAGCTTCATTTTAAAGACATTGTTAGAACTGTGCTCCACAAATCCGCCAAATACTATAAATATGTATGAAGTTGCCTCCTGGACCGATGGAGAGGCTGGTTTTTAGATGAATAACAGGGAGAATTTTAAGTACATGCTGTTCCACTACAGCTTATTTTTTTTTCCATTTTGCTCTGTCTCTGTCTTTAGCTCCCTCCTGCTCGTCACTCTCGGCTCTCCCCCCTCCCCAGCAGAAAATAATTGGTATGAAGACTGAGCTGGGGAAGAGCTGAAAATTTCTTCTTTCTCTTCATTAAAGTGTTGCAAAACCTTAAAACTGTAAGGGAACGGCAGCCCTCCCCCAACTCACAAACACAGCTCTCCTCCGGGATGCAGAGCAATTGTCCAAAACCGCAGCAAACAGGAAAGGATCCCAGAGCTATGGGGTTCCTGAGCCAGGAAATTGGTCTTTCTTTGCTGCCCTGGCTACCTTCCCTTCAGGATCTTCCTGACCATTCAACACAATTTTGAATAGTAACCACCAAAACCAGAAGAAAAGATGATTTCATTGTCTAACCGCTGCAATTTGCGGCCTGCTTTGGGTGGTAGCACATGGCACTAATCCTCTGACTCGACAGCTTGAAAATTCTCGTAGGGTCAAGGCTAGCCCCTCCGCAGGATTTTAACAGCCCAGGGCTCCCTGAGACGCCAACCCACGTCGGGAGGGCCATGAATCTGGCAGAGCTGGCTCACCACACACGCACACACACGCACACACACGCGCACACACGCGCACACGCACGCACGCGCACTCACGCGCACGCACACGCACACACACACGCGCGCACGTGCACACCCATAGTCACCTCAGACGAGATGATGGAAACCCGAGATGTCCGCTTGGCACAGTCTGTACAAGGCTGCGGGAACACGCCTGGCCTGGCCTGCCAAAGCAAGGTGGGGGGCAATACCTCGCTGCCCTTTAAACTCTTCGCTTCTGGGGAACGTGCATCCTCCCCTGCCCCTGGGAGACATAGGAATTTGTACAATATGGTCAATTCCACTGTTAGCATAGGGAGCTGTTGGAGTGACAGAAGGGAGCCTCATGGACTTCCAAGGCCAGGAGAAGAGAAAAAAGGTTTGAGAAAGTACATGAGGGCTACCAGCAGTTAATCCTGAGGAATAAAGGAGAAATCAATTTCTACCATTAAGCCTCCCACCCCCACCTCCTGCGATGAGACCTCGTCCCTGGATGTCGCAAATGATTGAGTGCTCAGCTGCTAGCGGAAAGGTCGGCGGTTTGTGTTCCCCCAGAGGCACCTTGGAATAAAGCCCTGGCAATCTTCTTCCGAAAAATCGGCCATTGAAAACCCTACGGAGCACAGTTCTGCCCTGACACACACAAGGTCACCGTGAGTGGGAATGGACTTGACAGCAACCGATATCGGTAAAGCAGAAGATAAGCTCACGGTGAAAAGACCCACATGCCCCAATCCCCCGCTTATAGTCTCTGCTTTGCTGCCTCAATTAATTAGGCAAGCGGGCTTTTAAATAACTCTTACGTGCCTGATACCACCCAAAGGGCTACGGGGACACAGTAGATGTATCAGTTCTGTTTGCTATCTTTGAGGACTTTATAGTTTAGTTAAAGAGGAAAGACTAACACCGCTGAAGTGAACTGGATACAAACCACATCAAACATTCGGTCAATAAATACTGAGAGCCTGCTGTGGGCCAGACACTTCTCTGGGGAATGCAGTGGTGAAATACACACACACACACACACACACACACAAAGTGAAATACACACACACACACACACACACACAAATAAGTGCCTGTCCTCAGGGAGTTTATGGTCTAATGAGGGGAGGAAGGTGATAACGAAGCTGGGGTATGCGGGATAGTGTAAGTGCTTAACCAGTTGCCATGGAGTTGATCCTGACTCGTGACAACCCATGTGTGTCAGAGTAGAACTGTGCTCCGTAGGTTTTCAATGGCCGATTTTTTAGGAGTAGATTGCCAGATCTTTCTTCTGAGGTGCCTCCGGGTGGACTCGAAAGTTTAGGTTAGTAGCTGGGTGCATTAACCATTTGCACCAACCAGGGACTCCAGTGTAAGTGCTCAAGGGAAAAATATAGCAGGGAAACAAAAAACCAAACTCGCTGCCGTCCAGTCGATTCCAACTCATAGCCGCCCTACAGGACAGAGTAAAACTGCCCCTAGAGTTTCCAGGGAGCGCCTAGTGGATTCGAACGGTTGACCTTTTGGTTAGCAGCTGTAACTCTTAACCACGATGCCACCAGGGTTTCCATAGCAGGGAGGTGGGTAGGAAATGTCGGGGAGGGGCTACAATTTTAGATAAGGTGACCAGAAAAGTTCTTACTGAGAAGGTGACATTTGAGTAAAAACATGAATGGAGCAAGTACTAAAATTGCATGGTGCAGATTGGCCAAGAACTTTAGCAGAGTGATAGATCAGGGAATGTTAAGTGCCATTGAGTTGATTTTGACTCAGAGTAGAACTGCCCCATAGGGTTTCCTAGACTATATTTTTTATAGGAGCAGATCGCCAGGTCTTTCTCCTGAGGAGCTGCTGGGTGGGTTCAAACCACCAACCCTTTGGTTAGCGGCTGAGCGCTTAACCATTGAGCCACCAGGGCTCCTTAGATCGGTAAATAAAACCAAACCCAAAACCAAACACGTTGCCATCGAGGTGATTCCAACTCATAGTGACCCTATAGGACAGAGTAGAACTGCTCCATACGGTTTCCAAAAACAGCTGGTGGATTCAAACTGCCAACGTTTTGGTTAGCAGCTGAGCTCTTAACCACTGTGCCACCAGGGAATAGGCAGAGGAAATTCATGACGGGTGAGGTTAAATCTAAACCTGTGAAGGTGGAGGAAAGCTTTATCTAGTCAGAAGAAAGAATGATAGGGCCAAAATATAATTGCACTGAAGTTCTCTACAATGCAATAAATGTTTTCTCTTCTCTTTGTCCCATATGTTACACACTTTAAATAAAAACAATGATATTGCTTAATTATACTCTTTTGGTAGCTACATTGGCATCTGGAAATGCACCAGGGATGTCCAGAAGTCCCATCCCTGCATCTGGGGCTGGGAAGCAGCAGGGTGTGGGGGACATTCCTTGCTCTAGCAGGTCACTGGGGAGGTGGCCTGGGGGGAAGAGCAGTAGCTCCTCAGTCACCCAGAGGGACACAGGTTCAAATCCTGCTCTGTCACTTCTTATCCTTGTGACTGAGCGTGCGACTTACTTCTCTGAGCCTTAGTTTCCTCATCTCTAAGTTGGGAATGGTGGCGCAGTAGTTAAGAGCTGAGCCGCTAACCAAAATGTCGGCAGTTCCAATCCACCAGGCACTCCTTGGAAACCCTCTGGGGCAGTTCTACTCTGTCCTGTAGGGTTGCTATGAGTCGGAACTGACTTGACGGCACCTAACAACAACAAATAAGGAACACTACTTTTCCTTTCCTTTCTTTTTTTTTAAACAGGGTTGTTGAAAGGCACATATTAAGTGCTCAGATCATACCCATTATTATCATTATCATGCTGTCATATAGCTGTGTAAAATAAAATGATGGGCTTGTCATTGCTGTTGTGGAATCCTGTCATAAGTCTGAGGGGTGTTAACATCAGCCAAATTCATAGTGCACTAGAGAACTCTCAGCCTGGGGTAAGTGACTAAACGGAGGGCAAAGAGATGTTAAGTGATGACCCTTCTCCACCAGACGCTGGAGGTGCCGTTGGATTGCACACTCTGACCTGGGGCTGTCGGGGAAGAAAGCACATTGAGGGCCCTGAGTCGGCTTCTGGGAAAGGGGTGTAGCGAAGAGATAGGGAGAACGTTGACCAAGGAGTAGGTCTAAACCAAGTATATCAGCCAAGGAGCCATGAGCTCTTGGAAGCCTTGCTATCAGAATGTACTCGGTCACCAGCACCGCAGAATTGGAGATTGCCTATCAGCCCTTCCCCAGGAACTGTCACTCAGGATGGGATGTCTTCCTCATGCATTATCTCTTCCCTCTTCTTACTGATGTTGATAGTTCACCTATGTGGGTGCTCAAAAACCGTTTATGATTAAAAAAAAAAAAAAAAAACATGATAAACCTGACCCTGAAACTGTGAGCAGTTCACGCATTTAAAACTGGCCTAGGAGAGTCAAGAGGCCAGAAGGCACTTGGAAGGTTGGGAAATGAAGTGGGGGTGGGAGTGGCGAAGAGCTGAATGATTCAGAGCAAATTAAAAATCCAAAGAATGTGATAGAGGCTAACACTCTGGGTGGTGGGAAGACCAGGTCTGGCCACAAATACCATGTTCAGCTTCTTGAGTGTTTAAGCTGCTTTTCTGATGGGGTACCTCACCACTGAGCTCCAGTCTCCCTTTTGAGGTCTAGGGGATAACCATTCCCTGTGGCTCTCCACATGGCCCCTCCCTCCCACATGATGGTGACCCAGGGTTCTCCTGCCTTCCCATAGGTGTAGTAGACATTCGAACACTTGCTAATTCATTGACCTGCTAGGCAGTTACTAGGACTTCTTAACCCATTAGTTATATATTTAAATTCTATTTATTTTGCTGTTGTCATTGAGAATACACACAGCAAAACATACATCAGTTTAACTGTTTCTACACGTACAATTCAGTAACATTGACTATGTCCTTCGAGTTGTGCAACCATTCTGACCCATTCACATCATTGCCCCCTAAGTTTCCTATCTAATCTTTCAAGTTGCTGTTGTCAGTTTGATCCCATATAGATAGTTCTTAAAAGAGCATAATTCTCAAGGCAGACATTTTTTACTAGCCAAGCTAAACTATTGTTTGGTTTTAAGAAGACTTCAGGGGATATTTTGGTTTAAGGTTTAAAGATTATTTCTGGGCAATAGTTTCAGGGGTTCATCCAGCCTCCATGGATATCACTGGCTTCTTAATGTCCATAAATGGCTGTCTGAAGTCCACACTCCTAAGTCTGCCATTCATCCCCCCCACCTCCCTTCACAGTCCTTCCAGTCTCGTGTTTCACCACACCTCTTGCTGACCCTTCACACCGTGTCAGACCCTGCCCTGCATTCACTGTTGTTACAATCTTGTCTTGCTCATCTTGCTGGCGTGACTCTCCACTCGTCTGCAAATGATTGCACAAATACAAACTGAGGATCTGCCACGTACCAGGAGCCAAGGATGTGTGCTTCTGCGTGCAGTGTCTCAATTGTCACAGCAAGCCTGTGAGGCAGGGGTTCTTTATGCCCCTTTTACAGTTAAGGCAACTGAGGTTAAATGACTTGTCCAAGGTCCCAGAGGAAGTAAGTGAAGCCGTCAGTTCTTAGGTCCTGCTCAGATCTGTGGCTTTAAGTTCAATGTTTTTCTACTACACCATACTGCATCTGACTCACGTTTCTGTAGAAATTTACAGTTTATAAAACTCTGCTTATTCATAATTTTTATTGAGCCTCACAAAAATCTAGAGACGTAGACAGGGAAAGATTTGCTAACCCCATTTCACAGATGTTAAACACGAGATAAGGAAGAGGATTTGTTCTCATGGGAACAAGTGTTAGAGCTAGGACTCCAACCTAGGTCTTCTGTCCCCAGACGCACTGTTATTTCCTCTGCTTTCTCTTTGTACCTCTCCCTAAGCCTACCGTAGAGTTTTGCACATAATTAAAGCTCAAGGCATAATTTGACTGATTGATTCCCCACCTCGCTTTTTTATTATTATTATTATTGTATGCTAGACGAAGGTTTACAGAAAAAACTAGCTTCTCATTAAACAGTTAGTACACATATTGTTTTATGACATTGGTTAACAGCCCTATGAAATGTCAACATTCTCCCTTCTCAACCTTGGGTTCCCTATTACCAGCTTTCCTGTACGCTCTTGCCTTCTATTCTTTGTCCCTGGGCTGGTGTGCACCTTTAGTCTCTTTGTTTTATGGGCCTGTCTAATCTTTGGCTGAAGGGTGAACCTGGGGAGTGACTTTACCACTGAGCTAAAAGGGCGTCCAGGGGCCATAATCTCGGGGTTTCTCCAGTCTCTGTCAGGCCAATAAGTTTGGTATTTTTGTGAGTTAGAATTCTGTTCTACACTTTTCTCCAGCTCTGTCCGGGACCCTCTATTGTGATCCCTGTCAGAGCAGTCAGTGGTGGTAGCCAGGCACCACCTAGTTGTACTGGACTCAGTCTGGTGGAGGCTGTGGTAGTTGTGGTCCATTAGTCCTTTGGACTAATCTTCCCTTATGTCTTTAGTTTTCTTCATTTTCCCTTGCTCCCAAAGGCGTGAGGCCAGTGGAATATCTTAGCTGGCTGCTCACAGGCTTTTAAGACACCAGATGCTACTCATTGTAGACCATTTTCTTTATAAACTATGTTAGGACAATTGAGCTAGATGTTCCCCGAAACCATGGTCCCCGCTGCCACCAGCCCAGTAATTTGGTCTCTAAGCGAGTCTGGATTTGTCCATGAAGCTTCCATGACCCTATCCTGAACTAGTTGTGCTGGCTTTCCCAATGTTGTGTACTGTCTTACCCGTCACCAAAGTTACCACTTATTTATTGTCTATTTAGTGATCCCCCCACAACCCTCCTCTCCCTTGTAACCGTCAAAGATTGTTTCTTTTTGTGAGTTTTTACAGTAGAGGTCTCATACAATATTTGTCCTTTTGTGATTGACTTATTTCACTCAGCATAACGCCCTCCAGATTCATCAGTGTTGTGAGACGCTTCACAGATTCGTCATTGTTCTTTATCATTGCGTAGTATTCCATTGTGTGTATGTACCATAGTTTGTTTATCCATTCATCTGTTGATGGGCACCTGGGTTGTTTCCATTTTTTGCTATCATGAACAATGCTGCAATGAACATGGGTGTGCATATGTCTATTCGTGTGATGGCTCTTATTTCTCTAAGATATTTTCCTAGGAGTGGGATTGCTGGATCATATGGTATTTCTATTTCTAGCATTCTTAGGAAGTGCCATATTGTGTTCCAAAATGGTTGTACCATTTTGCATTCCCACCAAGTTCCAATCTCCCTGCAGCCTCTCCAATATTTGTTATTTTCTGTTTTTTTTTGATTCATGCTAGTCATGACAGGGTGAGATGGTATCTCATTGTGGTTTTGACATGCATTTCTCTAATGACTAGAGATCGCGAGCATTTCCTCATGTGTCTGTTAGCCACTTGAATGTCTTCTTTGGTGAAGTGTCTGTTCATTTCCTTCGCTCATTTTTTAATTGGATTATTTGTCTTTTTGTTGTAGAGGTGTGGGATTTTCCTGTAGATTTTAGAGATTAGACCTTTGTCCGATTTGTAATAGTCAAAATTTTTTTCCTAGTCTGTAAGTTCTCTGTTTACTGTTTTGATGAAGACTTTTGATGAGCATAAGTGTTTAATTTTTAGATGATCCTAGTTATCTAGCTTATCTTCTGGAGTTTGTATGTTGCTAGTTATGGTTTGTATCCTGTTAATGCTGTATATTAGGGTCTCTACCGCTGATCCTATTTTTGATTCTATGATCTTTATAGTTTTTGGTTTTATATTTAGGTCTTTGATCCATTTGAATTAGTTTTTGTGTATGGTATGAGGTATGGGTCCTATGTCTTTTTTTTGCAAATAGACATCGAGTTTTACCAGCACCATTTGTTAAAAAGGCTGTTTTTTCCCCATTTGATGGATTTTGGGCTCTTGTCGAAGATCAGGTGACCATAGGTGGATGGATTTACATCTGGGTTCTTGATTCTGTTCCATTGGTCAAGGTATCTGTCGTTGTACCAGTACCCTGCTGTTTTGACTACCATAGCTGTATAGTAGTTTCTGAGGTCAGGTACTGCGAGTCCTCCTACTTCATTCTTCTTCTTCAATAATGTGTTACTTATCCAGGGCATTTTTGCTTTCCATATAAAATTAATGATTGTTTTTCCATCTCTTTAAAGAATGTTGTTGGTATTCGGATCAGGATTGCATTGTATTTGTAGAGTGCTTTGGGTAGAATTGTCATTTTCACAATGTTGAGTGTACCTATCCATGAGTATCATATGTTTTTCCATTTATGTAGATCTTTTTTGGTTTCCTGCAGCAGTGTTTTGTAGTTTTCTTTGTATAGGTCTTTTACAACCCTGTTTAGATTTATTCCTAAGTATTTTATTTTTTTAGGGGCTATTATAAATGGTATTGTTTTCCTGATTTCGTTTTCGTCTTTCTCTTTATTGGTGTATAGGAATCCAACTGATTTTGGTATGTTAATCTTGTATCTTGCTACTCTGCTGAATCTTTCCATTAGTTCCAGTAGTTTTCTTGTGGAGTCTTTTGAGTTTTCTATATATAGCATTGTATCATCTGCAAATAAGGACAGTTTTACTTCTTCGTTACCAATTTGGATGACCTTTATTTCTTTTTCTTGCCTTATTGCTCTAGCTAGGACTTACAGCACAATGTTAAACAGAAGTGGTGATAAAGGACATCCTTGT
>NW_004444120.1:2015429-2017495 GCF_000243295.1 Trichechus manatus latirostris
TTTTCTGTTTTCTCCCCCGTTCTGGAATTCTGATCTCTTGCAAATTTTTACTTTTGATTGTATCCCACAAAATTATCAGGTTTCTTCATTTTCTTTGTTCTTTTTCTTGATTTTTCCTCAAAGTTGTATCCAAGTGTTTGTCTTCAGTTTTACTGATCCTGTCTTCCATTGTTTCAAGCCTGTTCTTCAGCCCTTCAAACCTTCAAACCTGTTTTTCAGCCCTTCTATGACACTGTGCATTTGTGAAATCTTGTTGTTTATCTTTTGGATTTTGAATTTTTTAAAATGATTTCTAGTGGTAAATTTATTTTGGCATTTTGTTCCTGTATTATTTTCCTGAATTCTTCCTTTTTTGGTCTCTGTTTTCCATGAATTTGTCTATTTTTTCCTCATTTTTGTCTTTTTTTGCTTCAACTCTTGCATAGCTCCGAATATTAGAGATTTGAATTCTCTATCAGATAGTTCTAGTGCCTTTTCTTCTACTGGAAGGTCAACTGGTGTTTTATTTTGGATGCCTGCTGGACTCATCCTGTCTTGTGTTTTTATGTTTTGATATTGTCTGCTGTCTTTGGGACATTAAGAGTTATTTTCTTCTTTTATTGATTGTAGATTTGTTTGTTTCGTCCTGCTTTTTTGTTTTATTTGGTTATGTCTGAGCAGACAGGCTGTGCATTCTTTGTTGTTTGTTCATCTATGGGCATGATATTTTTCACCTCCTTGTCCAATGGGCAGGGCCAGTTGCTCAGCAGGGCAGGTTCAACTGAAGGGGAGTTGCTGGGTTGGATTGTTTGTGGCTCATACTGGGGTCAAAAAGGTGAGCCAGGGGTCAGTGCAGGCTAGGTAGGTTCCAGTAGGAGTGCAAAGTTCAGCATACAGTGCAGATAAGCAGGAGGAAGGGGGAGGGGAGGGTTGTGATGTGCGGACCTAGGCTGGGTATGGAAAAGAAGAGAGAGAGGAGAGAGAAACCAGAGCAAAAAAAAAAAAAAAAAAGTGCTGTTGAAGTGGAGAGACCAGAAATTGAGAAATGAAGAAAAACAAAAATTAAAAAAAATGCTCCCAGGGATCCCACCAACATGGCTGTGCAGACCAAAGAAGTGGCTCCCAAGACGCTCAGTACATCCAGCTGGAAGGTGAGGAGATGATACACAGTGCCAGGTATTCAGGAGACAGGAAAAGAAGGTAAGTAGAAAGAGATGAGAAACTGAGAAATAAAGAAAAATAAAAAGGAAAAAAGAAAGAGAAAACAAACAAACAAAAATGAAGACAAAAGAAAAAAGTCCCCAGGGGTCCCACCAACGTGGTGGTGCAGACCGGGGAAACTGTTCTCCAGCACAGTGGCACTTCACAGCTTGTCAAGAGGAAGCAAATATGGTACACAGAGTCAGGTGTTCAAGAGAAAGGAGGCGGAGGAGGTGAATGGCAGGGAAGAAACCAAAAGACTCCGAGAAAAGCAACACCAGCAACAAAGAAATGGCAGTGAAGAAGCCAGCCGGTGTGTGTGGGGTGAATACTTGCAGAATGGAACTGGCGCTTCCCATGCCATGGTCATGGCTTGCTGGGAAGTGGTGGATAGGCCTGCTGGGAAGCAATGAATTGGCCCTCTGGGAAGCTGGGTATTGAACTGCCAGGAAGCAGCGAATTGGTCCACCAGGAAGTGGCAAAGGCCGAGCAGGGGGAGGCAGGGCGGAGGGTGGGAATGCATGTCTTGCTGGTTACCGGGTGCTCTGTCTCCTGCTGGGACTTGCGTGAATCTGCTTTCCAGTACTCCCTGTCTGCCACTCTCCAACAGGAGTCCAATAGGGTTGATCTGCACTGTCTTAGCTTATATGAGCCCTCTGCTTGTAACTCTCCTCACTCTCTGTTCTCTGTCAGTTTCTTATTCCATTCAGTGCTTGGTTGAGTTCTTTATCTCTTCATTTGACGCTTAGGGTTCCAGGATTGATGTTTGTCTCTGTTTTACTTAGTTTTTTGGGTCTTTGCTGTGGAGGGACAGTGTGGTTCTTCTGTCTATAGTGCCATGTTGGCTCTGCCTCCCCCTTCATTTTTTTTTCATTTTTTTTTTCTAT
>NW_004444120.1:2017902-2059618 GCF_000243295.1 Trichechus manatus latirostris
CCTTCTGCCTTCTGGTCTCTGTCCCTGGAAGGCTTTGGCTCATTAATCCCATTTTGTTTTATGGAGCTGTCCAATCCCCGGCTGACTGGTGAACCTTGGAAGTGACCTCACCACTGAGCTAAAAGGATGTCTGGGGGCCATACTCTCAGGGTTTCTTCAGTCTGTTTCAGGTCAGTAAATCTGGTCTTTTTTTTGTGTGTTAGAATTTTGTTCTACATCCTTCTCCAGCTCTGTCCAGAACCCTCCGTTGTGATCCCAGTCCCCTTCATTTATTTTTAACATTTATTAAGCATTGATTACATGCTGGGCACTGTGCTTTACTTGTGTTATCTTGTCCTACTCTCACAAATACTTTGTGAAACATGCGTTCTTATTATATTATATTTGTTTTGCAGATAAGGAAACCAAGACTTAGAGAGGTTATGTATCATGTCTAGTTCTCACAGTTAGTAAGTGGTAAGGCCAATATTCAAACTCAGGCTCTGTCTAACTACCAAGGTCTATGAGCTTGAACGTGATGTTACTGCTTCACCATTGCTTAATTTTTGACTTGTTTATGTCTGTAAAAGTTAGTTTCTAGAGATAGGAGATGAATAATTTTGGAGGAGGTGGGGAGATTAATCCGTCTATGGTATATTTATAAGCAAAACATTTTCATCATCTTCCATTCACTTATAAATGTATTTTGTTCAATCAAAATAATAGACCACCAACTATGCTTAGGCATAGTTGTTAATTGGTGAAGATTCAAAGGCAAAAGGCTGTCCCTGTCTTCCAGGATTGTGCCATCTAATGAGACAAGGCAATAAATATTGGTGTTCTGTTGTGGTGAATGCTAATGGCAGGTGGCAGGTGTGCACCGGAGCTGTGGGAGCTCCCAGAAGGAGGACAAAGCCCCCCACACTGGGGCAGATGGTGTCTTCCTAGGCAAGCTGATGCCCAAGCTGAGTCTTGAAAATCAGGCCAGACAAAGAACACCAGGCCAGGGGAAAGGGCATTTCTTCAGGGCTAGGATATGCAAAGGTTTGGAAGTGTGATGGAACCTGGAGGCTCAGGGCACACAGCAAGTTCCGTGTGGCTAGAAGATAAGGAGTGAATGGGGTGGGGGATGAGAGGTGGTGCTGGAGACGTAAGCATGGTCAGATCTTTAAAGGCCTTGCATGCTGGCCATATAATGGGCCTGCATCTAAAAGTAATGGGTGCCGTTGACCAGCTTTCTGTAGAAGAGAGACACAGCAGTTTTAGAAAGCCACTCTGAGAACAGTGAGGAAGAATTAGAACAGGGCACCTGGAGCAGGGGAGACCAGATAGGCAGCCACTGCAGCAATCCAGTTGAATGATCAAGGAGGGAGACCGAGGAGGGCTTTGATTTGGGTAAATGGAGTTCAACACTGGATTATCCTCCATTTCAAATCAGAAAATACATACCATGACTTTTTCTAATATTATTAATGCTATATTTAAATTCAGATGGTTATTTCTATCTTATATCTAATGTCTATGATTGTAACTAATATAGTTTACAAATATTATCAAATATATATTTATGTGGCAGTTACTGTTCAAGGTTTATACATAAGTCATGTCATTTAATCTTCCTATCAACCTTCTGGGATAGATTTTATTATCTCCATTTTATAATTTTATATGAAGAAATTGAGGCTCAGAAAGGTTAAGAACTTGCCCAGAGTCCTGCAAAGTAAGTAGCAAAGCTAAGATTCACACCAAGCCCAGTGTTCTTGGTGGAGTCTCATTTTGGGTTTTTGGTATTTGCTTTTGGGGGTAAATTCTTCCTTTTCTCACTCACACTCACACTTTATAACTGTATGTTAGTAACCCAGGTCCTTTAAGAAATACATTTTTTTACCATTCAATTCTCATAATTAAATAGGGATCAAAGTTGTGCCACACACTATAACTAATGTTTTGTAACGTGTGAAAAGTTTTCATCTATGTTACCCTCATTAAATCCTCATATAATCCAATGAAATGGGAAAGGCATTATTATCCCCATCTTACAGATAAGAAAACTGAGGCTCAGAGGAGCAAAAATCACACGATTAAGTGGAATACTTAGGTCTTAATGCTCTGAATTTATTCTTTTCCTTTTTATTGACTTTTATTGATTGCATTCAGGTGACAAATAGCATCATATGGCAATCCTTGGCGTATATAACTCTGAGAAAAAAATGTTCGACCCTCTGACTCTTTCTCCTTTCACATCCAATCCAGCTACCTCGAGAAATATAGAGTCACTACAGTGTCCCGGCACTGGGTGTTCAAAGATGCCCTACTTGGTCCATAGGGAGCAAGTGGTGCAAGGAGGGTCGGACACAGTGCAGCTAGAGGAAAAACAATGTGGTAGGTGTCTTGCTAGAAAGCACTCTGGTTAATAGGAAAAGGTTAGTCACCCTGCTTAGGGAGGGGTGGGGAGTGGTGATAAAGCAGGCACGGGGAAGGCTTCTCAAAGAAGGTGACATTTGAATTGGCTATGGAGGTGGAACAGCATTTTTTCAGGGAGAGAAGGGCAGAGACAACAATAACAATAATGGTATTACTTATTAGGCTCTTCTTGTGTTCCAGGCCCAGTGTTAACAGCTTTACATGTATTATTTCTTTGCTCCTTCCAATAATCCCATGGATAGTAATTAGTATTGTCCCCATTTTACAGACAAGGACTTGAAAGCTTAGAGAGAACTTGAACCTAAGCAGTCTGATTCCAGCACATTATTTTGACCACTGCAGTGCAGGGCCAGGCATTCAAGCTAGAGGACAGAGCTTGAGCAAAACTTCAGACATCAGAAAATGCCCACACATTCAAGGTATAGGGTGGTAAAAGAAAGGAGGAGGGCATAGGCTTGAAAAGTGGATGGGGCCAGTGTGATGGGCCTTGAACACCGTGATTTCATTTGCCAGCAAGATTAGAAAGCCGTCATGTTATCAGATCTGATCAGATCTGTGTCTCATACAGATAACTCTGGTGGTAGAGCATAGCCACAAACACAAATGCCCAGGGGCTTATCCACAGAAAACAGTCCCTATGGCAATTAGTTTTAAATTGCTAAATTGTATCTTACAGCTGGGATGGAACCTGCTCACTATTGTCCCGTGTCAAGCAGCGCCCAGGGCACTGCCCTACCTGCATGCCTTGTTATGTCTCTGCATGACAGGGGGCCGGGCCTAAAGCACATGAGAGAAGCAGACCAAGTGGGAAGGGAAGGATGTTCCTGTTGAGGGTGGCAGGATCCACATCTCTAGCCCCTGCTACCTGATTGCTGCTGCATAAGACTGAAATTCCTTTGTTGCCAGTCCCTCTGAATTTTAAAGAAACTCTAGAAAACCACATTTTTATCTGAAATCTCCTGATTATAAAATGTAGAAAACGAATTCAAATTATTTTAAAAACACTCTCAGGGCCAAACAAATTACGTCTGTGAGCTGCTCATTTCTCACCTCTGGTGTAGAGGATGGATTGGAATGGAGAGCGCTGATGGGCAAGAGACCAGTGTTCAGACGCCATTGTAATCGCCTAGACAAAAGAAGACTGGAGCAAAGGCCACGGCAGTGGGGATGAAGAGGAGGGGTCAGATCTGAGATACATTTTTAAAGAAATTAGATAGTTCTTGGTGACTTTGGACATGGGAGAGGAAGGTGTCTAGGTTCAACAGGTGGATGGTGGAGTCATTAGTTGATTTAATTTTGGGGAAATAATTTATCGAGTATCTGCAATATGCAAGATACTGGGTTAGAAGCTGGGTTATGGCAAGGAAAAAGACACAGTACCTTGCTGTGAAGGAGCTCAGAATTTAGTGAGGAGGTCTATGGAGGGTAAGTACCGGGAGATTCAGAGCCAATTAGGAGGAGCACGTCTCCCAGTCTCGGGGAGCAGGGTGTCAGGGAACTTGTATCATCTTTTTGCCCCTCCCAATAACCCTATGAGATAGCAACTAGTATTATCTACATTTTATAGATGAGGAAATGATGGGCTAAGCTCTTGCTATGTGTCAGGCCCTGTGTTAACAACTTTACATGTATTATTTATTTCCTCCTCCATGGATAGTCACTAGTATTATCCCCATTTTACAGAGCAGAACTTGAAGGCTTAGAGAGAATTTGAACCCAAGCAGTCGGTTCCATCACATGATTTCAACCGCAGCAGTGCAGGGCCAGGCATTCAAGCTAGAGGACAGAGTTTGAGCCAAACTTCAGACATCAAAAAATGCTGGTAAGGAATACAGAAGGTGTGCAGATTTGAGAGTGAAGATCGTGAATCTGATCTGGATTTGTTAAGCAGAACCTTGTCTTCAGCCCAGCTATTTCTGTGATGGGATGATCTCCAAGACGCTCTTAGTTTTGCTATATTTAAAAGTCGAGAGGGCCCATTCACTCTTATGGCACAGTCCCCTCTTACAGTCCTGTTTTCCCCTTTGTCCTGTTTTAAAACGGTCAGCATACTCGTGTACGTGGCTGAGGGTGGCGAGAGGCTGGTGTTACCACCACTGTCCACCTCTTCCCCAGGTCCCTGCCCACTAGCTGTTCACCTTAGGTGTTGCAATATTTGTAAAATGAACATGGGTTGGGTTTTTCAAATTTCCTCATTGCCATCGTGGTGAGAGATCGTCTTTCTTTAAGGTATTATTGTTGTTATTAATATTGTATGGCAGATTAACTTAGGGGGAAGCACTGAGTGGTACTAATTCCTCTACCTCCTTCCGGAGAATGCCTCACATTCTTTTCTCAAACCTAGGTGAAGTTTTGCTTCATTCATCCAACAAATATTTATTGGATGCCTGCCATGTGCCGGCACTCTTCTAGGTGCTTGGGATGCACCAGTGAGTAAACAAAGATTCTTACCTTCATGAAGCTCTGCTTCCCTGCAGCTTAAGTGACATTTAGCTCTTGTTTCTGTGTTGTTCCTTGGAGTATGCACAGATGGGCAGTTCCTTCCCAGCTAGGAGAATGTCCCCTCCTGTCCCCTCTCAAGTTAGGTTTGCTCTTTGTCATCTCAGCCTCTCTCATTTTCCTAACATAGATTATCCCACAGCATGGCAGCTTTACCCTGGCAATTGGAGCCCCACTGTCCCAAAAAAAACCTGATCCAAGTTCTAAATATCATTGTCACTGCCCCAGCTCTGATCATAACTTGTTTTAAAGCTCATAGATAGCAGACATTTGGTATACTCTGAAGATAATTTATGTTCTCTTTTGAGAAGACAATTTAACTGTGTCCTTAAATCAGACTCTTTATCCCTCCCATTGCTCTATTCATCAGATGTTTGCCTTCTGCCATAAAGCCTTTACAGCGTTGAGCTCCTTGTCCTCAACTGAGAGTCTTTCTTGTGGGGGAGGCTCCAGATATGCCTGAAGGGTGCCTGGAACCCAGGCTTGAGCTGGTTCACTGATGTGAATTTGGTAGAGCAGGACACTCAAGCCAACCTCCCTAGGGAGGGTGTCCCTCATCAGATCACCTGGCAATGCTGACATTGCAAAGTTGAGCTTAGAATGAGGAACCCTGAAGCCATTGCAGGGGGTTGTTTGGGGCTGGGTAAGTTCCCCATTTGTCTTCGTTATCTAGTTCTGCCGTAACAGAAATACCACGAGTGGATGGCCTTAAACAATGGAAATTTATTTTCTCACAGTTCTAGAGGTAAGCCCAAATCAGGGCCTTGGCCAGCCTGTTGACTCCTTCCTTCTTGTTAGCCCTGGTTTTCCTTGGCTCTTTGGCAATCTTCACATGGCATCTGTCTTCCCCTATGTGTGCATGTGTATCTCTATGTATAATCTGCTCATTTTATAATTCAAAAGTGATTAGGTTTACAATCCACCCTTCTCAGGCAAGATCTAATCAACATAACAAAGAAAATCCTCTTTCCAAACAGGTTTACACCCATGAATACAAGCGTTAAGATTCCAACACATATTTTTAGGGGGATACAATTCAGTCCATGTTGTTGTGTGCCATTGAGTCTATTCTGACTCATAGTAACCCTATAGGACAGTTTACCAAAAATCCAAACCAAACCTGTTGATGTTGAGTCGATTCCGACTCCTAGTAACCCTATAGGACAGAGTAGAACTCCCCCATAAGGTTTCCAGGGAGCAGCTGGTAGATTTGAACTGCTGACTTTTTGGTTAACCAGGGTTCCAGAAAACAGAGTAGAAGTATTCTATAGGGTTTCCTAGGGTGTAATCTTTATGGGAGCAGAGCACCGGGTCTTTTCTCCCAAAGTGCCACTTGTGGGTTATAACCGCCAACTTTTCAGTCAGCAGCCAAGTGTTTAACAGCTGCACCATCAGGGCTCCTTCTTCAGTCCATAACACCATTCAAAACATATGATCGCAGGTCTCTCTTAGAGTGATAACACTGTTCCACGAGGGTCCTGCTCCTACCTACGTACTGCCAGTTGCTGTCTAGTTCATTCTGACTCATGGCAACCCCATGCGTGCAGAGTAGACCTGCTCTCTTGGGTTTTCAAGGCTGTGAACTTTAGGCAGCAGATCTTTTCGAGGTGCCTCTGGGTGGCTTCAAACTGCCAACCTTTTCAGTCAGTAGCCGACCGCTTAACCGTTTATGCCACCCAGGGACTCCTAGGAACTTCCAGTATGGCTAGTACCCAGCTGGAGTAATTCAAAACCACCCCACACACCTAGAAGTCTTCTTCCTTTTTGGGCCATTCTGAGTTTTCAGGGGATCCTTTTTGGAGCCCTGGTGGCCTAGCGGTTAAGAGCCTGGCTGCTAATCAAAAGATTGGCAGCTAGAATCCACCAGCTGCTTCTTGGAAACACTATGGGGCAGTTCTGTTCTGTCCTATAGAGGCAACTTGACAGTGATGGGTTTTTATAGCTTTAACAATCCTTTAAAAAGTAAGCAAAGTAGTGGAAAGAGAGAAGTTACAGCAAACGAAGAGTTAAAATAAAGCAACTAAGACTTAGATGCTGCCCCATAGTAGTTCTGTGGCCTTGGTCAATCAGTTAGGCCTCTTTGAGCTCGAATTTCACCCTCCCAATATGGTTTAAAAATCTAAAAATATGAGGAATGTGTGTCTATAAGGTCCTATGTAAATGGAAATTGTTGTTGACTATTATTATTTTTAGCAGAATTCCTTCCTGGAGTCACACTGTTCTGTACCTGATTGCCCAGAGCTGCTCCAAGGGCCCTCCCTCAGAGGTGAGTACAGTCCAACAGCCAACACCCAGTGTGCCACCCCCTGTCCCCACACATCAGTCAGCCAGCGCAAGGCTGAGGAATCTGTGCAGCTGTCACCTTACCACCAGCTAACAAGGACCTTGCATTTTATTGCTTCTGAGCTAAGGCTGGAAATTCCTTGGCAGGGGCTCCACCAGCACAAACTTGTCTGTTTCACTGCACCCAGTTTGCTGATGGAACCACGAGGAGCTGTAAGCTCACCAGGGACGAATCCTTAGCACACCTCCTGCTGCCCCTCTGAGTTCTGTGTGGGCTCCAGTCTATGGAACTGAGGGGTTACAGCTCTAATTGTGGGGATTAAGACATAAGGTGAGGGTGAAATGATGCCATGAGCCTGGAATTTGGGGAAATGAGTGTGCGCGTGCCGAGAACACTAATGGAGGAGTCCATGGAAATTTAGCCATAACCAAAGGATCTTTTAAATCCCAAATTCTTGGCAATCACTCCGCCCTATTTCTTTAGGGTTAGGCAGTCCAGTTTGGTTCCCTGTTCTCAGAGGAGAGATCAGAAGGACAACAATGTGAACTGTCAATCATTGTTCATGAGATAAAAGGGAAAGGAAAGAGGCCAGAGAGAGCTGATGGGTATCCATTTATACATGACTTGTATGCATTTTTAGAATCGAGAGTGTCCATAAGATGTCAACACTGGAAGAGACCCTCAAGACCAACCCCTTGGCAGGAACTAAGATCCAAACTACTTAAGTAAGTTTTCCAAGATTGCCTACCAGTGAATGATGAAATGGGTGCTATATGCCAGTCCAATGAATGGGAGACAGAATAATAAAATGACAAATATGTCACCATCATTCAAGATTAGACACATGTGCAGATATGAAATTTACAAGGAAGTTAACCATGTAATTGTTCATGGTGGCAAAAAATTGGAAGCAAGGTAAGTATCCATTAACCATTAATAGGGAATTGGTTAACTACTTTATGGCATATGCACACAACAGAATACTATGTAGCTATTACAAATAATGATGTAGATCTGCATTTACTAATGTGGGAAGCTGTGGGATTAGAGAGAGGGACACCTGTGACTTCCTTGTTGTGTGATGATAGCAAATGTCAACACAGCATGTATATCAACTTGTGTAAAATTTTATATATGCGTATGTATACATATATATGAAAGAGTGTTTACAATGATTATCTCAGCGGTGGGGTTTTGGATGGTTTTCTCCTTCTTATTTACATTTTCATACAATGTTGAATTTTTGTTCAAAGATCATATATCATTTTTTATAATCAGAAGTCAAACAGTAAAAGGAATCCCCCCCTTTTTTTTGTCATGGATCTCCACGTACAATTTCAGAAGTTTGGAGGATGGTAGGAGTGAATCTTCACACATCAGGTTGGTTCTACTTGTTGTTGTGTGCCATCGAGTCGATTCCAACTCATAGCCAGCCTATAGGACAAGGTAGAACTGCCTCATAGGCTTTCCTAGGCTGTAATCTTTATAGGTAGACTGTCAGGTCTTCTGCACACTGCTGGTGTATTCAAATCACTGACCTTTCAGTTAGCAGCCAAGTACTTAACCACTGCACCACCAGGGCTCCTTGGTTCATACTTTGCTTCCCTGCAATAATAGGCAAGTACTGCCCAGCACACCATCTAAAAGAAGGGCATTATGTAGAGCATGATGCCTGGACTCTTTCAATGGAAGTTTCTAGTACAAGCAGTGGATTAAGATACCTCAGAACCTCAAGGTAAAGTCTCCACTTAAGAGTAAAAAATTAGGAAGGATAGAATGGTTTGTTTGATTCCCTGTGGATGTGACCCGCTTAAGAATAATCACAAACGGGTAGCAGAGGAGATTTAGCTACCCCTAGGTCCAATTAAGATGATGGGATAT
This sequence comes from Trichechus manatus latirostris, assembly GCF_000243295.1. Taxonomy (NCBI): domain Eukaryota; kingdom Metazoa; phylum Chordata; class Mammalia; order Sirenia; family Trichechidae; genus Trichechus; species Trichechus manatus. The sequence continues at coordinate 2,026,970 of NW_004444120.1, forward strand.
GGTCACAGGCAAGCAAGATTGGAATGAAATTGTAACCAGAAAGATGAACCTGAATTAATAGCACTGGCTAGCACTGTAATGTGATTGAAGACATAATATGTTCACCGAAGGGGGATGATCAGTATACAGACTAGAAAAGGGAGCTTTGTGTGTTCATCAGTATTTATCCAGCCCTGTCCAGGGAAGAATGACTGTGAGTCCTGTGGACATGGATTCTGCCAGGTTCCAGGATGTTGAAAGACCTCCTTGCACACCACCTTACGAAGGGTGGACCTGACATCGCTGCATTTGGAACGGCAAGTGTCAACTCGTGCGTGTGTGTGTCTTAAAATTTTGAAAGAGGTCTTGCTTAGTCCTGTGGTACTTAAAAAGTATTTGATCAATTACCCTAAAATTTAACCAGAAAGAATACCTCGTTTTCCAATGAGACTGAGAAATTGAGAGTCATCTACTTAGTGTTTGTTTGTTTGTTTGTTTTTACTAAGAAACAATTTGTGCTACTGAAAGCGTTCACTTGGTTTCAGAGATCACTTCTAGTGTGTCCTGTGCCATGTGTGCTTTGCTGACCACACAGTCCCAGTGGAGAGATGTTTTAAGACCCCTAGGCTGGGCTGCCCTGCTTTGTGCCCCCTTCCACAACAGTTTTCCTTGGGCAAGTTTAGGCTTGTGCTAACTGCTTTTCCAACAGCTGTGGGGCTCAGGTAGAGGGGTGCTCTGATCAGTATCAGAGTTCGAAGGGAAAATCTTAGTGAGTAGGTTTGTTAACTTTCTTTGTGGTTACCTTGAAATTTACCCCTATCTTTCTAAGTTTACACCAGTCTTTTATTACTTGATAACACCTTGACTTCTTCTCCATTTGAAAGTTTTATACCTACACCTTTTATTCTCTCTTTTATTGTTCTGACATTGTTGTCATTTACAGATTGATGTCTCTGGTTCCCTGATGTAAAGTTTTTAGTTTTGTTTTATCCTTGAGAGTTCATTATCTAGGTTGGTATCTGGCTGATGCTGTCTTATCTGATAGATTCCAGTTGTTGTCTGATATAGTTGGCTCTCTAACTGAAGGACTCCCTTTAATAATTCTTGTAAATTTGCTTTGGTTTTTATGTATTCCTTTAATTTCTGTTTATCTGGAAATGTCCTAATTTTGCCATCATATATGAGCAAGAGTTTTGCAGGATATATTATTCTTGGTTGGCAGTCTTCTTTTTTCAAGACTATATATATGCCATACCATTGCCTTCTTGCCTGCATTGTTTCTATTGAGTAATCAGAGCTTAGTCTTATTGTCTCCCCTTTGTATGTGAGCTGCTCTCAGGATTCTTTCTTTGTCTTTGGTTTTAGTGAGTGTGATTATGATATGTCTTGGTGTTTTTCTTTTGGAGTCTATTCTATACGGGGTTCGTTGAGCTTCTCGGATGGTCGGTTTTTCATCTTTCATGATATTAGGGAAGTTTTCTGTCAGCAAATTTTCAGTGATCCTCTCTATGTTTTCTGTTTTCTTCCCCTGTTCTGGAACTCTGAGCACACGCTAATTTTTGCTTTTGATTGTATCCCTCATCGTTCTCAGGGTTTCTTTATTTTTTCTTCATTCTTTTCTCTGATTTTTCCTCAGACAATGTGGTATCTAAGGATTTGTCTTTAATTTCACTGATCCTGTCTCCCATTGTTTCAAATTTGCTCCTAAAACCTATTGCACTGTCCATTTATGAAATCTTGTTTATCTTTTGGATTTGTAATTGCTGTTTTTGTATGATTTCTAGTTGTTTATTTATTTTGACACTTTGTTCCTGTATTATTTTCCTGAATTCTTTCATTGTTTTGTCTGTACTTTCCATGATTTTTCTCTATTTTTTCCTTATTCTTATCTGCATTTTCCTTCATCTGCTGGAGAATGATGAACATTAGAGTTGTGAATTCCCTCTCAGGTAGTTCCCGTGCCTTTTCTTCTAGCAGAAGGTCATCTGGGGTTTTATTCTGGTTGCTTTCTGGAACCCTCCTCTCCTTTTTCTTTTCTTTTTTTTTTTAATATGTTTTGATATTGTCTGCTGTCTCCGGGACATTCAGGAATTATTTTCTTCATTTATTGATTGTAGATTTAATTGTTTCACCCTGATTTTTTGTTTTATTTGGTTATGTCTGGGCAGGTGGGCTGGGTGTGTTTTGTTGCTTGCTCACCTGTGGGCACAATACTTCTCACCACCTTGTATGGGTGGGCAGGGCCAGTCACTCAGCTATGGTGCAGCAGGGCGGGTTCAGTAGGGGTGGAGGGGCAGGGATGGTAGTTTTCAGCATTAACCGGGAGCAATGGGGCAGGGCTGGGGGGAAGTGCAGGGTGAGGCCCAGGGGACTGCTTGGGGGGGTGGCACTTGACACACAGTGCAGATAGGCAGGAGGAAAAGAAGATGTGATATGCAGAGCTAAGTGGGTGGATGAAAGAAGAGAAAGAAACCAAAGCAAAAAAATAAAAAAATAAAAAGAAGGTAAGCAAGAGAAAGGAAAGGAGAGAGAGAAAAAAAAACAGAAAAAAGAACAAACAAACAAACAAGAGAACGAAGCAAACGAGTTAAAAAATCACAGCCTGTCAAGAAGGGGAGGGTATGGCACATGTGGCTAACTGGGCAGGAGAAGGGAAAGGAAGAAAAGTCCGCAGAAGAAGCAACAAAAAAGCCCAACAAACAATATCAAAAAACAAACAAACAAAAATATAAACCAAAATAAATAAATAAACCAAACAAACAAGAAAATGGCCCTGAAGGGGCCAAACGGCAGTAGTGGAGTAGACCCCGGTGGCTGTGAGCTAGTGTCTCTCTGGTGGAGGAACCGTGACCTATTGAAAAATGGCTGAGGCTGCAGAGAGGGAAGAAGGATGGCGGGTGGGAAAGCATGTATCCCTGGTTACCGGCTGCTATGTCTCCTGTTGGGAGTTCTGTGAAGTTGCCTTCCTGTACTCCCTGTCTGCGTTCTTTGGTGACTGTATTCCAGGATGGCGAATCCAGCCACATTAGCTGGTAGGGGACTTCCACTCTGTAGCTCTTCTTGTTCTCTGTTTTCTGTCAGTGCTTGATCGAGTTTTTTCCTTTATTTGGTACCTAAAGTTCCAGGATTGATGTTTGTAACTGTTTTACTTAGTTGTTCAGGTCTTTGCTTCAGAGGGACAGCGTGGTACTTCTGTCTACAGCGCCATGTTGGCTCTGTCTCTGAAGGGAAATCTTTTTTTTCTTTTATTGTACTTTAGATGGAGGTTTACAGAGCAAACTAGTTTCTCATTAAACAATTAATACATACACTGTTTTGTGACATTGGTTGTCAACCACATCACATGTCAACACTCTCCCCTTCTCGACCTGGGGTTCCCTGTTACCAGCTTTCCTGTCCCCTCCTGCCTTCTTGTCTTTGCCCCTGGGCTGGTGTGCCCATTTAGTCTCATTTTGTTTTATGAGCCTGTCCAGTCTTTGGCTGAAGGGTGAGCCTCAGGAGTGACTTCATTACTGAGCTATAAGTGTGTCTAGGAGTCATACTCTTAGGGTTTCTCCAGTCTCTGTCAGACCAGTAAGTCTGGTCTTTTTTTTTTTTTTTTTTTTTTTTTAGTGAGTTAGAATTTTGTTCTACATTTTCTCCAACTCTGTCTGGGACCCTGTATTGTGATCCCTATCAGAGCAGTTGGTGGTGGTAGCTGGGCACCATCTAGTTGTGCTGGACTCAGTCTGGCAGAGGCTGTGGTAGTTGTGGTCCATTAGTCCTTAGGACTAATCTTTCCCTTGTGTCTTTGGTTTTCTTCATTCTCTGAAGGGAAAGTCTTGAAGAGGATGCAAGATTCTTTTAATTGGGTATTACACACCTCATCAATTAATTGTAATAGATTTTATTAAGCCCCTGCTATGTACCCAGCATCGACTAAGTGGACCTGTTGCCCAGTGTTTGTAAAGGGAGAGAATATTTAATTACTCATTTAATTACTCATGAATATGCAGTTCTTTACCTGAAATGATCCATTAAGCAGTGAGAATAATGTGCTCAGTAACATGAGAAGCAAAATAAAAAAGCCGTGGATTCAATATAACTTTAACATCTGTCTTCTAGGATTACAGTTCACATAAGTTGGAGAAAGACAGGATCTTTTCAGTTTTTATTTTGACCACAATTGCTTCTTATTTCTTTGCTTGTTATTTTTCTCTGGCTTTGAAGCCGTATCCAGGGTTGACATGGATCAAAAGGTCTATTCTTTTAGGAATTTTGACTATCCATTTCATCCCAACAAAATTAATTATAGCAATTAGTATCAATCTGGTAACTGTGTAAGGTGACAGGGTTGGCTTATTTCCCTTGCTGAGTTTAGATATCATTGTCAACACTGTTATCTCTCTTCTGTAACTACTTTGCAAACTTAGTGAGATTTTTTTCTCGGTTCCACTATAAGTGTCAGGCCAATGTCCGTATTCTTGGAACGCCCTTGAAGTTTCACCAGTTTTATCTTTCAAAGTAGTTTCAGGACTAGTTAGTCAGGAGGCAAGAAAGGGGGAGACTAAGGAGTTTCTGGGTGGCACAAATGGTGAAGTGTTTGGTTATGAACCGGAAGGTTGGCTGTTTGAATCCACTTAGAGATGCCTTGGAAGAAAGGTCTGATGATCTACTTCTGAAAGATCACAGCCATTGAAAACCTTATGGAGTACAGTTCTACTCTCAAACGCATGGGTTTGCCATGAATCAGAATTGACTTGTAGCCCTAGAAAGGAGACTTTAGAGACTTGTCATTTTGTAAAACTATATTGAGATTACATTTAATGGAGAGGAATTTTAAAAAGTAAGCAATAAATTCAGGAAGAAAAAAACCTGAGGAACAAATAAATAATAGAGAAAAAGCAATAATGAAAGGAAGAAATGATGGAAACTAAAGGAAGGAACCAAGGAGAAATATGAAATTTCTGGTAAATTCTCAAATTTCTAAGAGGAGTGGCAAGGGACAAGTTTTCATTTGACTTTAGAAGATACTGTATAATTTTTTTTCACTCTGTTTACCTTTCAAGGAATGTTTGCTAATATTGATACTGACATTCCCTGAGTGTAAAATAACTTTGAGGAACATGCTGCGTAGTGTGAGGTTCTTTTTGGCTAAATGAGTTTGAACGAAAACAAGCGTGAGCAATTACGAGTGCTCTTTTCTGTGGGCCTTAGGGGGTCAGATCTACCTTAGGAGACTTCTCTTTCTATCTGTCAGTCATTAAAAGCCCTCAGTTCATAGATCCATTAAAAGCCCTCGATTGATACCTTCATTAAAAGTGTCTAGGCTGGTTATAACTTGAAAATCTGCACCAAATGGCATCGTGCCAGAAGTTGATTCCCATTGCTTCAGAAGGAGGGGACAACATTGCTGTGCCTGACAGCGTAACACTGGGGCACTGGGCAAGAAGGAACATTCCTTCCCAAGCAAAATGGACGAGGTCAAATGACACTTTGTCTGATTCTTTGCCTGGGTGGAAGACAAATGGGGGAAATGGAAGCACAGAGCAGAAAGGCAAATTGCCCCAAATTGTTTGGAAAGACTGTATAGATGCCAGAGAGAGCTGCCTTCCACAACCCTGTGTGGTTTTAGAGCCGTGAACCCTTTCCTATCCACGGTCTTAAAATTGTATTACTCATTGCCACGGAAGAATCAGGCTTAACATTTTAAGCACACCCAGAGGCACCGTGAGCAGGAACTCCAGCCAGACCAGATCCAATTTCTTTCCCAGCCCTGATAACTTTGTTTTTTAAAATGAGCCCAGGGACATTTCAAGGGTTAATTACGAGCCTTTAGAAATCCTGGGCTGACATTTATTTTCTAAAAATATTTACACAACTCAGCTTTATATAGCACCACTGAGTGTGTGAACGTGTGTGTGTGTTTTAAGGGCTCAAAGCATTTACATTTTTCTCTCCAAACTCGAAACATCTCTGAAAGTACATAAGAAGATGGGGCTGAGGTTTACTAGGCCCATTTGGCAGGCTAGACTTCTACCCGCTTTAAGGCTGATCCCTTGCTCGTCACTACTTTCAGGCAGTAAAAGGAGGAAAGACAGGGCTCCTGTTTTTCTGGACCTCATTTTCTCAATCCATTGTCTCTCTGTTTCAAGTACAGCATGGAAATCCAGAAGGACCTAATGACTTGTTTACTCAAGCCCTTTAAGACAAGTTTGGCCTTTTCCTTTGTTAACCCAGAGAGAGGGTGAGAAGGAGAGCATCTCCCCTCCAAGATTCCCTGGCTCCAGATTCCTCTTTAAAAACAATGCAACCAGACCACATTCCCCTCAGCATCCCGGGATTCTGCTGCTGGAAGGCCCGCTCCTCCTTTACGTGCTACGGGAACAGAGAGTTTAAAACTGGCAGAAGGCCTTGGAGGTGAAAGGCAAGGCCACGAGTGGAGAAGCCAGGGAGACTGGCAGATTCCAGAGCAGAGCATGGGCCTGCCATGCCACCCTTGCTGCCTGCTAGAGGGATCCCTGGGCCCCACCATCGGTCATCCTGCTGTCCCCGAGGGCTGGGCCGCTCAGAGATCGGAGTAACCCCGCTGCTGGGAGTGGCTCCTCTCAAACAGGCATTTTCATTATCGAATGAGTGATGGTGTAGGGGGCAGCGGGGCGTGTGTGGGAGGAAAGACATGAGTAACTGATGGAATTTTTTGTCATGTCATCAGTTTTCAAGGAAAACTAGACTTTCTTATCCTTACAGGGACACGATCCAGTGTTCAGAGGCTCGTGAAGATGCAGCATCCAATCACTGTGTGTGTCTGTGTTTTCCTCATCATTCACTTCAGAGAATAGTCTCTCCTTTCCATTTTAAAATAGTTAGCCCTAAGAACAAAAGTAATGTAGATCCATTGCAGAAGCCTTAGAAAATATAGGAATGTACCCAGGAGAAACTACCACTCATCTGTAATTTTACCACCTAGAGATCATGCCATTAACACTGTGGCATGTAAATTCCAAGAGGACAGGGACCTCATTCACGTCTGTGACTAATGCTTTGGCCCAGTACATGGTAGATGTGCCCTAGGTGTTGGCTGACTGAATGACTACACAGCTATATGAGCATAATTTGAATTGAATTAGGTTGTTGCGATGGTGCATATGGTCAATGTGCTCAGCTGCTAACCAAAAGGCTGGCAGTTTGAGTCCATCCAGAGGCGCCTAGGAAGAAAGGACTGGCAATCTATTTTTGAAAAATCAGCCATTGAACACCCTGTGGAGAATAGGTCTACTCTGACGCACGTGGGTTTGCCAGGAGTCAGAATCGATTCCATGGTAACTTGCTAACTGAATGTAGCACAGGACGATAGAGATAGAATTGGGCTTGAATTTGGCAGACTTGAACTCAGGCTGATACCACCACTTTATTGTGACTTCTTGGTTAAGTCATTCCACCTCTCTGAAGCTGAGTTTCTTCTTCTGTAAAATACTCATTATATACCAAAAAAAAAAACCAAATCTGTTATCATGAAGTCTATTCCGACCCACATCAACTCCATGTGTTACAGAGTAGAATTGCCCCGAGGGTTTTCTTGGCTGTAATCTTATGGAAGCAGATTGACAAACCCTTTTTTCCACGGTGCCCCTGGGTAAGTTGAAACTCCAACCTTCAAGTTAGTAGTCCAGTGCGAATCATTTGTGCCACCCAAGGACCTTTATACTCATTATAGCTAACATTTATTGTCTGTTATGTGCCACACATTGTTACAAGCTCTATACATCTATTTCTCACCACAGCCTTACGAGATAGGTACTTTCTATCCCCATTTTACACACAAGAAAACCGAGGCATAGAGAGGGTGATTTGCCCAAAGTGACACAGCTAATAAGTGCAGAGCTAGGCACGAACTAAGGTGGCCCCAGAAATGGGGCTCTGAACCCATCCAGTGGAATGGCTGGGCTGCGGGATTAGATGGTTAGATACCTCGCAGCTCTAGTTTTGAATGAGAAAGAAGTGGTGCAAGGAAGTGGCTGTGATTATGCTGCTAGCCCTAGTACAAGAAACTCAGCTGTGGAGCAAGGTCTAGAGGATTATTACATGCGGATCAGAAAGCAAAGTTCTGAACTGGAGGACTTTCTCCCGTCTTTTATAGAGTCCACATGGGCATTAACTCAGCATAATTAAAGACCAGGGATTGTCTGCCATTCAATCAGCACCCCATCATTCAGAGGCAGGGTTACAAGGGCTCTTGGGGTGTCCCCTTCTGCTTCTAGGGCTTTACAGCCACCCACAGGAGAGTCAGGCAGGGAAGTAAATAAGAAATAAATCTGACAATTCCTGATAGTGAGCAGTAGCTGATGCCTTTGGGGGGAAGAAGAATGGGAATCTCATGTGATGATCACAGTGGTTAAATGCTACGGCTGCTAACCAAAAGGTCCGCAGTTGGCATCTACCAGCTGCTCCTTGGAAACCCTATGAAGCAGCTCTACTCTGTCCTATAGGGTCGCTATGAGTCGGAATCGACTGGACTAAGGCAATGAGTTGTTTTTGTTTTTTTTTATGTTAGCAGGACACTGTACCTTTCCCTCCCCCGCCCAGCTGAAGGTTGGGGCGGATATCTGGTGTTTTGCTTTTTGCTGTGGTAACCAGCCTCCCTTCTGGTGAGGAGGAATGGCTTCAGTAAAACAGATCTATTTGTGTGACTCCGATTACTCACTCAAAGCAGTGTCACTCCTTTTCCACTGTGGTTGTGTGTCTGAGTAAGAGAGAGCCTACAACAGGGTTCTTTGAACTGATGGCTCACTCCCAGCCATTCTTGACAGACTGCCAATTTAGCAGGGCGTAGCTCACCAACAAATCTTTTTTTTTTTTTTTCCAAAGCCGGACTGATTCATAGAAACTCTTTAAAAACACAGTGAAACCACCCATTCCACATCCCAACACACCAGCAGAGAAAACTTATAACCGCAGGAGGCAGGTCCCTCCCCTCACTGCAGTCACTTACCTCCAGAAGAGGAGACCAGAGCAGCCAACAGCTTCTGCCACCGCGGCCTCAGACCTTCAGGTAGGACAGCCCCATACACTGCGGAGCAGCTCAGCAAACGCGGCTTTCTTTTTTCCTTTCCGCTCTTCTCTTGCTTTTGACCTCAGCTAAGCTTTGCTTTTTCTTTCTTCCCTTCCTTCTTTTTCTGTGATTCTCTAAGAATCAAGTCCTTGAAACCTTTGGCTAAAAGAGGATACCAAGACAACTTTCTTCATAAAATTCAGAGAAATGCATTTTGAGGAGGGACCAGGGGGAACTCGGCGGGACTGGGATGTAATTGTGTGTTACAGTAACTGGGTTCTTGTTGTTACAGAAGATGAGAAAGGAGCAAGCACTTTGGAGTAAAACTGGGATAGGATATTCTCTACGGAGGAAACCCTACCTGCCTTTGAAATGACATACTGAACTTGTCAGATGTTGTTTTCACCTCCTCCGCTTTGCTTCAATGGCCTCGGGACTTGAATTATTTCCCTCTTCCTTGGTTGTTTGCTGGTCTTTTTTGGGTGACGGTGGCTGGATATCTGGTTTTCAGCGTATTTTTGCTGTTGCTTTTACTGCTCTTTTGCTTGTGCATTCAGTTCTGCTTAAATTTAAGGGCTCTCCTCTCCAGGAAGGGAGGAGGGTGATTGGTTTGTTTAAAAAAATCTGTTTAAAGAAAAAAAAAAGAGAGAGAGAGAGAGAGAGAAAGAGACAACTAGTGTTTCAAATAAAATGCAGGAGGGGTTCAGGTGGTTGAACTGGGAGTCCACTGTGGACTCCAGAGATCCTTCTCTTCTTGGCCAGATGTGGAGGGTGGGGGGAGGCAGGCGGCAACGGGGCTTGGAGGAGAGGGTGGGGCAGCCTGTAGAACTGTTGAATGGTTTTGTGCTTCCACCCCAGAAACATTTTAGTGCTGAGGGAAAAGACGGTACACCAGGAATGAGAAGCGATTTCTTTAGGTGGATGCAGAATTTTTCTGCACGGAAGGCAGTGGCTATTTTGCATTGTTTATCTTCTCGCACCTTTCAAAAACGTGGTGGGACAAACTCGAACGCGCCTGCTAATTGTGAAGTGAATCTGGAGAAATGAAAAGGGGCGCCTCCTATCCGCTTTTGTTTTCTCCGATTAGCATTTGGTTTGCATTTGTCTGCTGCGGTGCCGCCCATTTCAACATAGAGGCCGGTGTGCTTTCCCCCACACAAACGAGACACGGAGAATGACGGGATTCAACCTGTCTAACGAAGTTAGGCTTTTCCTTCAGAAATGCAGTATGTTGGGCAAGAAGATTTAAACGTAATCAGCCTATGTGCTCCAATAGTCAAGTAAAACTGCCCCCGGGGGAAATTATTACGTTAAGTCCAAGGGCAGCTTTTCCAGATGCAGGGAACGCCTCTATTTGCTTTAAATGTTTATTGTTTCCAGATTACACGGTTGTCTATCAGGGAGCCATTAGTCAGCTGCTAGTAACGGTATCCTGTGAAGATCATACTGATCCTTTCGTGCTACACAGGTTAAAACTAATAAACGCAACTTTTCACCAGTAAGCAAATAGGAAACATTGACAATTCTGGGCTGTAAACCGCCGTCATGAATTGCAGTATCTGTGCAGTGTTTCACATTACACTGTAGCTTTTTAAATGAGAAAATACGCTGCATGTTATTTCCTGGAGTTTGGGGGCAATTAAAAAAAGTGGCATTCTGACTCCTGCCTTCTGCCCCTCCCTCCCAGAAGCAGTGGGAGAGTCCCTTGGCTGTGAGAGTTTTTTCTGGATTTCAGCTGTTGACAGTACTGAAATGTGAGGGTTTGTGTCTGTCCCTGCTGCCTCCCACCCTCAGAGGTGGATCCAGTTCCACCCCAGACTCTGAAGAATGGGGCGGGGGCGGAGTGCTGGCTGGAGGGCTGCTGGACATCCGGTCTGGCCTCCTGGCCAGAGGACCCCCCAGAATTCAGATTGTTTGGGGATACTAAACTGTTCCTAGAGTTGGCAAAAGGCCATCGAGGACCAACCCAGAGCAGCTCACATCCTGAGAACAGACCCTGGCTACCTCCCAGCAGGACCAGACAGACTTCTGAGGAAAGGAAAGACATCCCTTCCACAGACCGCTGAAAGGACTCCCTGTGGCTTCCTCAAGCCTTCCTGCTTTCCTCCGGAGACAAGATTAGGCCCAGCCAGGTCCCAGGGGACCATCCAGACTCTAGGGGCCTCGTGAACGGGCTCCAAAGAGATGCAGACCCTCTTGGCCTGGATTGGGTGGCTCTGGGGGAGTCACTCAATGCTGGACTCACTGGGACCAGAGGAGAGAGGGTCCAGTCAGAGATCTAGGAAGGCTTATAGATGAGACAAAACTGTTCTTCTGTAAACTCCTTGGAGCCTGAAGAGGTATATATCTGGAAAGGGGCCATAGACGAGGGCACAAGGCAAATTAGATTCATTCAATCCTTCATTTAGTTCATAGAAATCTGAATTTGGGAGGGATCTTGAAGATGAACTTGTTCGATCTTCTACTGTATGCAGAAATCATTTTTATACCCCACCTCAGAAAGGGGAAACACGGTGACTCAGAGCACATCCCATGCTCATCACCCTTGCTGGACAGCTGTGGTTATTAGAGGAGTCCCTGAGAGGAGCAAACGGTTAAGCGCTGGGTTGCTAACCAAAAGGTTGGAGGTTTGCCCTCACCCAGAGGTGCCTCGGAAGAAAGGCCGGGTGATCTGATTCTGAAAGGTCACAATCATTAAAACCGTATGGAGCACAGTTCTACTCTGACACACATGGGGTGGCCATGAGTTGGAATTGACTGGAAGGCAACTGGTTTTTCTGATTATTAGAGTTGTTGAATCGAGCAAAATCAGCTTCCCTGTAACTTCTATATCTTGTTCCTGGTTCTGAGGTCCGAAGCAACCCGGAAACTATCTATTCTAACTCTGTTGTTGTTATTATTGTTGGCTCTCCATCCAGTGCTCCTTATCCTCTAAAACCTTAGCTCTTAATATTTAATAAGTAAAATTTTGCGGATCTGTATTATCTTTTTCTTTCCTTTTCTCTCTTTCTCTCTCCCTCTCCCCACTTCCTTCCTTTTTTTTTTTTTTTTAAATTTTTGCCTAAGGTTCAGGTTCAGAAAGAGCAAGGAGCATTTTAGAAGCTTAGTGACTATGCACATAGTCACCCATATTCACATGATTTGATTCTGAAGTATTTCATTTTCTAAACGGATGGATATCGTTCCTTCTTGAACTTACCACAGGTATATCCACAGCTACCCCAACACAAAACTCGGAGACATTTGGGACTCTCATATGTACATACACAGAGACACATGGGGGACATACCCAGTGTATGCTATTGCAGAAGTCATGGTTAAATCAATCCAGTGTCAGAAACACAGCCTTCTAACCTGGCCTTGAGGGCTGTCCCATAGCTTGGTCCATAGCTCACGTAGTCCCCACCTACGTACTGCTAACACCTGCCATGGTAGCTGCAGAGCAGGCTGCCAAGCAAACCCAACAGGGTCTACATTGCTGGCTGGCAATCTGGAGATCAATCCCTAGGGAAGAGCTCCGAATCCTTAACTGGTGTAGAACTGGAATTCTCTGACCATCAGCTTCCGTTTCTAACATCCTTCCTAGTTCTGTCCAGATGACCCCAGATTTCTGGGCTGTACCTGCTATTCAATAAGCAAGAGAGCCCAGATATGGTTCAAGTTGGAGGTTTTTTTGACTTCCCAACACCAACCCCCTTCTCTACACACAGGCATCCCAAGACCACTGTTTGTAACACTTCAGTCCTTGGTGCCCTGACTGGGTAAAACCATTTCCCTCCATTTAACTGAAAGATCCACTGATACTAAAGCATAAAGATAAAAACATAAACACTTGTGGAGATTGCTATTTCTCTCTCTTCTTTTTTAACCAAAAATTTGGGTCAACATTTCCTTCCCTGTTGTGGAGATGGCATTTCTCCTTTGCTGTTGGTGCTGATGGCCTTATGTGGCTGCGGCTGTCTTTGTATTTCCTGGGTCTGTTTCATAAATTCTCCCTTTAAACGGGGTACTTAAAATAGAGAACTCTCCTGGCACAGATTGAAACTGGCAGCAAGAATCCTGGGACAGATGAAAGACGGATGGGCAGGAAGACAGACGGGCTGTGGTCTTGTCCTGACTCTGCTGTGTGATCATGGGCAAGTCATTTGTCTTGTCTTCCTATTGAGCTCCTTGTGGCTCTGAAATTCTATTGCTCTAAGATCCCACCATTTTTGTTTTGGGAAATCCCTTGGGCTCACTGTAATAGCTAGTTTACAAGAATTTGTAGAAACGTGAAATGAGGCAACATGTTTCACTGGAACAGACAATTCACAGAGGATTCTCGACTCCTAGGGCCCTTCAGGACCCGGGCAGCTTCTTTGTCCCATCTGCTCAGAGATTCCTTAGGCGTGGTGTTCATGGGATTTATCATCAGGTGGCAATGAGCGCTCACCCCAGATCTTAGAAGAAAAGGAAAAAGCTTGATTTTTTTTTTAAACATAAAAGATGCCAGCACAGGTGAGGAGGGGCCGACCATCTAAGCCGCTTAAGACACTGAAGGCCGGCAAGGACTTCACCAGGAACCCAGTCAGGCTCAGGGAGAGACCCAGCTGGTCCTGGGAAAGAAACTCCACCCTATCCTCAGGGAGGGAGACCCTGTAGCACGGGGTGATGGTAAAGGTGTGGGAGGAGGAAAGGAGGGGAAGGGAAGGAGAGCAAGCGTGACTGTGTGTTTCCACAGGCCTGGTGTCAAGGAGAGGAGGCAAACTGAAAGTCTGAGAAAAGAGGGAGACAGCTAAGTGGAAAGAGAAAGGGAACAGATAGCAAGGGGAAGTGGTAAGGGTGCTTCTTCCTAACTCCTTCCCCCTTGCTTGGGTATCACACACAGTCAATGTTTCAGGACAGCCCTTAGGTCAAATCTTCTGTTCTATTCCCCCGTGAAGAATCTCTTGTTGCTCTGGCCACATCTTTCTTTTTCATATGGTCAATGTATCCTTAGTATCACTTGTATTTCCATTGAATGTTTGCGACAACCAGGCAGTGGTCTCCCCAACATTTCTCCTCTTTTCAGAAGGGTCAGATCAGTGCTGAGAGTAAAATGAGGTCCTTGGTACTTGGACCTCTTGTTTCATATAACCAAAGACCCCTCCCCAGAGGGCTGGAGAATCGGAATTGGAGAGAGGGTTCAGCATCTTGGTAGGTTCCAGCAACTCCAAAGGGAGTCATTTCTAACGTTTTCTAACTCACTCTCCTGAGATAATGAGTCCTGGGCCAGCTGGTGTGACCCCATGATCTTGGAGAAAGAGTTCTGTAGCTGAGACCCAGAGCTGTCCTTTGCTATCTGTGCTTCAGTGGGGAGGGGACTTCTGTGCTGTGTGTGGGGGCTAGGACTGAATATTTGTTTTTTTGTTTTTTTTTTATGGTACTTCAGGTGAAGGCTTACAGAACAAATAGTTTCTCATGAAACAGTAGTACACATATTGTTTTATGAATTTGGTTAACAACCCCACGACATGTCAACCCTCTAACTTCTCAACATTTTGGTATTTTTTTGGTGAAAATACACATAGCCAAAGATACACCGTTTCAAAAATTTCTACATGCACAGTTCAGTGACATTGACTATGCTCTTCCAATTGTGCTGTTATTCTCACTTAAGATGAAGGCTTTACAGAACAAAATAGTTTCTCATTTAACAGTTACTACAAATGTTGCCCTATAACAATGGTTAACAATCTCACAACACATCAACAATATCCTTACTCAACCTTGGGTTCCCTATCACCAGCTTCCTTGTCCCCTTCTGCCTTCTGGCCCTTGTCACTGGAATCCTGTACCTCGTTAGTCTCATTTGGTTTTACGGGGCTGTCCACTCCCAGGCTGAACGGTGAACCTTGCAGATAACTTCACCACTGAGCTAAAAGGGTGTCTGGAGGCCATACTCTCGGGATTTCTCCGGTCTCCTTTAGGCCAGTAAATCTGCTCTTTTTTTTGTGAGTTAGAATTATGTTCTACATCCTTCTCCAGCTCTGTCCAGAACCCTCTGTTGTGATCCTGGTCAGAGCAGTCAGTGGTGGTAGCCGGGCACCATCTAGCTGTACTAGACTCAGTCCGGTGGAGGCCTTGGTAGCTGTGGACAATTAGTCCTTCAGACTAATCTTTTCCTTGTGTCCTGTTCTCTTAATTCTCCCTTGCTCCCAAAGGGATGAGACCAGTGGAGTATCTTAGATGGCCGCTCACAGGCTTTTAAGACCCCAGACACTACTCACCAAGGTAGAATGTATAGCATTGTCTTTATAAGCTGTGTTATGCCAGTTGAGCTAGATGTTCCCCTAGGACTGAGTATTCGAAGTGGTGTTCCAGCAGGGCTCAGGGTTCGCAGGGTAGAGATTTGGTTTGGGCCGTTGGTGGCCAGGCAGGGCTGCCCAGGCAGGATGAGCCTTTTCAGAAATGACAGGAAGAAGTCGCAGCCTCAGAAAGACCCTTTGTTTTTGCTCAAGATACTGTTTTGTAGGGCTGTGCTGACCCTCTGATTAACTAGGAGCTGATGGGAGAAATAGAGCGGAGAGTCGTTCTAGGAATCTAGAACTTTCGCCGACCCTAAGACAAAACTTTAGAGATAGGAGAGAGGAAATCATGCAGGTCTGGAAAGAGCCCTGTCTGGAAGATGGGGGGTGGGGTGGGGTTCAGTTCTTTACTGCTTTACCTCCCAGACATGCATTACCCCCTTGGTCAAGAGTTTGGACAAATGACCTCAAAGCCTCTTCTTGCTCTAAATCTTCAATTTCCCCTGAAAAACAGAAACAGAGCCCCCAACCCAGCCAGCACACTCAGGGTGCCCCTGGCCCAGGCAGAAACAGCCCCTCGCAGCTAGCGCCTTACACAAAGCTGAGTTTTGCTGGTCAAAGCATGTTGCTGCCATCTACTGTCAGACCCACCCAAGCGCCTCCGGGGCTGGGCCGCACCTTGATTTTCTTCCCAAACCCTACTTATTGTCTTGGCAACCTCTCCTCTGAAGACCTTGTGGCTGCCAGAAGACTCCTCTTTTGTCCGAAGCAGAATGCAGCTAAAGCTTCCCTCCTCACCCAGGGGAAATTGCTTGACCAGCTGTGGTCTGGCTCGGGCTTCCCAGACCAGCTCTCTCAGCCTTCACAGATGCTGCTCAGACGCACCCTCCTCCCCTGGTCACAGAAGAGGAGAAGGGGAAATAAGAGAAATACATTATTCTCCTCAGGAACATTCGTAAAAACAATATTCATGCTCCTTTTTTTTACCTTTAGCGTAGTTATTGGCCCTCAGATTCTGGCAGCAAAGCTTAAAACCCATTTTGCTGGCCTAAGCCTCTCATTTTACATAAGTGAATAAAAATAACATGCAACAATCATATAACCCTTGCTCTGGATCAAGCATGGGCCCTTTGATCCTCACATTAATCCTATGAGGACTACAGATCAGTTAAGAAGTGGTGAAGGCAGGATTTGAACCAAGAACCCGTGTTCTTAACCACTACACATTTCTGCCTCTCTAGGGGCCACTGACCAGACAGATGAAGTGCTTTTTCTAAAGTCAACAGTTGGTAGAGGTAGAGTTTTGACAAGAACCCGGTTCTTCAACAAATACCCCTCTCCTTTTTAAAAGAACATGCTTGCCCCTCCTCCACCCTCCAGTTCCTGAACCCTGTCTACGTGAGAGTCTACACTGGTGCCGGATAAAGACCACTCTTTCTATAACAGTCCTCAGTGATGATAGCCCAAACTTGGGAGATGTAATTCCCTTTCCCACAGGACTATGAAAAAAAAAAGTTGTTTTCCTTAGAGCATGTAGATCCTCGCAAACTTTTGCTACTTGAGTGTTGATGTTTTCCCTGGTTATAAAAACGGCCCTGCACTTAAAAACATTAGGCCCCAGTATGATATGCACACAGTGAGGTGTAACCTGAGGTTCATCCCTTCTACACCAAACATCAGATATCCAGAGGCAGGAGGAAATGTTCCTTTAGGATTCTTTCGCTACACATGTTTCCCACGGACAATTAATGTTCCCCTCTCCCACCTCTGTGTAGTAATGATTTTTAGAATGGAAAAGTACACCTGACATAAAACAACAATAATGATGAGCAGAAAAGCTCATCCAAGGTCTCATCCACTCAGCTTGCTTTTAATTCCAACCTTGTTCCTCCTCCAGATACATCCCTCTACGGCTGCTTCCAAACGGGAGTATTTCCTTTTCTGCTTTTATGTTAAATGGACATTCATTATGCCAACCAAAATGATCTTCACTGGGAAACAAACACATCAAAAACAAACAAAAACAAAGTGAACACAACTTGTCAGGATAGAAAGGTTTTTATGCTAGAAAATCTGTGTGGTCTCCTTAGGAAGAAGAGCCAACTGCAGAGCGTCATGGTGTCACTCTGAGGAAGACGGCACGGAGACATGGGGCTGACTCATGGTCATATGACCAGGAGCGTGTTGCCTTTCATCTCTTCTCGTGCCTTGGAGGAAGCAACATGTCTTTGGTCAGATGGTGTGAGAAAGCTTTTTCCAAAGTTTGCAGTCATCCATGAAGGAGATAGGAATTTCACTGCTGGGAAAACATCAATCAGTGAAAAGAAAGAGTAATGTCTAGTGGTAGAGTAATCTCAGGACTGTGTTATGACTTAATTGCGATTTTGGACCTAAGGCGACGTCCTTTGGATAATTCTCTGATTACCTGGTAGTCCTGCTGCAAAAGTAACCATACTAGCAAAGGGCTGAAGATGAAGCATTCGACTAGTTGGGCTGGCTTCATAGGCAGAACTTAGCTCAGTGGTAGTCATTGCTAGAAGTAGACTCTGATTCGTTGTCAGGAGAACCTTTGTAATGGGGAGGTCTTGCAATATAGTAAGCTCCCCATGACTGGAGGCATTTACCTATGTTTAGATAGTTTCTTGGTGTAGAATTGTAGGTAAGTGTCATGTATTGGGTTGGAATTTTAAAGCCTTCTTTCAGTCCAGAGACAAGACAGTCAATGAAACAGATAGAAAAGTTAAATCTGTGGACAAATTAGTGTGAAACATAAGATATTTTCTTTGCATTCACTTACTTCTGTTTGAACAAAAGGCAGGACATACATATATACTCTTGTGTCTTCAAATGATAAAGGTACTACGGAAATATTCAAATTTGACGGACATTTATATGGAAATACTTAATACAGCATTTATATATTATACAGCATATAATAAGATGCTCAATACAGTTATATTAAAATATAAATTATTTTTTAAATAATAAAGACGTAAAGATTATAAATGTAAAAAGAGGGAAACACTTTCCTTCTGAAATCTGTTTATGTTTATTATGAAGGTCTCCAGCACTTTGACATTGATTTAATTTTCCATTTATTTATTTATTGAATAGATATTTACTCAGTCCCTGTTATATACAAGACTCTCCCTTCAGGAACTTGGGATCTTAGGTGTGGGGGAGCCAAAAACATCCATAAATTTTACCAGAAAGGCTGCCATTAGTGGGTTAATAAAGGGCTATGCAAGGGTTATAGCATAACAAGGAGGTATATCTGGGAAGGCTTCTTAGCAGAGGTAAGAGTTGAATTTGGTTGAAAAGGCTTTGAGAGGTAGTTACTGGGGGAAGGACATGAAAGCAGAAGCAATATGTTCAACAAAAGCTGGTTGGCAGGAAAGTAGTCAGGAACAGAGGGGGTTCAGTGGTGTTGAGGATTGATGTGTTTTCCAACCACAAACAGAAGGGGGTAAATGGTGTTAAGGTGATGTGATGTGTCCAGAGAGGGAAAGAAAGGCTGGAAATATCAGTGGAAACCAGATTCCTAGGATTCCAAGGGCCAGCATGAGGCATTTGGACCCTCTTTCCTGGATACTAGTGGGTGCTTGGAGGTTTTGAGTAGGGGAGTGACATGGTCAGATAACCCAATGGCAGTATGGAGGGTATATTAAAGGGAGGGGGGAGTTTAGAGAGAGGAACACAGGAGAGGCTGATGCTGTGGTCCAGTCTAGGACCTGAACTGGACAGTGATGATGGGAGTGGTAAGTAAGGAATGGATGAAAGATCAGTTATGGAGGTAGATCTCATGACATGACCATGATGTTTTGGGTAACACAACCAGGATGAGGAAGAAGAGATAGAAAATCTGGCATCTGGACCTTATTGCTCTCTTTTCCCCAGAAAAGCTTGGGCTATCTGAGGCTACCAGGAGAAATGACTAAACTGTCTTCTGGTTAGCCAGATCCACATGCCTTTCAGAACTAGCCAGTCTTCGAGGCCCTCTTGCACCATCTTTGCCTTTCATCTGGGAGATTCTCACCCACTCTCAAATGAAGCATGGAAATTAGAGCTCTACGGGGGAGGGACCCCCATGTGCACACAGTCCCACCTCCTAGTTTTTGATTATGTTGTACCCCTAGGCTCAGGCTGGTTCTTCAGTGACTCAATCCCAGGACTTCCATCAGTTCCTCTGCTGGAGAAGTGGGTTTTTGGTTACTCCATTCTATTGTATTGCTTCCAATTATTGTGCCTTAGACCACGATTAAAGAACTGATTTTCCCTAGACCCCCTGTGGCAGTTCAATGAACACACAGATTTCACAACAGGAAGGGGTTGTCCCACCTTTAATTTAGCAACCACAGAGTCAAACTACCCACATCTAAATTCCTCTCAAAGTCTCAATTATTCTCCAGGTCGTTGCAGAATTAGTTACCCATCAGAAAAGGAAAGGCTCCCACTGGGGCCTGATTATTTTCTCACTGGTCAGAGTACCCTGAAAGTGTTAGGCTACCTGAACGGAGGCAAATAGGTGATGCAAGGCAGCATCTCAGGGCTATAGTTCCTTTGCTTCTCTCATTCTGAGGGGGCAGGGAGTGTAAGAGAGAGGCAACAAACCTAGAAAGATTTAAGTGGATGTAGACAACTGGAGAGAGTGATTGCCCCTTTCCACTTCCTTTCCTCCAATTAGTAGTCATTTATAGCTATAATCACCAGCATTTGTAATCCTCAGGGTCATTTCCACTAACTATAATTAATTTCCTACTAGCAAAGAAGTTAATTCAAATCTAGAATGGTCAGTGGTTGTGAAGCTTGCATTAGTGATAAGAGCATGAGGAGACCGCTGTTTTAATGTGGTCTGGGCGATTCGGGGGGGAAAACAGGAGAAACTGGTCAGAAACAATTGATGAAGCTAGTGGAAAGGGAACTGACGCGCCATCCCTTAGAGCACAAGGAAGAACAGAAAAGAAATAACAGAAAACCAGCTTGTGGTTCCAAGTCTCCTAATTCCCATTTCTCTTAACAATCACTTCTCTCTAGAGTCAACATTCATGCCTCCTATACTTTCTCAGTTCCCACCCAGCCCCATGGAGCCCTGACCACCATTCCTGTGCCAAGCACTTTGGAGATCAGCCTAAAGGGAAGTCCCTGATCCAACTGCAGTGGTGGGTGGGGAAATATGTTCTTGGCATCCCACATAGAACAGTTAGTGATGTCCTAGCCTTAAGAACACTATGTTTTGACTAGCTCTGGTGGCCTGGGTTGGTGAGTCTGAGTACCACAAATGACATTGTTGTCACGGTAATTCCCAGCAACCAAATGACAAACTCTTGGACTGCCAAGTACACCTAAATGCTCTTCATGAAGCAGGCATTGCCCCCAAGTATTCAGAATGGTAATGCTGTTAGTCCTTACTTCCTGATTTGAGCCGCCCAGCTGGGACTAGGGGTATGCTTTCCACTGGGGAGTACCATGCACAGTGTTTTAGAGAGGTGTGAGGGAGAAATCAATTACTGTTCTAGTGAAACATAGTGCAAAGAAAGAAAGTTCCAGCAGTCGATAGTTCCAGTGAACTGAGATGCTCAGAAATAATCTCTTTTCAGGGCCTTTGGATGAAGCAAGACCAGCCAGTGCAGGGAGTGAGCCTCCCCCGAAATGACATTGAAAATAATGCATGGGAGGAAGTCTCAAGAGCATGGGATCGCCTGTTATTTATATCCATACTCTGCTGTTCTGATCCATCTCCCAGACATTCACCCATTCAGTACCACTAATGGTTGTCCATAAAGACCTCAAGGATTGCCTCCCTCCAGCTTGAGGATTTCTCTGCTGAGAAGTCTCTAGCATACAGAGTGGGCAACTAGGGATAATCCAGTGCAGAAATCTAAAAAAGATAGTTTATTTGGTTTCAGAATGCCTTGGGGAAGGCCACTGAAAATAACAGAAGCCCCTCTAAGCTGACAATGAAGGATACTAATAAAATCTGACAAATCTGGGGCAATGAAAAGATGGCCGATTATATGCATTATGCTATAACTCCAGCTAAGCAGCCCCTACCTCTGACTGGATATAGCAGCCAAAAGCAGAAAGAGAATTGTATGTTCTGGGAGTCTATACATCTGAACACTAAGAACACTTGCTAAGCCAAGACATTTTGCTCCTTTTGTGAAAAGAGACATGGCCCAATCACAGAAATCTAAGATGAAAGAGAGTCACTGCTTGCCGGCATTCCTCCACTCACTCCTGTAGCCTGCAACGCCCAGGGGACTAATGGTCAGGTGGGGCTGTGGTTTAGATCAGCAGTGAGATCCAGTGACCAGGAACTCACCTGCCCTGCAGATGTGGTGGATGAGCCAAGGTGGAGACGCAGTGGGAGGAGGAGATTTAGAACACGACCAAGTCTGTCCTAGTTATCTATTGCCGCTATAACAGAACTACCACACATGGGTGGCTTTAACAAACAGACGTTTATTTCCTCACAGTTTAAGAGGCTAGAAGTTTGAATCCAGGGTGCTGGCTTTAGGGGAGGGCTTTCTCTCTTTGTCGGCTCTGGAGGAAGGTCCTTGTTTCTTTGAACTTCTGTTTCTTGGCTATCTTCATGTGGCTTGGCATCTCTCTTCCCCCATCTTGGCTTGCTAGCTTGTCCTAATCTGCACTGCTTTTTTTATATTTTGTAAGAGATTGACTCAAAACACACCCTACACTAATCCTGCCTCATTAACATGACAAAGGTAGCCATTCCCAAATGGAATGATAACCACAGGCATAAAGGTTAGGATTCACAACATACGTTTTGGGGGGACACAATTCAATCCATAATGATGTCCAATTCATCAAGATTGAGAGTGTGAGCAGGGGCAAAAGGAACTTAGACTCGACCTTAGAGGAGCACATAGCAACCCAGAGAGACGGGAAATGCTGCCGAGTTCCTAAAAGCCAGTAAGAGAAGAAACGCACAATGTTTTCTGTGACCTCATTTAAAAGGCCTCACTTGGTGTGTTATGTGCCATTCTTGACCCCTCAACCACTTCCCAGTATTGGGAGGAGGATGTTTGTAAATTAGAAGCAAAAGGAGTAAAAAAGTCATTTAAAGAGCCCAAGGAGGATTAAACAAAAGAACTCATTATATAATATTTGCAATCTCCCTGCAATCAGCCTAGTCCTTTCGGAGGAGATGGTGTGAATCTTGGGGACGTCCAGGGGTGCGGGGGATGGCCAAAGAGAGGGCTGAGAAAAGTGAGCTTTCTCCTGGCCCTTCCTGAGGACGTGTCCCTAGTGGTCTCCTGACTCAAAGGGCAAGGACTAGGCATAATGACAATTTCTAAGAGGACCAAAATGATTTTACGTACACTGCCTTGTGGATTAGATAGCAGGTATCTTATTACTTGCACTTAACATGGGGCAGGTTGGTGATTAACTTAGGGCAGCCTGGGGTTGGGTTAGCAACAGCTACTCAGCTTCTTTTAATAATGATAGTAATAATAATAACTACAACCAAAGCAACCCCATTATCAGTCTCTGCCACGTGCAGACACCGGGCTTGGTGTTCTACATATGTGATCCAGTTTAACCCTCACACGCCCCGGTACAGTTGGCATGGCAATCCTCACTTCATATCCGAGGAAACTGAGACCAATGGGTCCAATAACTTCAAACGATTCTAACTCAGTCTCTGTCTGGTTCAAAAACCTCTTTCATGGTGCATTAAAGTCACGCAGGAAGTTGTGGAGGTGTGCAAGAACCTGAGAAAGGCAAAGCCGAATTTGAATGTGTGGGGGAGATGAGTAATGGCGGGCATGAAAGCTCCAAGCTCTCCCTGAGGTAGCAGGATAAACTTCCACACTGTCGTTATTCACAGGGAAATTGGCCACATTCCTAACAATTAGCCTAGATGGGAGGGAAGTGCCCAGCTTGGGAAGGAGGGCAGGGGTTGTTGGAGCAGGTCAGGGTGGACAGTGGAAGCCAGTCTCTGCCTCTCACTCCTTGCCTGTAAAGCTAGGCGCCCTAGTGTACGTTAGATCATTCTAGATTTTGGGTGCCTGAAGAGGAAAGCGAGAGGAGATAAAAGGCACCTGAAGTGTCGGAACGATAGTATCGGTGCTCTCCAATAAATCCCTGGTACAGCACGAAAGTGGCTCAGCTCACTCAAAGCTTCAATTAGAGTGAGAGAGAGAAGTGGTGCAATTTTAAGACATGCACAGCCATCCCCTCCCTACGTGGGGCCATCTGCACATACACCCTGCCCAGGGTGTGAAAAACCCTCATAAGCCCCTTCCTTTGAGCCGGCACTGCATCCTAAGTGTTTGAGGCATGACAAATACTCCTCCCGCAATGCCCACAAATCAGAGCTCACTCCCCAGTTGTGCATCCTTGTCGCCTCCTTTCAAGTCCCTAGGTGGCGCAAACGGTGAAGCTCTTGACTACTAGCCTAAAGGTCAGTGGGCCAAACCCACCCAGAGGTGCCTTGGAAGAAAGGTCTGGCAATCTGCTTCTGAAAGTTCACAGCATTGAAAACCTTACAAAGTACAGTTCTCCTTTGCAACATATGGGGTCACCACGAGTCGAAATTGACTCAACAGCAACTGGTACTAGTCTTCCTTATTGCCTCGGTTTTATGATCAATGGGCTCCCTGCTCTGCTGGGATTGTGCCTGGATGCTTTTGTTCATCACATTCTTAATCTCTGTCAGTTCCCAATCCCCCCGCCTGGTGATTGATGCATTTGCCCATCTTTTGTACTGAGTCCTGAAGGACTGGCATTTGTGTAAATGTCATGCACAGGTAGAAGGCACCTGTGGTGATATCTCAAGCTGCACATATCTAAAGTCCCTAGAATTATCATACTGAGCCACGGGAAACACAAAACTGTGTCCCAGACCCATAGTAGAGTCCCTTCTTGAAGGCTCAGGTGTGTAATGCAAGTCTGAAATGTTCCATCAGTAGGTGATCAGATCATTAAGCTGTAATATCAAGTCAGATTCAGAAAAGGACGTGGAATGAGGGATATCATTGCTGATGTCAGATGGATCTTGGCTGAAAACAGAGACTACCAGAAAGATGTTTACCTGTGTTTACCAACTATGCAAAGGCATTTGACTGTGTAGATCGTAACAAATTATGGATAACATTGGGAAGAATGGAAATTCCAGAACACTTAATTGTGCTTATGAGTAACCTGTACATAGACCAAGAGGCAGTCATTTGAACAGAAGAAGGGGATACTGCATGGTTGAAAAGCAGGAAAGGTGTGCATCAGGGTTGTATCCTTTTACCATATTTATTCAATTTGTTTGCTGAGCAAATAATCTGAGAAGCTGGATTATATGAAGAAGAACATGGCATTGGGATTGGAGGAAGACTCATTAACAACTTGCGATGTGCAGATGACCCAACCTTGCTTGCTGAAAGTGAAGAGGACTTGAAGCACTTACTGATGAAGATCAAAGACTACCGCCTTCAGTATAGGTTACACCTTAACATAAAGAAAACAGAAATCCTCATAACTGGACCAACAAGCAACATCATGATAAACTCATAAAATACTGAAGTTGTCAAAGATTTCATTTTACTTGGATCCACAATCAACACTCATGGAAGCAGCAGTCGAGAAATCAAACGATGTATTGCATTGGGCAAATTTGCTGCAAAAGATCTCTTTAAAGTGTTAAAAAGTAAAGATGTTGCTTTGAGGACTAAGGTGCACCTGACTCAAGCCATGGTATTTTCAATCACCTCATATGCATATGAGAGCCGGACAAGGAATAAAAAAGATGGATGACGAATTGATGCCTTTGAATTATGGTGTTGGCATGAACATTGAATACACCGTGGACTGCCGGAGGAAGGAACGAATCTGTCTTGGAAAAAGTACAGCCAGAATGCTCCTTAGAAATGAGGATGGCAAGACTTTGTCTCATGTACTTTGGACAGGTTATCAGGAGGAACCAGCCCCTGAAGAAAGACATCGTTATGGACTGAATTGTGTCCGCCAAAAATATCTGTCAACTTGGCTAGGCCATGATACCCAGTATTATGTGATTATCTACCATTTTGTCATCTGATGTGATTTTCCTATGTGTTGTAAATCTTATCTCTATGATGTTAATGACATGGGATCAGGTTATGTCTTAAGCCCATCTCCTTTGAGATATGAAAGAGAGAAGCAAGCAGAGAGACAGTGGGGACCTCATACTACCAAGAAAGCAGTGCCAGGAGCAGAGCACATCCTTTGGACGTGGGGTTCCTGTATGGAGAAGCTCCTTGATGAGGGGAAGACTGATGACAAGGACCCTCCCCCCAGAGCTGACAAACAGACAAAGCCTTCTCCTGGAGCTGGTGCCCTGAGAATTCCAACTTCTAGCCTCCTAGAGTGTGAGAGAATAAATCTCTCTTTGTTAAAGCCATCCACTTGTGGTATTTCTGTTACAGCAGTACTAGATGACATCATGCTTGGTAAAGTAGAGGGTCAGTGAAAAAGAGAAAGACCCTCAATGAGATACACTGACACAGTGGCGACAACAATGGGCTCCAACATAGCAATGATTGTGAGGATGGGGCAGAAACGGGTAGGGTTCCTTCTGTTGTACATAGGGTCACTATGAGTTGGAAACGACTCGATGGCACCTAACAACAACAACAGTTATTGAATACCAAACAACATTATAATAATAGAAGTAGTGGCTTTCACATTTTATATCACAGTTGGGATCAAATTAGTACCCTATTCAGTATATGGGCGTTGAGTAATAGCTGCTATTCTGTGAAAGGCATTCGTTTCCATTAGAATTGCTGGGTGAGCAGTTGGATAGAAGCAGGGGCACTTCCCTAGTCGAAAATGGAAATTTATATGACTTTGTTGCACAGAGAACTGGAAATTACAGCTGTAAGAAGGCCTTTTAAAAACCAAAGTCCTACTTTTGGCCTCAAAACACGAACAAAATAAAATATGAACAGTTGTCATAAATGTTCTTTATTTGAAATAGGCTATATTAGAGAAATGAGTGTACACATTATATATATGTATGCCTGAGAAGAAACAGAATTATGTTCACATTTAGGTAAATAGATGGATAGGCATTTAGGCACTTGGAGAACTAGATTAACAAGGTGTTTTCAGGAATTTATAATGAAATTGTAATTGTGATGGTTTTCATTGCAACTTCTGGTTGTCACAGATAGCCCATGCTTGTGGGAAAGCTGAATTGTATTATTGAATCTCTCCCCTTTGTTTTCTCTTTCCTTTACAGAACTCTCTTCACTTGCCGTCGTGTGTTAACAAAAAGTCAAGATGTTGGTATTACTGGCTGGTATCTTTGTGGTCCACTTTGCCACTGTTGCTATGCTATTTGTTTCCACCATTGCCAATGTGAGTAATGCTCTTTTGTTGGTTCATTCGTTCAGAAATTATTTATCCAAGTATTAATTTACAGAAAGTGCTGTAGCCCTTGCCCTTTGTGAACTTACTGCTTAGTTGGGGGAAGAAATATGGCACACATTCACACTTAGAGAATTAAATATCAAGGAGAAAACCAAGTTTCCGTGAAGGCTGCAGGTGTCCAGAGGGTCGAGGATACGTGAGTCCCCTTGTCTCTAGTGGAGGCTTCTTGGTGGAGGTGGAGCTTGAGGCGAAGCTTAGAGGCCCGGTAGTTGAGTAGGGCTCCTCTGGGTGAAAGAAGGGCAGTGGAAGGAGCGTGGGGGTGCATTCCAGGCAGGGGTGATAGCAAAGGTGCTGAGGTGGAAGGACAAGCTTTGCTCAAGGGATGAGGAGGGCAACTCCGTGACTGGAGCAGAGCTTCCCTTCCTTCTGGGAACCTTGATTAGAAGGATAGATTGGAGTCAGCGGATGAACAGCTCTGATTGCCAGGCTGATGAATTCAAGTTTTGAGCTGAGAGTAGCATACGTAAGTAGAGTTTTGCAAGATTAATCCAGTTCCATTGAGTTAACTCACTCAAGGAAAACAACATGAAAATAACACATGGTGGCAACAAGCTTCATTTTTCTCGGTACCTTGGGCTACTCCGACCTCTAGTGGTAGTTTAAAGTGTCCGATTTGCTTTCACTATGCTTAGAGAAAACAAGAAAGCTTCTTGGACATAAACACCAAGGCGACTAATCACTAGACAGGCAAACTATGGCTCCAGAATCTGTTTAGATCCCCGTTACAACGAAAGGATAAATGAATTTAAAGTTCAGATAGGAGAGCTTCGTAAACATTGGTGGGTGTGATTATAAGCAAGGTTAACTTAAGCAAACCCCACAAGGATCCCTGGTGGCACAGTGGTTAAGAGCTTGGCTGCTAACCAAAAGGTCAGCAGTTCGAATCCACCAGCTGCTCCTTGGAAACCCTATTGGGCAGTTCTACCCTGTCCTATAGGGTCTCTATGAGTCAGAAATGGCTCACTCAATGGCACACAACAATATGATAAGATAGCACCCCAGTGTCCCCAAACCCTACCCAGGCAACCTCTTCCAGTTAGCCATTCTGTATGCCAATCCCTGTGTTTCTTAGGATAATGAATCTGAGAAACAACTCCAAACTATATTAATGGATGCCAAAGTGTCGAATATCGGTCAATTATTGTTAGCTGCCGTCGAGTCAATTCTCATCAGCCACTAAGATGGGGTTTGGGCTTTGACTTCCTGGATGGTGCAAATGGTTAAGTACTTGGCTACTAACTGAGAGGTTAATGGTTCACATCCACCCAGAGGTGCCTTGGAAAAAAGGTCTCACAAATTAGTTCCAAAAATCACAGCCATTGAAAACCCTATGGAGCACAGTTCTACTCTGACACACGTGGGGTCACCATGAGTCAGAGTCGACTGGTAAACTGGTAACATGGGGCTTGGCACACTGTGACTGAACAGCGGGAGATTGCTCATCCTTGGCACTGCCTTTCCAGTCATGTGCATTTTAACAGCTGCCTCGTGTAGACAGGCGCCCTGCTGGCGCAGCGGTTAAGAGCTTGGCTGCTAACCAAAAAGCCAGCAGTTCAAATCCACCAGCCGCTCCTTGGGAACTCTAGGGGGCAGTTTTACTCTGTCCTATAGGGTCACTATGAGTCAGAATCAACTCGACGGCAATAGGTTTGGTTTGGGTTTTTGTGTAAACAATGACCCTGCCTTCCCTTCCCATTCCAGAAGGATAATTGTTTTTCTTGGGTCAGCTGCTGTCCCCACAGTAAATATGAAATTTCTCCCCTCTTTGCATGTTGTGACATTCAAAGTTTGAACCTTTTCTTTAGAAAAAAGCGGCTTTTTGACCACTCAGACTCATCACTATTTTCTCAGTATAGCTCACGTTTTTTAGCTGTCTCCTGTTGAACATTTTCCCACACCTTTATTCTCTCCCCTTTGTAGGCTCTTATATGAAGCAATCTCGATATAGTGTATGAATTGTGCCCACTTAAAACCAAACTCCTTATCCAGAGTTTCTGTTTCTTAAAACCTTAAAAATTGAAACTCCTATGAACAAATGCCTTCCACTTAAAACTTTTTTTTTTTATTTAATTTTTTTAAGTGATGATGAATGTGAACCCAGAGAGGTTGGGTGATTTTTCCTCAGCTGCACATTCTCCAGGCCTTATTTCCACCGAGAGATAGGCTGCTTAGAAGAAGTCTGTGGCTAAATACGATGTCTTGCTGCTACTAGCTGATTTCTTTTTAAAGCAGAGGCGTCAGTTTTTAAATAACTTTCCTTTTGTTTCCTTCTGGATTCAGGTCTGGGTGGTTTCAAATAATGGATCAGAATCAGTAGGTCTCTGGAAAAATTGTACCCAGGGCAACTGCAATCAAGACCTGCCATATGCTTATGAAGGTACATATAAAGATACTAGTCAATGTTGGCGTTTCGTGGGGTCAGGGAGACATCCGGCCTCTTGGGCGTTGGTTTGTCTAATGCCTTGCTCCCTTCACCCTGTGCCCACAGATGCCCTCAAGTCGGTGCAGGCCTTCATGATCCTGTCCATCATCTTCTCTGTCATCTCTCTGGTGGTCTTCGTGTTCCAGCTCTTCACCTTGGAGAAGGGAAACCGATTCTTCCTCTCGGGGGCCACCATGCTGGTGTGCTGTGAGTATCTCAGGGGCAGATTCCCATTTAGGATGGTGTTAGTTGCCCTCCAGTTGGTTGACCTTTCCGAAGCGGATCACCAGCTCTGTCTCCGGAGGCTTCGAACTGCCAACCCTTTGGCTAGTAGTTGAGCGCTTAACCATTTGTGCCACCCAGGGAATCTTTGTTTAGATAGAAACACTTTAAGTAGCTCATACTATGGAATGGACACTCCTGGCAACTTGAGCCGATTAGCACATAGCTCATGGAAACCACCTTGTACTATTTTCTCCTCTGGTTATTTGTTCTCTTTTAGAGAACCTCTGATTGCAGCTCAGATTAAGATCCCTTATCTGCTTCTTGGAGCCCTGGTGGCCCAGTGGTTAAGAGCTCAGGTGGTAACCAAAAGGTCAGCAATTTGAAGCCACTAGCCTCTTCTTGGAAACCCTATGAGGCAGTTCTACTCCGTCCTCTAGGGTCGCCGTGAGTCTTGGTTTTGGTAATATCTGCTTCATTGTTTAAACGTAGTGCTGCTGGGTGGCTACCAAGTGGTTGGGGCACACTCCTTCAGGAGCACCTCTTGACGAAGGTGGGAAGGTGGGAGTCCTCTGAGAGATGAAAACACTGCCACAATAGATGCAAATATTTCTATGATCATACTATTGTCATTCTTCCCACATACATCCAGTTTGCAAGAAGGCCGTTGTTCTTTGGCTGCACGTTCCTGAGTAGCCTTGCCTGGACACACTGGAGTCCAGAAGGGGAAGCTGGGCAGTGGACACTGTGTTCTGTGTTTTACTTTACACTTGCAGCCACACAAACCAATGCAGGTGCCAAGGCCCTAAATACTGCTAATATATCAAACGCAACCGATCAAGCTCGGTCCAGGGTAAATCAACAGAACTACTGTTTAGGGCCAAACAGCCAGATCGCATTTCCCGTTGCCAGTAAGGGAAATAGGATCTTATAAAAATTATAAAAACTTCTTCTCCCTTGTACCCTAAAACAACAGCCGTTTTTAATGTACACTTCTTTTCTCTCTCTCTCACGGCAGGGCTGTGCATTGTGATCGGGGCATCAATCTACACTCATCACTATGCCAATGGTAAAAGAAACAATTTCATAGGCAGTCACCACGGCTATTCCTTCATCCTGACCTGGATCTGCTTCTGTTTTAGCTTCATCATTGGCATTCTCTACCTGGTCCTGAGAAAGAAATAAGGCTGAACCAGTGAATGGGGACATGGGGGTTGGGGAGGAGGAAGTAGTTGAATCCGGGAGGGAAGTGGAAGTTGCTGTGCTGGAGAAACCAAGAAGCGGGGGTGGGTGGGGAGGGTGGAGTAAGAGTGGAAGAGACCGAAACCCAAACTATTACTGAAGAGATTCTCTACTATCAAGACCCTGCCTTTGGAGAAAGTAGTTGGCTAGCACTTTGATGCTCCCTTGATGTGGGCCAGAGAGCCTCTCTCTTGCCACCAAACTTGGCCTCCTGCACTTTTCACACTGCCTGGGGAGCCCTCAGCTGCCACACCACTGGCCCTGCCTCTGAAGGTGAATTCTAGGTCATGCACAGAGGTCCTCAGACCTACTGCACCAAGTTAAAATAGCGGTACAAGTTCCGGCAAGAGCAGATATTGTTTTTGTGCTGAATATGCTAAGCCTGGAAGCCATCCTGCCCTTCTGAAATACCCACAGAGGGCTTTGGCCATGGGGCCATTTTCCCTCTTTAGAACTGATATTTATCTCTGTAGAATTCAGTGGCATTTGTGACATAATGGGAGAAAGCGAGATAGAGTTAGCAGACCAAGTTGGTGGGTTAGCTAAACCAAGAGAGAGAACTTCGTGCAACGGAAGGCCTGGGGGATGGCCAGAGGCCAGACCAGATCTTACACAGCTGTCCCTCATGGGGGTCTCCTGCCACAGACTTTGCTAAGCCTCTCCCTTAAAGCCAAGGCAGCTCTTCGGAAGTTCTATAAAGCCATTAACGACCAATTCAGTGGGGAAAGCACCACACAAATTGTGGGATCAAGAGGCAGTCTTGCAACAGGGCTACATTAGGGTCATGTTTTTAGGATCCCCTCTCAATATAGTCAATATTTCTTTCAAATATATCCTGAGAGAGAGATGGCCACAGCTCCTTGTGACACAATCCTATTACTCTCCCTCTAAATTATACACTTTCATGGAAGTTCTGTATGCTTATCCATATTGGGGATCAGGATCCTAGGCTTAGTGGCAGCTCTAGCTTTGACACTGGCTACAGTGGTCACCTCTCAGAGTCCCTGCCTATCCCACTTCACACACAGGTGAGGCATGACAATTCTGGAATCTGATTAAAACACACGTACAAATCAAAAGTAAGCAACAGGTCCTTGGGTGGAAGGTGCTATCTAATAGTGAAGTATTAAGCATATTGTATTTCAGTCATGATAAGAACAGAGTGCCTGCACTCCCAGGCAAATAAGAAAATTCCAATGTGATAAATACAAATGTCGGTGATGGGCAGATATTTTCTTAGGAAAAAAAAAGCAAAAACTCTTGCGGTATCCAGTCAGATGATAACTGAGCTGCTGTGATGCCACGGGAGTATTTCTATATAGGACTTAGAAGTAAGTAGTATGTTATTCCTGGTTAAGCAGGCATTGCTCTTCCCTGGAGCAGCTATTTTAAGCCATCTCAGATTCTGCCTAATGGGGTTTTTTGGGAAGACACTTTCTTTACCAGCCTGAGAAGAAGATCTACCCCCAGGAGGATCTGAAACATCTTGCCCACTTTCCTTCTTCTTGCTGTCTCCTTATCCCATATCTCATATACCTTTCCTTTTTGGGGAGTTGTTATGCCATGATTGCTGGTATTTATGTAAAAGGGCTATTACCAAGTATATTTCTCCGTGTTCATTCTGGTTAAGGGAATATTGAGGGCAGGCCACCAAATTACTGGACTGGGGGGTGGAGAAATTGGCCAGAAAAACTGTAGGGTGATGAACTTTTAAAGTATAATTTAATTATCAGGCAATTATAGAAGTCTGTCTTATGTGCAGAAACATACTTACATATCAGATATATCCTGAAGAGATACTCACGTTATGTTAAAAAGTCAAAATATGACTGGAATGAACCATGTATTTCCTTGTCTTTTACTTTTTTTCTGTGACATTTATGTCTCATGTAATTTGCATTACATTTGTGGGTTGTTCTAGTACTGTATTTGGCTTCTTCTTTAATGGATTGGTATTTCATATACTATAATTGTAAATATTTTGATACAAATGTTTATAACTCTAGGTATATAAAAACAAATTCTGATTCCCTTCACTGTGTGAATGTTTTTCTTTC